>NC_056435.1:41318002-41690502 GCF_018296145.1 Oncorhynchus tshawytscha | reverse complement strand
CTACAATTAACAGCTTTGTATGGCATGCAAGCTCCATCCTGACAGCGCAAGAGACTAATTCCATGGATAGAGAACGACTCATTATATGGATAGAGAACAGAAGATTATATTATCGAATACCACTGATGCAATAAAATCACAATAAAAAATACATGTGTTTGCATGATTGCCTACTAGGGAAATTAAAGTTTTAAAAAAAAGTTGTCCCAGGCCTCATGAGTTGCGCAGTGTACACTGCATTGCAGTGTACGCAGGGCTACGATTGTGACCGGGAGTCCCATAGGACTGTGCACAATTGGCCCAGGGTCGTCCGGGTTAGGGAAGGGTTTGGCCGGGGGGCTATACTTGGCTCATCTTGCTCTAGCGACTCCTTGTGGCGGGCTGGGCACCTGCAAGTTGACTTCTGCCGTCAGTTGAACGTGTTTGTGCCGACACATTGGTGCAGATGGCTTCCGGGTTAAGCGAGCGGGTGTTAAGAAGCGCGGTATGGCGGGTCATGTTTCGGGAAGACGCATGACTTAACCTTCGCCTCTCCCGAGCCCGTTGGGGAGTTGCAGCAATGAGACAAGATCGTAATCACGTAATCTTGGGGAGAAAAGGGGGGTAAAAATTACAAGAAATAAATAAAAGTTTACCCAAAATAAGCTAGCAGTGTTATTAAAAGGCTTATTGAAACTTTCAGTAAAACTTTTAAGGAAGTTATTCAAAAAACTCCAAATATCCTACAAATAAACATTCCCAGAACATTCGCAATGTGAAACCAAAAACATACAACAACCATAGTGAAACCAAAAACATACAACAACCAATGTGAAACCAAAAACATACAACAACCAATGTGAAACCAAAAATTTACATTCCCACAACTTCCAAGGAACCAAACATGCTTGCTGGGTCAGGTCCTCCAGGGCTCCAGACAGTGGAGGTCAGAACATCAGCAGGACCTAGAGGTGTTTCTGCTGGTAGTACTCTAGGTTCTAACTGCAACAGGAAGGTCAGCACATATACTGTAGCTAGGTTTTAGTTCTCTATCATTATTGGAATAGAAGGTCGCCCTTGATCTTGATTGAAGGTCACTGTAATGTTTGAATTGACGATATCTGCCATCCACACTATTTTACACCAAACTGCTCTACTACAGAAGTACTGGCATCGGTACTGGTATAGTGGGGCATTAAATAAATTGGCTGCTATTTGAACAAAGACAAAATAATTTGCCTTGAAACTCACTGGAAAAACTGTGTGCGTGCCTGGATGTGTGTGTGTGTGTGTGTGTGTGTGTGTGTGTGTGTGTGTGTGTGTGTGTGTGTGTGTGTGTGTGTGTGAGAGAGAGAGAGAGAGCCTGTGCGTGTGTGTGTGTGTTGTCTCCAGTATCACAGCCTTAGGCTGTGACCTCTCCAGTTGACAGTGAGCCCTGTGCCGCTGTCGTTTACCAGAGTCAAGTATGGATTAATGAGGGGCAGCGACGCCAACACCCCCCCCCACACACACACACACACACACACCACCACGGAGGGAGAGTTTTTATACACCTTTTTGTGTGTGATTCATATTATTTTATTTTTAATCATCCCTCTGCTTTTGGAGTGTGAGAAATATTTCATGTGTTTGGAGAAAACCTAGTTATAATCACTAATTAGTCCTTCAGGCTTTTAAAAGAGCAGATCTTGCTCTCTCCCTCTATCTTTCTCTCTCACTTTGTATCTCTCTTTTTATATCTTTATTTATCTGTCTCTATTTTTCTCTCTGTCTGGTTCAATCTCTTTCTTTATCTCTCATCCTACCCTCTGTGTGTGTGTGTGTGTGTGTGTGTGTGTGTGTGTGTGTGTGTGTGTGTGTGTGTGTGTGTGTGTGTGTGTGTGTGTGTGTGTGTGTGTGTGTGTGTGTGTGTGTGTGGTCAAACCGTAATCAGGTGAGATCATGCCTGTCTATCTGTCCCTAGTATAATGAGCAGATAATGAACTCCTTTGACTCAGACTGTGTTTGAAGGTGTGTGACCGTTTTAACTGGGTTTGATAATTTCAAGGTGTCTCTGTGTTTCTCCCTGGGTTTGATCTAGTCAAGGTCTCTGTTTCTGTGTTATAACTCAGCCTGCAATTTTGTTCTGTATAAAATATTCCTTGTCACAACCTTTAGAGACTGTACCCGCCTCACCCTCAGCCAGTGGTGTAGTGGAGGGTGTACGCAGGTACAGTGCCTTTAGTAAGTATTCATAGTCATTGACTTTTTCCACATGTTGTTATGTTACAGCCTTACTAAAATACTAAAATTGATTAAATAAGAATAATTCCTCAGCAATCTACACAGAACACCCCATAATGAAAACGCAAAAAGTTTTTTTTTTGTGTGCAAATGTATTCCAAATAAAAACAGAAATATCTTATTTACATAAATATTCAGACTCTTTGCTATGAGACTCTAAATTGAGCTCAGGTGCATGCTGTTTCCATTGATCATCCTTGAGATGTTTCTGCAACTTGATTGGAGTCCACCTGTGGAAAATTCAATTGATTGGACATGATTTGAAAAGGCACACATCTGTCTATGTAAGGTCCCACAGTTGACAGTGCATGTCAGAGTAAAAACCAAGTCATGAGGTGGGAGGAATTGCCGTAGACTTCCGATACAGGATTGTGTCGAGGCACAGATCTAGGGAAGAGTACCACATTACATATGACAGCCCACTTCGAGTTTGCCAAAAGGCTCCTAAAGACACCATGAGAAACAAGATTCTCTTGTCTGATTGAACTCTTTGGCCTAAATGCCAAGCGTCACGTCTGGAAGAAACCTGGCACCATCCCTATGGTGAAGCATGGTGGTGGCAGCATCATGCTGTGGGGATGTTTTTTAGCGGCAGGAACTGGGAGACTAGTCAGGATCGAGGCGAAGATGAAAGGAGCAAAGGCTTCTGGACAAGTCTCTGAATGTCCTTGAGTGCCCAGCCAGAGCCCAGACTTGAACCCGATCAAACATCTTTGGAGAGACCTGAACATAGATGTGCAGCAACGCTCCCCATCAAACCTGTCAGAGCTTGAGAGGATCTGCAGAGAGGAATGGGAGAAACACCCTAAATACAGGTGTGCCAAGCTTGTAGCGTCATACCCAAGAAGACTTGAGGCTGTAAAATTTGCCAAAGGTGCTTCAGCAAAGTACTGAGGAAAGGGTCTGACTACTTACTGTATGTAAACGTGATCTTTACGGGGGTTTTTAAAAGACATTTGCAAAATATCTAAAAAACGTTTTTGCTTTGTCATTATGGGGTATTGTGCGTCATGGGGTAAGGGGTCTGAATACTTTCTGAAAGCACTGTATACGCCATATTCCCACTTATTTTTCAGTGGGCATTGCTTATACTCACTTCTTAATCCCTTCTGATACATAGCATAGTAGTGTAATGGAGGTATACACCGTATCAATTAATAGGGCCAATGGAACAGATCGGAATGTTTACCTGAAAATGTTGATAAACTATTCTTTCTTCACATTTTAGGCGCAGCAATGTACACACGGCAGTAGGCCTACGTGTAATTGTTCCAAAATGCAATTTGCAGGACAAAATAACAAGCGGTTTCATGGACTGAGATGGAAATATATGTTAGAAAGAGGTGGATTGAAAGATCCAAAAACTATCATTGTTGCTAATATGATTAGGATAATGCCTTTGGCTGCTAGACAATGAAAGAAAGTTGAAAGAAAACCAATAGAACAGGAGAATGCATAATGAGTTTTATAAAAAATAATTGCCTTCATGTTTCTATGGTGGGATTTTGGCTATAGGCTACTTTGATTCAAGGTCAGACATACCTCATAATATGAAGTAAAATGTCCAGGTTTCAAACAATGAAGGAACAGGAAAAAATGTCCAATTCTAATTATAGGCATAACCATCTTCTGGTAGATGGAAATGCGTTCCAGAAAACCTTCTCTATTAAATGTTAACTAGCTACAAAGTAGCCTATGCCTACCTGTCAGAATGAGATCATGATTACTTGCATCAGTCCAGTGTCCATTTCTTTTGCAAACTCCTCTCATATGCTACAGAAACACCACTAATCAAACAACAGTGATCGGTGCTTGCACACTGAATTAAAATGTATCTACTCTCAAGAAAATATATATTTGATTTTCCCAGACCTCAAAAGTGGTCTCCTGATGCAGTTAACCCTTTGTTATTATTATGAACCTTTATTTAAACAGGGGAAACAAGCTGAGACAGAGTCTCTTTTACAGTTGTGCCCTGTGATACAACAATAAAAACAACACAGCAATTAATACGATTTTAAAACCAAAGAAAATTAAAACATATAAAAAGTACAAGATGGAGATTAAAAAGATTAAAATAAATAAATTTCTAAAAGAAAAACACACATTACAAAAAGCAATCACAGTTTATAATAAAAAAGTTAATGTAATGTGCATTTAAACTGTCTCAAAGACACCAAAACATCTAACAGGAGTTCTCTCTGCAATTCATTCCATGAGTGCGGAGCATGATATTCAAATGCCGTTTTACCTAACTCAGAGTGAATCCGGGGTATCTCTAGCACTAGCATGTCCTGTGACCGAGTCTGATAAATACTGTTTGACCACCTGGATTGTTGAGTTAAGATAATTAGGAAGTTTCTGTAAAACAGCGTAAAAACAAATATCAACCAGTGTCTGGTCCTTCTAAAAGTCAGGGAGGCCCAGCCAACCCAAGTGTACAAAACCAATGATGTGTGCAAAAGTTTGCACCAGTAACAAAGTGCATCGCTGCATGATACACTGCATCCGATTTGTTCAGTACTGATGCTGATCCATGCATATATAAAACATCACCATAATCAAGCACTGACATAAAAGTGGCCTGTCCAATTTCCTTTCTGTGCTGTGATAACAGACAAGATTTATTTCTATAACAAAAGAAAATTCTCAATTTCAGCTTCTTTACCAGGTCAGTTATGTGGGTTTTAAAGAGATTATCATCTAAGCAAATTCCAAGGTATTTATTGCTGGGAACACGTTCCAAAAGAGAGCCATCATGGGTAGCAATGTTCACATTTTTCAATTGTATACATTTGGATCTTGAAAATACCATATACTTAGTTTTACTTGACTTAAGCACCAGCCTAAGATCTACAAGTGCATTTTGAAGCTAATGTTTGAGCAAGTGATGGGGCTGTGGCATATAGTACTGTGTCATCAGCATAGAAATGAAAGTTGCATTTTTTCACTGAGTTACAGATATCATTTTTGTATATAGTGAGGACTTAAAATCCAACCTTGTGGGACTCCTTTGTGAACAGTGACAAAATCTGATTTTACCCCATCTGCAATAATAGCTTGAGATCTATCACTGAGACAATTCTGAAACCACGAACATGTATCTGAGGTCAACCCCAGTGAGGTCAGTCTCTTCAGCAGATGAGAATGATCAACTGTATCGAATGCCTTCGACAGGTCAACAAACAGAGCAACCGAGTTCAACTTCTTGTCTGGTCTAAAACCGGTCTAAAACTGGATAATTTGTTCAGTATGCAGGTGTCAGACAAGAAAGAGCGCAGCTGTACATTTACCAATGACTCTAACATTTTTACAAGACAGTTTAGAGATTGGGCGATAATTATCAAGGGTCAGTACTATCCACCACCTTTGTGCAGAGGCAGCACATAGGCATTTTTTTTCCCAAATCTTAGGTATGACCCCAGAGATCAACGTGAGGTTATTTGTTATGGATTTGGAACATACCATTTAGTTGTTTTTCTGGAAATAAAATTATTATTTTGAGAATGATAACCTGAGAAAATTGGGGTTAATCTGAAACCTGTGAATGTCTGACTCAGTTGATCTGTTTCAATAGTAGGTCTACTATTAGCCTACTGCACAGTACAGCTTGGGTTGTCCTGACTGTGAAAGACCAATATGGGACTGATCATTTAAGTCATTCAGAGTGTATGTCACTGTTTCTCACACAATTTTTCACACAGGGTGCCTTTTCTTGGCCGAGGGGTCGTTTTTGAAAAATTAGAGCATACCCACTTCTCCAGGCACCACAACACTACTACACTACTACACCACTACACTACTACACCACTACACTACTACACTACTACACCACTACACTACTACACCACTACACTACTACACTACTACCTCACTACACTACTACACCACTACACTACTACACTACTACACCACTACACTACTGCACTACTGCACCACTACACTACTACACTACTGCACCACTACACTACTACACTACTGCACCACTGCACTACTGCACTACTACACCACTACACCACTACACCACTACACTACTACACCACTACACTACTACACTACTACACCACTACACCACTACACTACTACACCACTACACTACTACACTACTACCTCACTACACTACTACACCACTACACTACTACACTACTACACCACTACACTACTGCACTACTGCACCACTACACTACTATACTACTGCACTACTGCACCACTACACTACTACACTACTGCACCACTGCACTACTGCACTACTACACTACTACCTCACTACACTACTACACCACTACACTACTACACTACTACACCACTACACTACTGCACTACTGCACCACTACACTACTACACTAATGCACTACTGCACCACTACACTACTACACTACTGCACCACTGCACTACTGCACTACTACACCACTACACTACTGCACTACTGCACCACTACACTATTGCAACACTACACTACTGCACTACTGCACCACTGCACTATTGCACTACTACACCACTACACTACTGCACTACTGCACTACTACACCACTACACCACTGCACTACTGCACCACTACACTACTACACTACTGCACCACTGCATTACTGCACTACTACACTACTGCACTACTACACTACTACACTACTGCACCACTGCACTACTGCACTACTACACCACTACACTACTACACTACTACTCTACTACACTACTACACCACTGCACTACTGCACCACTACACTACTACACTACTGCACCACTGCATTACTGCACTACTACACTACTGCACTACTACACTACTACACTACTGCACCACTGCACTACTGCACTACTACACCACTACACTACTACACTACTACTCTACTACACTACTACACCACTACACTACTGCACTACTGCACCACTACACTACTACACTACTGCACCACTACACTACTGCACTACTGCACCACTGCACTACTACTCTACTGCACTACTACACCACTACACTACTACACTACTACACCACTACACTACTGCACCACTACACTACTACACTACTGCACCACTGCACTACTGCACTACTACACTACTGCACTGCTACACTACACTACTACACTACTGCACTACTGCACTACTACACCACTACACTACTGCACTACTGTACTACTGCAATACTACCCCACTACACTACTACACTACTACACCACTACACTACTGCACTACTACACTACTGCACTACTACACTACTACACCACTACACCACTGCATTACTACACCACTGCACCACTACACTACTACACTACTACACTACTGCACTACTGCACTACTACACTATTACACCACTACACCACTGCACCACTACACTACTACACTACTGCACTACTGCACTACTACACCACTGCACTACTACACCACTGCACCACTACACCACTGCACCACTACACTACTACACCACTGCACCACTACACTACCTCACTACCACACTACTACACCACTACACTACTACACCACTACACTACTACACCACTACACTACCTCACTACTACACCACTACACTACTACACCACTACACTACTACACCACTACACTACTACACTACACCACTGCACCACTGCACCACTACACTACTACACTACTACACTACTGCACTACTACACTACTACACTACTGCACTACTGCACTACTACACTACTACACTACCTCACTACTACACCACTATACTACTACACCACTGCACCACTACACTACCTCACTACCACACTACTACACCACTACACTACTACACCACTACACTACTACACCACTACACTACCTCACTACTACACCACTACACCACTACACTACTACACCACTACACCACTACACTACCTCACTACTACACCACTACACTACTACACCACTACACTACTACACTACACCACTGCACCACTGCACCACTGCACCACTACACTACTACACTACTGCACTACTACACCACTACACTACTACACTACACCACTGCACCACTGCACCACTGCACCACTACACTACCTCACTACCACACTACTACACTACTACACCACTACACTACCACACTACTACACCACTACACTACCACACTACCACACCACTACACTACCACACTACTACACTACTACACCACTACACCACTACACTACTACACCATTACACTACTACACCACTACACTGCCTCACTATTACACCACTACACTACTACACTACTACACTACACCACTGCACCACTGCACCACTACACTACCTCACTACCACACTACTACACTACCACACTACTACACCACTACACTACCTCACTACCACACTACTACACCACTACACTACCACACTACTACACCACTACACTACCTCACTACCACACTACTACACCACTACACTACCACACTACTACACCACTACACTACCACACTACTACACCACTACACTACCACACTACCTCACTACCACACTACTACACCACTACACTACCACACTACTACACCACTGCCCTCAGCCACCTTTACCTTACACATCTAGAGAAACTGTCCATAGGTGTTGCCAACTGGGTATCAAACCCAAGTTTTCCACATGACAAACTAGACATTATCTCTGCTTTCTATCATGGGTTCTCTGGTTTTACTTAGGCAAGGTTAGGCTACTCATACAGGTAATAGTACGAGGGATGTTCACCAAAACACCTCTGCTATATAAGGGCATCAGATACTTCATTACTTTTTAGTGTGAGTTAATGTTCTTCTGCTCCTGTGTAGTGATATATGCAGAGCCCATCCAAGCTGTCAGACGCTACGTCACAGGGGGATTGGTGGCTTTGGTCCTTGAGGAGTGTGAAGGGTGTGAAATAGGCACTGTGCTCAGGTGGAACCCTTTCCAGACACACTAACGTTCTGTAAGATAGAGCACATTTTGAATCGTTGGCCTGGTTTCAAATTGTTCAGTTTCCACTATGCTCCTTCCCAAACCCTCTACCTCCATCATAGCATCTTCTCCCCCTCCTCTCTCTCCTCTATCCCCCCCATCTGCCTCCATCCTCCTAACCTCTCCTCTCTCTCTTCTCCCCTGTCAGACTAGGAACCCCACATTTGTTAGTTCTATTTTTTTCCTCCTTCTCAGAGGCAGACTATTTATCTTGCAGTGTGTAATTTGACACAGAACAATGTTAAACCTTACGAATCAAAGACATGGAATATTAAAGTGGGGATTGTGTGTGCGTGCCTGTGCTTATATTAGTGTGTGTGTATATAAATCTGTAGTGCTCTCTGGACAAACTCCACTGATTAGAGTATCTCTTTCCATCACTTTCTCCTTTTCTCTGTCTCTGTCTCTCATATCTCGTCCTATCCCCCTCTCTCTCTTTCTCTCTCTCTCTTTCTCTTCCTCCCCCTTGCTCTCTCTCCTACTCTCTCTCTCTCTGTGAGATGAATGGACATGTCTGGTCTCATGTGGAGCGTGTGTTTGTAAAAGTCATCGTAATCAAATCTCACAGCTTCTCTGGAGATTAAAAGAGGGGGCGGCTGGGGAGGTGGTGCGTGTGTGTGTGTGTGTGTGTGTCGGAGTGTCACTGTCATTAGTCTAAAATTCTTTGGTTGTAATGACTCACTCACTCCTCCACTCCTCTTCCTGTCCTACAGCTTAGTGTGTGTGTGTGTATGTGTGTGTGTGAGCGTGCACACGTGCCTATGTGTGTGTTGTTCTGCTGAGTGATACTTTTGGGAGACAAGCAGGTAGCGTTAGATAATGGGATGCAGGGTTGCAAAGGGAGGGTATATTACTGGAAACATTCAACGTTTAATAATAATAATAATGTATTACATTTGCAAAGCGATTTTCATTATCCAAGTATAATATCAAAGTGCATAAAATAAACTTGACCAGTTTACCAGTAAACTGGTATCTTTCATGGGTTTTATGTAATCTGTCACAAGACATCTAATGGCCCATTTGGGTACTTCAGATTTTTACAGGTGTCTGGAATGCTCTCTAGCCCTCTGTGTGTCTTTATCACATGTAAAATATATGAAATAATTAAATAAGAGGATTTTAAAATAAAAAATCAATAGAATGGCAAAGCTGTAAAACATTATCCTAAATATAAACCATCAACTTAGTGAATACCATTGGTGTTTTATTTTTTTTAGACTTCTGTATTGGAACTATGTCAGTAAATATTTGTTGTACATGTTTAGGTGTCAAACTGGTGGCAGTTATGAAAAATGTCAATAGTTGAAAGAGTTGCAGAATTAATTGAAAATAATGCCATTGTTGATTAGATGCTTTATTCATTAATTAGGCCATTTTCTCTTGAACCGTACGGTCTATCTACTAGAAACTGATGGACAATATGGACCACAGATATAAAAAAATTCAGTTACTCGAGTATAAATTACCTAAATTCCGATAGATTGCCCTATATTTTCTGTTAATTACCAAAATTACTGACGATTCCAGCAACTTTCAGAAACTACCGGTAGCTTTACAAACCTAATGGAATGTGACTGTCTGACCTGTGTGTTTCAGCTTTCTCCATCTCAGCTTGTTGAATAAGTCTCTGCAGAGCACAGAGAAAAATCTCTGTCACAGTATCTCACACTATGGATTAACCATCTCTAAAGCTGATGGAAGATGGGGTGAAACTGAGTTTGCAGACAATTCACAATTTGAAATGTTTGAAAATAAAATGGTATTGCCATTCCTCTGAGGCTTGATGGAAGTTAAAATATGTATACTGTTAACATGCATTTCTCTAAGTCTATTTCCAAAACAACCAACAAATATCATAAAATCTTTATTGCCAGAGACAAACAGAATTCAGAAAACTGTAGATGTCAGGGGATAATTTGAATAGTTTAACATGCCTATCAACTGTAGAGACACTTTGTTTGCTTTGGTGTAAACTAGAGATACAAAACAGCCTGTTAATATAATTAATAGATGTTGATGAAATGTGTAAAACATACTCACACACAACACGTGGGAACGCGCACACACACACACACACACACACACACACACACACACACACACACACACACACACACACACACACACACACACACACACACACACATACAGATACACACACAATACATACAGATACACACACACATACTCATTCTATTCCATATGAAACAAAGCAAATTTGAGGAAAACGCTACGGAAGTTCAATCAACGCATTGCCTGTAGTACTCACACTTCAAAAACTCTCAACCGTTGTTACTCTCCCTTCCGGGTTGGCTACAAGGCCCTCCCCCGCCCTCCCTTCGGCAAATCAGATCACGACTCCATTTTGCTCCTCCCTCCCTATAGGCAGAAAATCAAACAGGAAGTACCGTGCTAAGGTCTATTCGACGCTGGTCTAACCAATCGGAATCCATGCTTGTTATGGTCACGCGGACTGCGATGTGTTCCAGGTTGCCTCTGAGAATAACATTGACGTTTACATGGACCCGGTGACTGAGTTCATCAAGAAGTGTATAGGGGATGTTGTTCCCACGGTGACTATTAAAACCTACCCAAACCAAAAACTCTGGATAGATGGCAGCATTCGCGCAAAACTGAAAACGCGAGCCACCGTATTTAACCACGGAAAGGTGACTAGAAATATGGTTGAATAAAAACAGTGTAGTTATACCCTCCGTAAGGCAATCAAACAGGTAAAATGTCAGTACCTAGACAAAGTGGAGTCGCAATTCAACGGCTAAGACATGAGACGTATGTGGCAGACAATCACAGATTACAAAGGGAAAACCAGCGGACACCAATGTCTTGATTCCGGACAAGCTAAACACATTCTTTGCCCGCTTTGAGGATAACACAGTGCCACAGACATGGCCCGCTCCCAAGGACTGTGGGCTCTTGTTCTCCGTGACTGACGTGAATAAGACATTTAAGCATGTTAACCCTCGCAAGGCTCCCGGCCTAGGCGGCTTCCTTAGCCGCATCCTCAGAGTATGCACAGACCAGCTGGCTGGAGTGTTTATGGACATATTCAACCTCTCCCTATCTCAGTCTGCTGTTCCCACTTGCTTCAAGATGTCCACCATTGATCCTGTAAAAAAGAAAGCAAAGGTAACTGAACTACATGACTATCATCCCATAGCACTCACATCTGTCATCATGAAGTGCTTTGAGAGGCTAGTTAAGGAACAAATCACCTCCACCTTACCTGACACCCTAGACCAGGGGCGGGCAATTCCAGTCCTCAAGGGCCTGATTGGTGTCATAGTTTTGCCCCATCCCCAGCTAACACACCTGACTCCAATAATCATCTAATCATGATCTAATCATTTTAGAATGCAATTTGATTAATCAGCTGTGTTTGCTAGGGATGGAGAAAAATGTGACACCAATCAAGCCCTCGAGGACTAGAGTTGCCCACCCCTGCCCTAGATCCACTTACATTTGCAAACCGCCCCAATAGATCCACAGACAATGCAATTGCCATCGCACTGCACACTACCCTATCCCACCTATGTAAGAATGCTATTCATTGACTATAGCTCTGCCTTCAACAACATAGTACCCTCAAAGCTCATCATTAAGCTCGGAGCCCTGGGTCTGAACCCCGTCCTGTGCAACTGGGTCCTGGACTTCTTGACAGGACGCCCCCAGGTGGTGAAGGTAGGAAACAACTTCACTACACTGATCCTCATCACAGGGGCCCCACAAGGGTGCGTGCCAAGCCCCCTCCTGTACTCCCTGTTCACCCATGACTGCGTGGCCACGCACGTCTCCAACTCAATCATCAAGTTTGCAGACGACACAACACTAGTAGGCCTGATTACCAAAAATGACGAGACAGCCTACAGGGAGGAGGTGAGGGCCCTGGCGAAGTGGTGCCAGGAAAATAACCTCTCCCTCAACGTCAACAAAATGAAAGAGCTGAGACAGCAGAGGGAGCACACCCTTATCCACATCGCCCGGACCGCAGTGGATAAGGTGAAAAGATTCAGGTTCCTTGGCGTACACATCACTGTCAATCTGAAATGGTCCACCCACACAAACAGTGTTGTGAAGCAGGTGGAACAATCTTGGTTTCATCAGACCAGAGAATCTTGTTTCTCATGATCTGAGAGCCGTTTAGGTGCCTTTTGGCAAGCTGAAGAAATTCAGCTTGGCCTCTTTGAGCCTCACAAACTTTTACAGAGGCACAATTGAGTTCATCCTGACGGGCTGTATCACTGCCTGGTACAGCAACTGCACCGCCCGCAACCTCAGGACTCTCCAGAGGGTGGTGCGGTCTACCCAACTTATCAACGAGAGCATACTGCCTGCCCTCCAGGACACCGACAGCACCCGATGTCACAGGAAGGTCAAAAAGATCATCAAGGACATCAACCACCCGAGCCTCAGCCTGTTTACCACGCTGTCATCCAGAAGGAGAGGTCAGTACAGGTGCATCAAAGCTGGGACCAAGAGACTGAAAAACAGCTTTTATCTCAAGGCCATCAGACTGTTAAATAGCCATCACTAGCCGGCTACCTCCCGTTTACTCAACTCTGCACCTTAGAGTCTGCTTCCCTATCTACATAGACATGGAATCACTGGTCACTTTAATAATGGAACACTAGTCCCTTTAATAATGTTTACATACTGCTTTACTCATTTCATATGTACAGTGCCTTGCGAAAGTATTCGGCCCCCTTGAACTTTGCGACCTTTTGCCACATTTCAGGCTGCTGTATTTTTTTGTGAAGAATCAACAAGTGGGACACAATCATGAAGTGGAACGACATTTATTGGATATTTCAAACTTTTTTTTAACAAATCAAAACTGACCTTTTGCCACATTTCAGGCTTCAAACATAAAGATATAAAACTGTATTTTTTTGTGAAGAATCAACAAGTGGGACACAATCATGAAGTGGAACAGACATTTGTTTTGGATATTTCAAACTTTTTTTTAACAAATCAAAAACTGAAAAACCTTGGTGGCTTGTGCAAAATTATTCTTTAGCCCCCACTTTCCATAAAGGCCAGATTAATACTTTGTTGTCCTAGGACAGAATAATTTTGCACCTCTTGCCCAATTTTTTGTATGAGCAGTTTTTGATTTGTTAAAAATATTATCGTTTGAAATATCTTTTGTATCCAATAAATGTCATTCCAACAGTTCATGCCTGGTGTGTCCCTTCTGATGCTCTCTGTTTTAACGGACCTCTGATTCTTCACAAAAAGGTGGATTGTATTTATCAGTTTTATATCTTCATGTTTGAAGCCTGAAATGTGGCAAAAGGTCGCAACTTCATGATTCAATTCTTCACAAAAAAAGGGGAAGCCTGAAATGTGGCCGCAAAGAATACTTTCGCAAGGCACTGTATATACTGTATTCCACTGTATTTTAGTCAATGCCACTCCGACATTGCTCGGCCTAATATTTATATAATTCTTAATTCCATTATTTTACTTGTAGATTGGTGTGTATTGTTGTGAATCGTTAGATACTACAGCACTGTTGGAGCTAGGAACACAAGCATTTCACTACACCTGCAATAACATCTGATAAATAGGTCTATGTGACCAATACAATTTGATTTGATTGGAAAGACAATCACCTCTGAGACCCTATTTTCAAATGTATTCATTAAACTCCCCAACCCCCCCCCCTTAACAAGCATAATTAGAATATGGTAATGAGAGAGGGCTGAATGAGGGAGTTCTGTAATACGCTTAGTAGTACAGAGAGAGCGATACAGTGAGAGAGAAAAAAAGTCAGTCAGAGGAGAGAGAAAGAGAGAGACAAAATGTGTGTGTTTTATTCATTTCACAACAAGTTCGTATGCTAGTGAGCCAGAGTCACACACACACACACCACAACATCTTCCACAAAGCCTGACAAGAATCTCAGGCCGATACTCATCAAAGCGAATTGCACTTTTTTTGCAGTGTCATTTCTGCCATGTTGTGTTGGAGGTATGAACCAGTGACACATCTTTCAAGCTGCATTCTATCCACTTACAGATTGACATTTTTATTGGATATTGACGGAAAGCCACTGCTGTCTATACAAATCCATCTGCAGCAGGGACAGGTATGCATTGTCTGTACTTTGAAATCAAACAGGCTTTTTTTTCGCTGGCTCATGCAGCTGGCTAATTCTGTTTCCATGCCAACTGTTGCAAAGCCTCTCATCAGAATTCTTCTCAAGCTCTCCTTGTGTTTACCCTATACACAGATACCCTAACAATCACACGCACGCACACACGCATAAACACACACACACATACACTCTGATCAAATAAAATCTTTATTTGTCACATGCTTTGTAGACAACAGGTGTAGACTAACAGTGAAATGCTTACTTACGGGTTCTTTGCCAATACAACAAAAAAATAAAAAATAGAAATAGTGAGATGAGGAATAAATACAAAAGTGAATTACAAATAAAAATAACATGACTATGTACAGGGAGTGTCAGTACCAAGTTGGTGTGCAGGGGTATGAGGTAATTGAGGTAGATATGTACATATAGGTAGGGGTAAAGTGACTAGGCAACAGGACAGATAATAAACAGTAGCAGCAGTGTATGTGGTGAGTGTGGAAGTGTGTTTGTGTGTACGTGGTGTCAGTATGCGACAGGTAGCCTAGTGGTTAGAGTGTTGGACTAGCAACTGAAAGGTTGCAAGATCGAATCCCTTAGCTGACAAGGTAAACAGCTGTTGTTCTGCCCCTGAACAAGGCAGTTAACCCACTGTTCCTAGGCCGTCATTGAAAATAAGAATTTGTTATTAACAGACTTGCCTAGTTAAATAAAGGTTAAAAAATACATATGCGTGTGTACAGTGCATTCGGAAAGATCAGACCCCTTCACATTTTGTTACGTTACAGCCTTATTCTAAAAATGACTAAATCGTTTTTTTTCTTAATCGCCTCACAATATCCCATAATGACAAAGCAAAAACAGGTTTTTAGACATTTTTGCAAAACTGTAATATCACGTTTACATAAGTATTCTTTGCTCAGTACTTTGTTGAAGCACCTTTGGCAGCGATTCCATCCCCGAGTTTTCTTGGGTATGACGCTACAAGCTTGGCACACCTGCATTTGGGGAGTTTCTCCCATTTTCTCTGTAGATACTCTCAAGCTCTGTCAGGTTGGATGGGGAGCGTCACTGCACAACTATTTTCAGGTCTCTCCAGAGATGTTCGATCGGGTTCAAGTCCGACCTCTGCCTGGGCCAATCTAGGACATTCAGAGACTTGTCCCGAAGCCGCTCCTGCCTTTGTCTTGGCTGTGTGCTTAGGGTCATTGTCCTGTTGGAAGGTGATCCTTCGCCCCAGTCTGATGTCCTGAGCTCTCTGGAGCAGGTTTTAATCAAGGATCTCTCTGTACTTCGCTCTGTTCCTATTTCCCTTGATCCTGAATAGTCTCCCAGTCCCTGCTGATGAAAAACATCCCCACAGCATGATGCTGCCACCACCATGCTCCACCGTAGGGATGGTGCCTGGTTTAATCCAGAAGTGACTCCTGGCATTCAGGCCGAAGAGTTCAATCTTCATCAGACCAGAGAATCTTGTTTCTCATGGTCTGAGAGCCCTTTTGGCAAACTCCAAGCGGACTGTCATGTGATATGGAAACCAAGGAACTTGAAGCTCTTGACCCACTCTACTACAGCCCCATCAATGTGAATGGGGGTGAGCTCGGCGCTCCATTTCCTGTAGTCCACAAATCAGTTATTTTGTTTTACTGAGGTTGAGGGAGAGGTTGTTGATCTGTGCCTGATGAAAGTTTTCTGGGGGTCTCTGATACACACTCTCTTACTCTGCCACCATCCTTACACACAGACTTCCTCACATCAAATCAAATCAAATTTTATTTGTCACACCCCTTAATACAACAGGTGTCACCTTACAGTGAAATGCTTATTTACAAGCCCCTAACCAACACTGCAGTTTAAAAAATATGAATAAGAATAAAAAATAAAAAATAACAAGTAGTTAAAGAGCAGCAGTAAAATAACTATTTCAAGAATATATACAGGGGGTACCGGTACAGAGTCAATGTGCGGGGGCATCGGTTAGTCGAGGTACAGTTATGAAAGTGACTATGCAAAGATAATAACAGAGAGTAGCAGCTGCGTAAGAAGTGTGTGTGTGGGGGGGGGGCAATGTTCAGGAATCTTATGGCTTGGGGGTAGAAGCTTTTTAGAATCCTCTTGGACCTAGACTTGGCGGTCTGGTACCGCTTGCCGTGCTGTAGCAGAGAGAACAGTCTATGACTAGGGTGGCTGGAGTCTTTGACAATTTTTAGGGCCTTCCTCTGACACCACCTGGTATAGAGGTCCTGGATGGCAGGAAGCTTGGCGCCGGTGATGTACTGGGCCGTACGCACTACCCTCTGTAGTGCTTTGCGGTCTAAGGCCGAACAGTTGCCATAACAGGCAGTGATGCAACCCGTCAGGATGCTCTCGATGGTGCAGCTGTAGAACCTTTTGAGAAATTGAGGGTGCATACCAAATCTTTTCAGTCTCCTGAGGGGGAATAGGTTTTGTTGTGCCCTTGTGTCACGTTCTGACCATAGTTCTGTTATTTTATTATTTGTTTTAGTATGGTCAGGGCGTGAGTTGGGGTGGGCAGTCTATGTTTGTTATTCTGTGTTGGTTTTTGTGTTCGGCCTAGTATGGTTCTCAATCAGAGGCAGGTGTCGTTAGTTGTCTCTGATTGAGAATCATACTTAGGTAGCCTGGGTTTCACTTCTGGTTTGTGGGTGTTTGTTTCCGTGTGAGTGTTTGGGCCACACGGTACTGTTTCGGTTTTGTATATTTCACGTTTATTATTTTGTACCAGTGTTCAGTTGTGTTTTTTGAATAAATCAATATGGACACTTACCACGCCGCGTTTTGGTCCGATCCTTACTCCTCCTCAGACGAAGAGGAGGAAATCCGTTACAGAAACACCCACCACAAAAGGACCAAGCAGCGTGGTAACGGGCAGCAGCAGCAGCGGCAGAAAACACAAGACTCCTGGACTTGGGAGGAGATTTTGGACGGCAAGGGACCCTGGGGGCACAAGCAGGGCAATATCGCCGCCCTAAAGCAGAGCTGGAGGCAGCGAAAGCGGAGAGGTGCTGGTATGAGGAGGCAGGATGGCAGCGCGGCTGGAAGCCTGAGTGGCAGCCCCAAAAATGTATTGGGGGGGAGGGCACACGGGGAGTGTGGCTAAGTCAGGTAGGAGACCTGAGCCAACTCCCCGTGCTTAACGGAGAGCGAGAGGGACCGGGCAGGCACCGTGTTATGCGGTGGAGCGCACGGTGTCCCCGGTGAGTGTGCATAGCCTGGTGCGGTACATTCCAGCACGCACTAGCCCTCCGGTGGCAGCCCCCCGCACCAGGCTGTCTCTCCGTCTTTTCCCTACAGGTGCTCCCGCCTGTCCAGCACTGCCAGAGCCTCCCGTCTGTCCTGAGCTGCCAGAGTCTCCCATCTGTCCTGAGCCGCCAGAGTCTACTGTCTGTCCTGAGCCGCCAGAGTCTCCCGTCTGTCCTGAGCCGCCAGAGTCTCCCGTCTGACCAGAGCCGCCAGAGTCTCCCATCTGTCCTGAGCCGCCAAAGTCTCCCGTCTGACCTGAGCCGCCAGAGTCTTCCGTCTGTCCTGAGCCGCGAGAGTCGCAAGTCAGCCAGGGGCCGCCAGTCAGCCAGGAGCCGCCAGAGCCGTCAGCCAGCCAGGAGCCGCCATAGCCGTCAGCCAGCCAGGAGCCGCCAGAGCAGTCAGTCAGCCAGGAGCCGCTGGAGTCTCCCGTCTGTCCGGCGCCGGAGTCGCTCATCTGTCCTGAGCCGCCAGAGCCGCCAGTTTGTCCTGAGCCGCCAGAGCCGCCAGTCAGCCAGGAGCCGCCAGTCAGCCAGGAGCCACCAGAGCTGCCAGTCAGCCAGGAGCCACCAGAGCCGCCAGTCAGCCAGGAGCTGCCAGAGCCAGTCAGCCAGGAGCCGCCAGAGCTGCCAGTCAGCCAGGAGCCTCCAGAGCTGCCAGTCAGCCAGGAGCTGCCAGAGCCGCCAGTCAGCCAGGAGCCGCCAGAGCCGTGCCAGCCAGGAGCCGCCATAGCCGTCAGCCAGCCAGGAGCCGCCAGAGCCGTCAGTCAGCCAGGAGCCGCTGGAGTCTCCCGCCTGCCTGGCGCTGCCAGTCAGCCAGGTCCTGAGCTCTCCTGCCTGTCCTGAGAGAGCTGCCAGTCTGTCCTGAGCCACTCTGTCCTGAGCCAGAGCCGCCAGCAGCCAGCCGCCAGTCAACCAGGACCTGCCAGAGTCACCAGTCAGCCAGGAGCGGACAGAGCCGCCAGTCAGCCAGGAGCCGCCAGTCAGCCAGGATCCGCCAGAGCCGTCAGCCAGCCAGGAGCCACCAGAGCCGTCAACCAGCCAGGAGCCGCCAGAGCCATCAACCAGCCAGGAGCTGCCAGAGCCGTCAACCAGCCAGGAGCCGCCAGAGCCGCCAGTCAGCCAGGAGCCGCCAGAGCCTTATCAATCCTTACTCCTCCTCAGACGAAGAGGAGGAAATCCGTTTCACCTTTTCACAACTATCTTGGTGTGCTTGGACCATGTTAGTTTGTTGATGATCTCAACCTGCTCCACTACAGCCTATATTGATGAGAATGGGGGCATGCTCAGTGCTCGTTTACCTGTAGTCCAAAATCATCTCCTTTGTCTTGATTCCGTTGAGGGAGAGGTTGTTGTCCTGGAACTACATAACCAGGTCTCTGACCTCCTCCCTATGGGCTGTCTCATCGTTGTCAGTGATCAGGCCTACCACTGTTGTGTCATCGGCAAACTTAATGATGGTGTTGGAGTTGTACCTGGTTGTGCAGTCATGAGTGAACAGGGAGTACAGGACGGGACTGAGCACGCACCCCTGAGGGGCCCCTGTGTTGAGGATCAGTGTGGCAGATGTGTTGTTACCTAACCTTACCACCTGGGGGTGGCCTGTCGGGAAGTCCAGGATCCAGTTGCAGAGGGAGGTGTTTGGTCCCAGGGTCCTTAGCTTAGTGATGAGCTTTGCGGGCACTATGGTGTTGAACTCTGAGCTGCAGTCAATGAATAGCATTCTCACAAATGTGTTCCTTTTGTCCAGGTGGGAAAGGGCAGTGTGGAGTGCAATAGAGATTGCATCATCTATGGATCTGTTGGGGCGGTATGCAAATTGAAGTGGGTCTAGGTTTTCTGAGATAATGGTGTTGATGAGAGCCATGGCCAGCCTTTCAAAGCACTTCATGGCTACAGACGTGAGTGCTACGAGTCGGTAGTCATTTAGGCAGGTTACCTTAGTGTTCTTGGGCACAGGGACTATGGTGGTCTGCTTAAAACATGTTGGTATTACAGACTTGGACAGGGAGAGGTTGAAAATGTCAGTGAAGACACTTGCCAGTTGGTCAGCGCATGCTCGCAGTACACATCCTGGTAATCCATCTGGACCCGTGGCCTTTTGAATGTTGACCTGTTTAAAGGTCTTGCTCACATCAGCTGCAGAGAGTGTGATCACACAGTCATCTGGGAACAGCTGTTGCTCTCATGCATGTTTCCGTGTTATTTGCCCCGAAGTGAGCATAGAAATAGTTTAGCTTGTCTGGTAGGCTCGTGTCACAGGGCAGCTCTTGGCTGTGCTTCGCTTTGTAGTCTGTAGTGGTTTGCAAGCCCTGCCACATCCGGCGAGCGCCGGAGTCGGTGTAGTACGATTCGATCTTAGTCCTAAAATTGACGCTTTGCCTGTTTGATGGTTCGTCGGATGGCATAGCGGGATTTCTTATAAGCTTCCGGGTTAGAGTCACGCTCCTTGAAAGTGGCAGCTCTAGCCTTTTACTAAGTGCAGATGTTGCCTGTAATCCATGGCTTCTGGTAGGAGTATGTACGTACGGTCCCTGTATGGACAACGTCATCGATGCACTTATTGATGAAGCCAATGACTGGTGTACTCCTCAATGCCATAGGAAGAATCCCAGAACATATTCCAGTCTGTGCTCTCAAAACAGTCCTGTAGCTTAGTGTCTGCTTCATCTGACCACTTTTTTATTGACTGAGTCACTGGTGCTCCCTGCTTTAATAATTTTTGCTTGTAAGCAGGAATCAGGAGGATAGATTTATGGTCAGATTTGCCAAATGGAGGGCAAGGGAGAGCTTTGTACGCATCTCTGTGTGTGGAGTAAAGGTGGTCTAGAGTTTTTTTCCCCCATTGGCTTCACATTTATCATGTTGCTAGACATTTGGTAAAACAGATTTAAGTTTCCCTGCATTAAAGTCCCCGGCCACTAGGAGCGCCGCCTCTGGATGAGCTTTTTCCTGTTTATTTATGGCGGAATACAGCTCATTGAGTGCTGTATTTCTGCCAGCTTCGGTCTGTTGTGGTATGTAGACAGCAATGAAAAATACTGATGAAAACTTTCTAGGTAGATACTGTGGTCTACAGCTGATCATGAGATACTTTACGTCAGGCGAGCAAAACCTCAAGACTTCCTTAGATATCGTGCACCAGACACCCCTTGTCTTACCAGATGCCGCTGCTCTATCCTGCCGATACAGCATATAACCAGCCAGCTTTATGTTGATAATATCGTCATTCAGCCACGGCTTCATGAAGCATAAGATATTTCAGTTGCTAATGTCCCCTTGGTAGTTTAATCTTCCTCGTAGGTCGGCGATTTTATTTTCCAATGATTGCACGTTAGCTAGTAGAATGGAAGGCAGGGGGGGTTTATTCGATCTCCATTCTCTTTTTCTCTGTTGTCTCTTCACGCAAATTATGGGGATTTGGGCCTGTTCCTGGGAAAGCTTAATGTCGTTCAAGTCTGGCTCGTCGGACTCGTTAACCTGTTGCGTCGAGCAATCCCGTATCCGGGAGCGTAATTATAACCTCAAGCTCATTACCATAACGCAACGTTAACTATTCATGAAAATCGCAAATGAAATGAAATAAATATATTGGCTCACAAGCTTAGCCTTTTGTTAACAACACTGTCATCTCAGATTTTCAAAATATGCTTTTCAACCATAGCTACACAAGCATTTGTGTAAGAGTATTGATAGCTAGCATAGCATTAAGCCTAGCATTCAGCAGACAACATTTTCACAAAAACAAGAAAAGCATTCAAATAAAATAATTTACCTTTGAAGAACTTTGCATGTTTTCAATGAGGAGACTCTCAGTTAGATAGCAAATGTTCAGTTTTTCCAAAAAGATTATTTGTGCAGGAGAAATCGCTCCATTTTGTTCATCACGTTTGGCTAAGAAAAAAAACGAACATTCAGTCATTACAACGCCAAAATTTTTTCCAAATTAACTCCATAATATCAACAGAAACATGGCAAACGTTGTTTAGAATCAATCCTCAAGGTGTTTTTCACATATCTATTCGATGATAAGTCATTCGTGGCAGTTTGGTTTCTCCTCTGAAGCAAATGGTAAAATGCACCAGCTGGAGATTGCGCAATAATTGCAACGGAGGACACCAAGCGGGGCACCTGGTAAATGTAGTCTCTTATGGTCAATCTTCCAATGATATGCCTACAAATACGTCACAATGCTGCAGACACCTTGGGGAAACGACAGAAAGTGTAGGTTCCTTGCGCATTCACAGCCATATAAGGAGACATTGGAACAAAGCGCATTCAAAATCTGGGGCATTTCCTGTTTGAAATTTCATCTTGGTTTCGCCTGTAGCATCAGTTCTGTGGCACTCACAGATAATATCTTTGCAGATTTGGAAACGTCAGAGTGTTTTCTTTCCAAAGCTGTCAATTATATGCATAGTCGAGCATCTTTTCGTGACAAAACATCTTGTTTAAAACGGGAACGTTTTTTTATCCAAAAATGAAAAGAGCGCCCCCTATATCGAAGAAGTTAAAGGGAAAAAAAAGCTTCTGCCAGTCCGTGGTGAGTAATTGCTGTTCTGATGTCCAGAAGGTATTTTCGGTCATAAGAGACGGTAGCAGCAACATTTTAAACAAAAATAAGTTATAAACAACGCAAAAAAACGAACATAAAAACACAATCGGTTAGGAGCACGTAAATGTACCAGTGCACTTTCAAAAACGACTGTCTTACACACACAAAAAAAAGGCACACACACACGCAGGCGTCCTGGAGAAGGCGTCCTGCACCACATGACCTTCAGCTTGGCCAGCGGGGACCCGCCCCTGTCTGAGAGATGCGCCCTGGTTGGCCAAGTGATGAGCCTGTCACATCCATATCTGTCATCCTGTGCTATAGAAAACATTCATCACACACACACACACATTTGCCCACGCACATACACAAGTATTCACACACACTCACTGACACACATGCACAAACACACACACACACTATGCTGAGCAGACTGGGTCTCTGAGGAGGCTGGCTGGCTGCTGCTGCTCCTGTGAGTGACGGCTTTATAATCAACACAGTCCCTCTCCTCTCTCCTTCTCTCCTTCCCTTCTCTTTTCTCCTCTCTATCCCACACCCCCTGTCCCTCTCTTACCCATTCTTCCCTCGACTCTTTCTCTTTCCCTCTCCCTGTGTCTTATTCTTTTTGCCCTAATTTCATCCTTGAGAAACCAACATGGCGTAGCAGTAGGACGTGTGTGTTTGTCTTTGTCTTATCCCATGTCTAATTCAATGTACATAGCCAGTCTTTTTCATATCTTAATCTCACTTTCTATCTACGAACTAAATATACTTTCCTGCAACCCGCCGCACCCAATGTGGTAGGGATCTGCTACTTTTATTCCTTATAACTGGAACTTCCATCAGGACCTAGCCAGCTAACTAGCTACTAGTCTTTGTTAGCCACAGCTAGTGGTCTTCACCTTTTTCTCGGTCACCAGCCAGCTTTAGCTCGGACAACACCTGCCTGTCTGCACAGCGCGAAGCAAGCACCAGCTAGCCTTGAGCTAGCCTCGAGCTAGGCCCATATACCTGCTAATTCTAGGGCTACAATACCCCATTTGCCAATTGGCCTGGAACCTTTATTGTCGACACGGAGCCCCACCGATCCGTCACGACTGGACTGCCGACGTGATCGCCTGATGTGGTCTCAACAGGCTATTCTGTTACGATCTCGCCGAAGAACCATCTACTAGCCCCGGCCTGCTCCCTTTTCTGAACGCTGTGTCCCCTGCTCACCTAGCGTAGTAGTGACTACCGAACGGCACCCTGATTCAGCTATTGCTGCTTTTTTGACCCTATGATCACTCGGCTACACAGCTGATGCCCCCTGGGCTATTTCAATAACACGGTACCTAATTTTGTTTACCTGTCGGCCCCAGCCTCGAACTCAGGTCCTATATGTGTCTAACTGACCGCTCTGCCCATTCATCGCTATTTACCCATTGTTGTCTTAGCTCTCCTGATCAACACCTGTGATTGCTTTATGTCTCTCTCTGTCAATATGCCTTGTCTACTGCTGTCTTTGCTAGTTCTTATTTTTTTATTTCACTGTAGAGCACTCAGTCCCGTTCAAAATGCCATAGATAGCTCTTTTGTCCCACCACACACACATGCGGAGACCTCACCTGGCTTAACTGGTGCCTCCAGAGACTAAACCTCTCTCATCGTCACTCAACGCCTAGGTTTACCTCCACTGTACTCACATCCTACCATAACATTGTCTGTACATTATGCCCTGAATCTATTCCACCACGCCCAGAACTCTGCTCCTTTTATTCTCTGTCCACAATGCACTAGACAACCAGTTCTTATTGCCTTTGGCTGTACTGTTATCCTACTCCTCCTCTGTTCCTCTGGTGATGTAGAGGTTAACCCAGGCCCTGTATTCCCCAGTTCCACACCTATTCACTAGGCGCTATCATTTGTTGACTTCTGTAACCGTAAAAGCCTTGGATTCATGCATGTTAACATCAGAAGCCTCCTCCCTACGTTTGTTTTATTCACTGCTTTAGCACATTCTGCCAACCCTGATGTCCTAGCCGTGTCTGAATCTTGGCGTAGGAAGGCCACCAAAAATTCTGAAATTTCCATTCCCAACTACAACATTCTCCGCCAAAATAGAACTGCCAAAGGGGGTGGAGTTGCAATCTACTGCAGAGATAGCCTGCAGAGTTCTGTCATGCTATCCAGGTCTGTGCCCAATCAGTTTGAGCTTCTACCTTTAAAAATCCACCTTTCCAGAAATAAGTCTCTCACTGTTGCTGCTTGTTATAGACGCCCCTCAGCCCCCAGCTGTGCCCTGGACACCATATGTGAATGAATTGCCTCCCATTTATCTTCAGAGTTTGTACTGTTAGGTGACCTAAACTGGGACATGCTTAACACCCCAGCTGTCCTACAATCTAAACTAGATGCCCTCAATCTCACACAAATTAATCAAGGAACCTACCAGGTACAACCCTAAATCTGTAAACACGGGCACCCACATATATATCATCCTGACCATCCTGCCCTCTAAATACAGCTCTGCTGTCTTCAACCAGGATCTCAGCGATCACTGCCTCATTGCTTGCATCTGTAATAGGTCCGCGGTCAAACGACCACCTCTCACCACTGTCAAACGCTCCCTAAAACACTTCAGTGAGCAGGCCTTTCTAATCGACCTGACCCGGATATCCTGGAAGGATATTGACTTCATTCCATCAGTAGAGGATGCCTGGTTATTCTTTAAAAGTGATTTCCTCACCATCTTAAATAAGCATGCCCCATTCAAGATATGTAGAACTAAGAACAGATATAGCCCTTGGTTCACTCCAGACTTGATTGCCCTTGACCAGCACAAAAACATCCTGTGGCGTACTGCATTAGCATCGAATAGCCCCCGCAATATGAAACTTTTCAGGGAAGTTAGGAACCAATATACACAGGCAGTTAGGAAAGCAAAGTCTAGCTTTTTCAAACAGAATTTTGCATCCTGTAGCACAAACCCCAAACATTTCTGGGACACTGTAGTCCATGGAGAATAAGAGCACCTCCTCCCAGCTGCCCACTACACTGAGGCTAGGAAACACTGTCACCACTGATAAATCAACGATAATCGAGAATTTCAATAAGAAGTTATCTAACGGCTGGCCATGCTTTCCACCTGGCTACCCCTACCACGGTCAACAGCTCTGCACCCCCCACAGCAACTTTCCCAAGCCCCATTTCTCCTTCACCCAAATTCAGATAGCAGATGTTCTGAAAGAGCTGCAAAATCTGGACCCCTACAAATCAGCTGGGCTAGACCATCTGGACCCTCTCTTTCTAAAATGATCCGCCGCAATTGTTGCAAGCCCTATTAATAGCCTGTTCAACCTCTCTTTCGTATCGTCTGAGATCCCTAAAGATTGGAAAGCTGCCGCGGTCATCCCACTCTTCAAAGGGGGAGACACTCTGCTTTTCTAAAGTCTTCGAAAGCCAAGTTAACAACCAATCACCGACCATTTCGAATCCCACCGTACCTTCTCTGCTATGCAATCTGTTTCCGAGCTGGTCATGGGTGCACCTCAGCCACACACAAGGTCCTAAACAATATCAGAATCGCCATCGATAAAAGACAATACTGTGCAGCCGTCTTCATCGACCTGGCCAAGGCTTTCGACTCTGCCAATCACCGGATTCTTATCGGCAGTCTCAACAGCCTTGGTTTCTCAAATGACTGCCTCGCCTGGTTCACCAACTACTTCTCAGATAGAGTTTAGTGTGTCAATTCGGAGGGCCTGCTGTCCGGACCTCTGGTAGTCTCTATGGGGGTGCCACAGGGTTCAATTCCCGGGCCGACTCTTTTCTCTGTATACATCAATGATGTCGCTCTTGCTGCTGGTGATTCTCTGATCCACCGCTATGCTGATGACACCATTCTGTATACTTCTGGCCCTTCTTTGGACACTGTGTTAACAAACCTCCAGACGAGCTTCAATGCCATACAACACTCCTTCCGTGGCCACCAACTGCTCTTAAATGCAAGTAAAACTAAATGCGTGTTCTTCAACCGATCGCTGCCCGCACCCGCCCACCCGTCTAGCATTACTACGCTGGACGGTTCTGACTTACAATATGTGGACAACTACAAATACCTAGGTGTCTGGTTATACTGTAAACTCTCCTTCCAGACTCACATTATGCATCTCCAATCCAAAATTAAATCTAGAATCTGCTTCCTATTTCGCAACAAAGCCTCCGTCACTCATGCTGCCAAACATACCCTCGTAAAACTGACTATTCTACCGATCCTTGACTTCGGCGATGTCATTTACAAAATAGCCTCCAACACTCTACTCAGCAAATTGGACGTAGTCTATCACAGTGCCATCCGTTTTTTTCACCTCCTACCACTGCGACCTGTATGCTCTCATTGGCTGGCCTCGCTTCATATTTTTCATACCAAACCCACTGGCTCCAGGTCATCTATAAGTCTTTGCTAGGTAAAGCCCCGCCTTTTCTCAGCTCACTGGTCACCATAGCACCATCCACCCGTTGCATTCACCCCAGCAGGTATATTTCACTGGTCATCCCCAAAGCCAACTCCTCCTTTTGCCGCCTTTCCTTACAGTTCTCTGCTTCCAATGACTGGAACGAATTGCAAAAATCACTGAAGCTGGAGTCTTATATCTCCCTCATTAACTAAGCATCAGCTGTCAGAGCAGCTTACCAATCATTGCACCTGTACACAGCCCATCTATAAATAGCCCCCCCAACCACCTCATCCCCATATTGTTATATATATTTTTCTCCTTTGCACCCCAGTATCCCAGTAACTCTGTATTGTTTGTGTCACACTGGTTTGCTTTATCTTGGCCAGGTTGCAGTTGTAAATGAGAACTTGTTCTCAACTGGCCTACCTGGTTAAATAAAGGTGAAATAAAATACAAATATATATGTTAATTTCTCCTTTTCACTTTCTCCCACCCTCTATCCTTCTTTTTATCCTCTCTTTCACGTTCTCGCTCTACTTTACCCTTTCTGTAAGTATCTCTGTCTTTGTCCTTTCTAATCCATTACAAAGGACAGTTCTGAGAGTAGATCTATGTCCGGGAATCACCAGCATACATGCATGCACCCACTAATAGGCCTTATAAAGAGCAATAGTGATGGCGTCATTTTGTAGGCGCTAACAGAGGATAACTACACCATGGCTCATTTGCCAAAGCCTTTGGGGGAATGAATGGAAATTAAATTAAGGGGTTTTGGATAAATGCTGAAAATAAGGGCTGAGGCTTAGGATATCTTATTTGTTTTGTTCTATGACATAGCTAATCACGATTAACATCACTTGTTGTGATTTCTTAAGCATTTATGTAATCAAAACAAGCACATAAGGCCCATTTCAGTCCAAAACAAGGTTTTTCTGTGGTAAGGCCCATTTCACTCCAAAACAAGGTTTTTCTGTTTTGTATATATTTACACACTATGTGATTGGAATAATTCTGTAAAATTGTAAACATGATGATAATGCCGTTTTAGTGTAAGAGCTGTTTGAAAAGACCACCTGAAATTTCAGTATTGTTTTAGTGGGATTGAGTCTTGGCCTTCCATGGTGGCATCATCACATGGTAAATTAGTTAATGGACCAATAAGAAAGATAGTTTCAAACCTCTCTACCACTGACTGCTAATTTTCAGACCCCCGCTCAGACCCCACTCCCAGACAGTCCTAGCTAAATTCTTGCTTTGCTAAGAAGCTATTTCTGTTTCTTTTTTACCATTATAATTGATACAATCACAGTAAGGTACTTAATTGATAGCCAGAAAGGATTTGATATTGAGATAAAAATGGCTGCATTGGACCTTTACCTGACTAATATTATCTTATAGAACAAAACATATAAAATATCCTAAGCTTGTGTTAACCTCAAACCGTATTTTTGGTGTTTTTCCTCCAAACGAACCAGAGGTAGAAAATGCTTGCAAATTTGTTTTTTAGGACTACAAGCTGGCGAGCTCTACAAATGATTTTAAATAAAGTATAATCATACACACACACTCTCATGCACACACACACACACACACACACACACACACACACACACACACACACACACACACACAGAGACCTTGTAAAGCCCTCTCTCTGTGTGACATTAACTTCTAGAACTGAGAGCATTACTGTGTAGGATGAGTCACACAACACACAGAGGCTGGGTGATATGCCCTAAAAATTATGTCATGATTTTTTTCAAAATGATGGGCGATTCAGGATATATATCTCAATTTCTTTAACGTTTTCTCCAAATAAGCTTTGTTGCACAATTAAAGGTCATTGCAATTAAAGGTCTATTGCATGTAAAATGATGCTTCTTTTGCAAAATGTACTGATCTGGCTTTCAAGTCTGTCTATGAAAATGCTATTTTTGTTACACATTTAAGCAGAACCATGCACATGCACTGATAATGACCGACTTGTAGTAGCAAGCAGTATTATAGCACATTAACACAGGCCAATGTTTTAGTGAGTAGCCAGCTAATCTTTATATTTAAAGTCTAGCCAACTTGGATTTATTTTAACAGTCTCCAACTTTTTAAACAACATAGCCTGTTCAATTTGTTAAGATATTGAAATCAAGTGGCCTACCTGGTTAAAGAGATGCGTATTTCTCAGAATGAGAACAAGTTGCCAATTCCTGATATAAATTGGTATTTTTATGCTCAATGCACATTTATAAAGCACAGACTGTAACGCATAAAGCACATTTATAAAGCATATGACAGTCTGTGGCTAAACTGCTGCTAGTGGTACCTCAATGCCACGCGCAACGGAAACTGAGCATTCATCTCCATAATCATGTTCATTGATGCTCTCGTTTTAGTAGGGTCTGCTCTATTCTACATTTTGGGAGTTGAGACATAAAAGGGTGTCATTAGAAAGGTTAAATTCTCCTCTATTACAGTAAAACAATGTCTCTAAGCGTTTCGGTGTCCATATGACCCATTCCGTTGGAGCAAACCTCAAATACAAATAGCGAGTTTAAACTGCTTGTTATCAGAGAGGAAGAAGTTATCTGTTGTTGTTGTTGTTGTGAGTGGCATGGGCTTGGTGTCTGTGTGTGAATAGAAAGGTGTACACAGCACAGTAGTGAAGAAGACGATACCAAAAAGACAGAACGCTCATAAAAACAAACCAAAAATGGAAACCTAGAATCATTGCGATACAGGCATTTGGAACGTTGTGCTAAAACATAAATATATCGCCAGGTGAAACACAGAGAAGATATCACTCATGTCCCTCTGTCTGTCTGTCTGTCTGTCTGTCTGTCTGTCTGTCTGTCTGTCTGTCTGTCTGTCTGTCTGTCTGTCTGTCTGTCTGTCTGTCTGTCTGTCTGTCTGTCTGTCTGTCTGTCTGTCTGTCTGTCTGTCTGTCTGTCTGTCTGTCTGTCTGTCTGTCTGTCTGTCTGTCTGTCTGTCTGTCTGTCTGTCTGTCTGTCTGTCTGTCTGTCTGTCTGTCTGTCTGTCTGTCTGTCTGTCTGTCTGTCTGTCTGTCTGTCTATGTCTCTGCGTCTCTCTCTCTCTCTGGGTGTCTCTCTCTCTGTGTCTCCCTCTGTCTCGCTCTCTCTCTGTCTCTCAAAATTCAATAAAAGGGCTTTATTGGCATGAGAAACATATGTTAACATTGCCAAAGCAAGTGAAGTAGATAATAAACAAAAGTGAAATAAACATTACAAATTAACAGTAAATATTACACTCACAGAAGTTCCAAAAGAATAAAGACATTTAAAATGTCATAATGTCTATATACAGTGCGTGTAACGATGTGCAAATAGTTAAAGTACAAAAGGGAAAAGAAATAAACATAAATATGGGTTGTATTTACAATGGTGTTTGTTCTTCACTGGTTGCCCCTTGTGGCAACAGGTCACAAATCTTAATGCTGTGATGGCACACTGGTATTTCACCCAATAGATATGGAAGTTCATCAAAATTGGGTTTGTTTTCTAATTCTTTGTGGATCTGTGTAATCTGAGAGAAATATGTGTCTCTAATATGGTCATACAATTGACAGGAGGTTAGGAAGTGCAGCTCCACCTCATTTTGTGGGCAGTGTGCACAAAGCCTGCCTTCCCTTGAGAGACAGGGATGCCTACGGCGGCCTTTTTAAAAAATGTAACCTTTATTTAACTAGGCAATTCAGTTAAGAATGAATTCTTATTTACAATGATGGCCTACCACAGCCAAACCCGGATAACACTGGGCCAAATGTGCGCCGCCCTTTGGGACTCCCAATCATGGCCGGATGTGATGCAGCCTGGATTCGAACCTCTTGCACTGAGATGCAGTGTCTTAGACGACTGCACCACTCGGGAGCCCCAATAGCATGGCCATGCTCACCGAGTCCGTACATAGTCAAAGCTTTCCTTAAGTTTGGGTCAGTCACAGGTATTTTGCCAAATAGCATTCTAGTTTGCTCTGTTTTTTTGTTAATTCTTTCCAAAGTGTCAAGTAATTATCTTTTTGTTTTCTTATGATTTGGTTTCAACCTCTCTCTGTCTGAGTCTTTAATACCAACATGTTTCATGAAGACCACCATAGTCCCTGTGCCCAAGAACACTAAGGTAACCTGCCTAAATGACTACCGACGCGTACCACTCATGTCTGTAGCCATGAAGTGCTTTAAAAGGCTGGTTATGCCACACATCAACACCATTATCCCAGAAACCCTAGACCCACTCCAATTTGCATACCGCCCCAACAGATCCACAGATGATGTAATCTCTATTGCACTTCACACTGCCCTTTCCCACCTGGACAAAAGGAACACCTTTGTGAGAATGCTATTCATTGACTACAGCTCAGCGTTCATCACCATAGTGCCCTCAAAGCTCATCACTAAGCTAAGGACCCTGGGACCAAACACCTCCCTCTGCAACTGGATCCTGGACTTCCTGACAGGCCACCCCCAGGGGGTAAGGTTAGGTAACAACACATCTGCCAAGCTGATCCTCAACATGGGGGCCCATCAGGTGTGCGTGCTCAGTCCCGTCCTGTACTCCCTGTTCACTCATGACTGCACAGCCAGGCACGACTCCAACACCATCATTAAGTTTGCAGATGACACAACAGTGGTAGACCTGATTGCCGACAACGACGAGACAGCCTATAGGGAGGAGGTCAGAGACCTGACCGTGTGGTGCAAGGACAACAATCTCTCCTTAAACATGATCAAGACAAATGAGATGATTGTGGACAACAGGAAAAGGAGGACCGAGCACGCCCCCATTCTCATCCACGGGGCTGTAGTGGAGCAGGTTGAGAGCTTCAAGTTCCTTGGCATCGACATCACCAACAAACTAACATGTTCCAAGCTCACCAAGACAGTCATGAAGAGGGCACGACAAAACCTATTCCCCCTCAGGAGACTGAAAAGATTTGTCATGGGTCCTCAGATCCTCAAAAGGTTCTACAGCTGCACCATCGAGAGCATCCTGACGGGTTGCATCACTGCCTGGTATGGCAACTGCTCGGCCTCCGACTGCAAGTCACTATAGAGGGTAGTGCATATGGCCCAGTGCATCACCGGGGCCAAGCTTCCTGCCATCCAGGACCTCTATACCAGGTGGTGTCAGAGGAAGGTCCTAAAAATGGTCAAAGACTCTAGCCACCCTAGTCATAGATGGTTCTCTCTGCTACAGCACGGCAAGTGGTACCTGAGCGCCAAGTCTAGGTCCAAGAGGCTTCTAAAACAGCTTCTACCCCCAAGCTATAAGACTCCTCAACATCTAATCAAATGGCTACCCAGACTATTTCCATTACCCCCCGTTTTATGCTGCTGCTAATCTCTGTTATTATCTATGCATAGTCACTTTAATAACTCTACCTACATGTACATATTACTTCGACTAACCGTTGCCCCCGTACATTGACTCTGTACCAGTACCCCCTGTATATAGACTCTCCATTGTTATTTTACTGCTGCTCTTTAATTACTTGTTACTTTTATTTCTTACTTTTTTAAGGTATTTAAAAAAAACTGCATTGTTGGTTAAGCATTTCACTGTAAGGTGAATTCGGCGCATGTGACAAATATATATTTGTATATATTTTTTGGGGGGTCTAATTGTGTTGCTGCCCTGGGGCTCTTTTGGGTCTGTTTGTGTTTGTGAGCAGAGCCCCAGGACCAGCTTGCTTAGGGGACTCTTCTCCAGGTTCATCTCTCTGTAGGTGATGGCTTTGTTACGGAAGGTTTGGGAATCGTTTCCTTTTTTAGGTGGTTATAGAATTTAACGGCTCTTTTCTGGATTTTGATAATTAGCGGGTATCGACCTAATTCTGCTCTGCATGCATTATTTGGTGTTTTACGTTGTACGTGGAGGATATTTTTGCAGGATTCTGCATTCAGAGTCTCAATTTGGTGTTTGTCCTAATTTGTGAATTCTTGGTTGGTGAGCGGACCCCAGACCTCACAACCATAAAGGGCAATAGGTTCTATAACTGATTCAAGCTTTTTTGCCAGATCCTAATTGGTATGTTGAATTTTATGTTCTCTCTCTCTCTCTCTCTCTCTCTCTCTCTCTCTCTCTCTCTCTCTCTCTCTCTCTCTCTCTCTCTCTCTCTCTCTCTCTCTCTCTCTCTCTCTCTCTCTCTCTCTCTCTCTCTCTCTCTCACACACACACACACTCTGTCTGTCTCTTCTCTCTCTCCACATCTCTCTCCCTCCTCACCCCCCCCTCTCTCTCTCTCTCACACACACACACTGTCTGTCTCTTCTCTCTCTCTCCACATCTCTCTATCCCTCCTCACCTCTTTCTCCCCCTCTCTCTCTCTCTCTCTCTCTCTCTATTTGCATTATGTGCGACACTCTGTAGGGGGAAGATAAGTGGCAAACATCAAAGCCTGCAACAAGTGAGTTGCGTCTCAGACAATGTGCGGACCCCTGCTGAGGGTGTCTTTGATAATGCCTGTCAGAAAGTCTTCTGAAAGCGCCCTTAGAATTCTCAAAAAGAAAAATACACCTGCGTCATCTCTCACACAGATACACAGACACCTGTGCGCAAACACACACACAATCACACACAAAAACACACAGTCAATAATACATCTATCCATCTCTCTACAATGTCCTTCTCATTTTCTTCCATCATTCTTTATATTCTTTACATCATTGTTTATATTGGGCTGGTTTATTCTGTATATGGCCTGTATGTATGGGTGTTTGAGTGTCTTAATTGCCTATTTCGATAAGAGAGAAAGAGAGAGTAGAGGACTTTGATAACTAACACAGTGTTGTTAAGCCCAGATGTCTCTGATTGCTGTGGGAATCATTCAACTCTCCTTTGTTTCTGGCACTGCTATTGTTTCGGTTGTTGGCTGTTCTTTTACTGTCCTAATGAGTTTCTATCTTCTGATATGCTCTCAGTTTGTTTGTGTGTGTGTGTGTGTGTGTGGTGTGTGTGTGTGTGTGTGTGTGTGTGTGTGTGTGTGTGTGTGTGTGTGTGTGTGTGTGCATGTGTGTGTGTGTGTGGGACCAGAAGTCCTCACGAGGATAGTAAAACAAGAATAATTTGGGGACATTTCACTGGTCCCCACAAGGAAAAAGGGTATTATAGGCTTAGGGGTTAGATTTAAGTTTAGGGTTACAATTAGGGTTAGAGGTTCGGTTTAGGAGTCAGGGTTAGGGGTTTGGAGTTAAGCTTATGATTAGGTTTAAAGTTAGGGAACATAGGATTTTGAATGGGAATCAATTGTTTGGTCCCCACAAGGATAGTAAAACAATGTGTGTGTGTGTGTGTGTGTGTGTGTGTGTGTGTGTGTGTGTGTGTGTGTGTGTGTGTGTGTGTGTGTGTGTGTGTGTGTGTGTGTGTGTGTGTGTGTGTGTGTGTGTGTGTGTGTGTGTGTGTGTGTGTGATTAATGCATAATTAACTTGTATGTGGTGTTTTGGGTGTTTACTGGCATGAGACATTGCCGTTGTTACAGCTGAGTGATTTCCACTAATGAGATTGCTTTGTAAGTGTCGTATCCCACTGGGCACACACTGGTTGGTATTTGGTATTCATCAGAATCAACGTTGAATAGACATTGAATTGATGTCTATTCCCAGTGGGTTGTGTGTGTGTTACTTTATGTGTGTGTGTGCGATGCTGGTCCTACTTCACTGACCCATGTGTATACAGTTTGTGTGTGTAATGCACATGTGTTTTGTGTTATTTGTCCCTGTTTTGTTTTAGAGATTGTATTTGTGATGTGTGTGGGGGAGTTAGATTCCCCTTTGGCTCTTGCTCTCCTTCAAATTCATCTTCCCACTCACACACTATGTTCCGTACTGTCTGTCTCTAGCACCATTTCACACACAGTTAGCAACAAAACGCACACTTTGTTAACCTGAGAGTCAGAGCAACCAACAACAGACCATGGCCTATTTAGAACAACATGAAAGAGAAGAGAAATACCTGTAACCTTTTTGAATACTGCCTTTAGGTCTCTACTGAGCAAGACCCTTAGTGGTTGATGCAATGCTGATACATCTAAACTGCAGAACCATTCAAACTTTTACTATGGCATTTGTACCTATATGTAAACGTGTGTGTGTGTCTGTGTGGGCGCGTGCGTGTGTGGAAAGGGAGGGGTCAGGTATTCCTATCAGGACTGGGTTTCTGGACTAGGTCCCTGGTGTGTCCCTGGTCGTCTGGTCCCTGTACACACACACACAGTATTTCTGATAGGTGGATGTGTCGCACTGTGTGCTCAGAGCATTCCATCACTGGTTTCCATAGGGACTGACTGGCAGTAACTTCCTAAGAATCGACCTTCACAGCCACGCTCTTAGTGTGTGTGTGTGTGTAATGAGTGTGTAATGTGTGTCAGCCTGCTCTTTCAGCTGACGTCTCCCTTTTGCGTTTTAACGGCTCTTTGGGGGTAAGTCTTTAATTGCTCTCTCTCTCTCTCTCTCTCTCTGAAAGTACACAGGGGACATACAGCCATTGGTCATTTGAGTAAATGAATAGATTAATAAATGAATGAGGTGTGTGTTTTCAGAGGTTTTTGGGGCTGGGTATGTTTCCCCCTGCCTAGTCTCCAGCTCTAGAGATGTGGGTTAACCAACAAGCTCTCACAGTCTCACTGCAGAATCAGACGTTTGCCCTTAAACGTCAAATTTCGAAGGTTAAGTTGAAAGTAATAGCCCTCACCGGTGCCCCTAGTGGCCGGTTTTGAAGTGATGTCCCAAAATCCTGCTTACTTGGACGTATGTCGAATTTCGCAGTGAATGATTTATATACAGGTGAAGTCAGAAGTTTACATACACCTTAGCCAAATACATTTAAACTCACAAGTTTTTCACAATTCCGGACATTTAATCCTAGTAAAAATTCCCTGTCTTCGGTCAGTTTGGATCACCACTTTATTTTAAGAATGTGAAATGTCCAAATAATAGCAGAGAGAATGATTTATTTTATTTCTTTCTTTCATCACATTCCCAGTGGGTCAGAAGTTTACATACACTCAATTAGTATTTGGTAGCATTGCCTTTAAATTGTTTAACTTGGGTCAAACCTTTCGGGTAGCCTTCCACAAGCTTCCCACGATAAGTTGGGTGAATTTTGGCCCATTCCTCCTGACAGAGCTGGTGTAACTGAGTCAGGTTTGTAGGCGTCCTTGCTCACACACGCCTTTTCAGTTCTGCCCACCAATTTTCTATGGGATTAAGATCAGGGCTTTGTGATGGCCACTCCAATACCTTGATTTTGGAATTATGCTTGGGGTCATTGTCCATTTGGAAGACCCATTTGCGACCAAGCTTTAACTTCCTGACAGATGTCTTGAGATTTTGCTTCAATATATCCACGTAATTTCCCTTCCTCATGATGCCATCTATTTTGTGAAGTGCACCAGTCCCTCCTGCAGCACTGCCTCTGATCTGGCAGACTCACTAAACACAAATGCTTCGTTTGTAAATTAATATCTGAGTGTTGGAGTGTGCCCTTGGCTATCAGTACATTTTTAAAACACAAGAAAATGTGCTGTCTGGTTTGCATAATAAACTCAGCAAAAAAACAAACGCCCCTTTTTCACGACCCTATCTTTCAAAGACAATTTGTAAAAATCCAAATAAGGCCTACTTGGTGGCGTAGTGGTCCAAGGCACTAGCGACTCCTGTGGCGGGCCGGGCACAGTGCACGCTGACCACGGTGCATGCTGACCACGCTGGCTGGCTTCCAGGTCAGATGGGAATTGGGTCAAGAAACAGTGCGGCTTGGTTGGGTTGTGTTTCAGAGGACGCATGGCTCTCAACCTTCGCCTCTCCTGAGTCCGTATGGTAGATGCAGCGATGACACAAGACTGTAACTACTACCAGTTGGATACCACGAAGTTGGGGAGAAACAGGGGTAAAAAATAAATATTTAAAAAAATATCCAAATAACTTCATAGATCTTCATTGTGAAGGGTTTAAACACTGTTTCCCATTCTTGTTCAATGAACCATAAACAATTAATGAACACGCACCTGTGTCATTAAAACACTAACAGCTTACAGACGGTAGGCAATTGAGGTCACAGGTCACTAAAGAGGCCTTTCTACTGGCTCTGAAAAACACCAAAAGAAAGATGCCCAAGGTCCTTGCTCATCTGCGTGAACGTGCATTAGGCATGCTGAAAGGAGGCATGAGGACTGCAAATGTGGCCAGGGCAATGAATTGAAATGTCCGTACTGTGAGACGCCTACGACAGCGCTACAGGGAGCCAGGACGGACAGCTGATTGTCCTTGCAGTGGCAGACCACGTGTAACAACACCTGCACAGGATCGGTACATCCAAACATCACACCTGCGGTACAGGTACAGGATGGCAACAACAACCGCCAGAGTTACACCAGGAACGCACAATCCCTCCATCAGTGTTCAGACTGTCCGCAATAGGCTGAGAGAGGCTGGACTAAGGGTTTGTAGGCCTGTTATAAGGCAGGTCCTCACCAGACATCACCAGCAACAATGTCGCCTATGGGCACAAACCCACCGCTGGACCAGACAGGAGTGGCAAATAGTGCTCTACACTGACGAGTCGCGGTTTTGTCTCACCAGGGGTGATGGTCGGATTCGCATTTATCGTCGAAGGAATGAGCATTACACCGAGGCATGTACTCTGGAGAGGGATCGATTTGGAGTTGGAGGGTCCGTCATGGTCCTGAGCGGTGTGTCACAGCATCATTGGACTGAGCTTGTTGTCATTGCAGGCAATCTCAACGCTGTGCGTTACAGGGAAGACATCCTCCTCCCTCATATGGTAACCTTTCTGCAGGCTCATCCTGACATGACCCTCCAGCATGACAATGCCACAAGGCATACTGCTAGTTCTGTGCGTGATTTCCTGCAAGACAGGAATGTCAGTGTTCTGCCATGGCCAGCGAAGAGCCCGGATCTCAATCCCATTGAGCACGTCTGGGACCTGTTGGATCGGAGGGTGAGGGCTAGGGCCATTCCCCCAGAAATGTCCGGGAACTTGCAGGTGCCTTGGTGGAAGACTGGGGTAACATCTCACAGCAAGAACTGGCAAATCTGGTGCAGTCCATGAGGATAAGATGCACTGTAGTACTTAATGCAGCTGGTGGCCACACCAGATACTGACTGTTACTTTTGATTTTGATCCCCCCCCCCTTTGTTCAGGGACACATTTTTCCATTTCTGTTTCCTCCGACACAATGGTGTGGCTGGCTTCCGGGTCAGATGGGAATTGTGTCAAGAAACAGGACTGGCAAAAACTGCTCTTCACTGACGAGTCGCGGTTTTGGGATGGTGTTCTTCGGCTTGCAAGCCTCCCCTCTTTCCTCCAAACACAACGATGGTCATTATGGCCAAACAGTTCTATTTTTGTTTCATCGGACCAGATGACATTTCTCCAAAAAGTACGATCTTTGTCCCCATGTGCAGTTGCAAACCGTAGTCTGGATTTCTTTATGGCGGTTTTGCAGCAGTGGTTTCTTCCTTGCTGAGCGGCCTTTCAGGTTATGTCGATACAGGACTCCTTTTACTGTGGGTATAGATACATTTGTATCTGTTTCCTCCAGCATCTTCACAAGGTCCTTTGCTGTTGTTCTGGGATTGATTTGCACTTTTCGCACCAAAGTACGTTCATCTCTAGGAGACAGAACGCGTCTCCTTCCTGAGCAGTATGATGGCTGCATGGTCCCATGGTGTTTATACTTACGTGCTTTTGTTTGTACAGATTAAGGTGGTACCTTCAGGCATTTGGTAATTGCTCCCAAGTATGAACCAGACTTGTGGAGATTTTGGCTTATTTCTTTTGATATTCCCATGATGTCAAGCAAAGAGGCACTGAGTTTGAAGTTTTGAAGTACGTCCACAGGTACATCTCCAATTGACTCAAATGATGTCAATTAGCCTATCAGAAGCTTCTAAAGCCATGACATAATTTTCTGGAATTTTCCAAGCTGTTTAAAGGTACACTTCTTGTAACGTTCGTCGTCCTCGTCTGAGGAGTATGAAGGATCGGAGGACCAATGCGCAGCGAGGTACGTGTTCATGATGCTATTTATTGAACTCAGAACACTAAAACAAAAATAACAAAGAGAATGACACAAAAGAAACAGTCCTGTCTGGTGACATACACAAAACAGAAAACAATCACCCACAAAACACCGGTGGGAAAAGGCTATCCAAGTATGATTCTCAATCAGCGAGAATGAACGACACCTGCCTCTGATTGAGAACCATACCAGGCCAAACACATTTGTTTAAAGACACAACCTAGAAAAATGAACATAGACTGCCCACTCCAACTCACGCCCTGACCATACTAACACAAAGACAAAATAAAGGAACTAGGGTCAGAACGTGACACTTCTGACCCACTGAAATATTGATACAGTGAATTATAAGTTAAATAAAATGTCTTTAAACAAATGTTGGAAAAATTACCTGTCATGCACAAAGTAGATGTCCTAACCGAATTGCCAAACCTATAGTTTGTTAACAAGAAATTTGTGGAGTGGTTGAAAAACGGGTTTTAATGACTCCAACCTAAGTGTATGTAAACTTCCGATTTCAACTGTATATAGACAGGTGTGTGCCTTTCCAATCAAGTTGTAGAAACATCTCAAGGATGATCAATGGAAACAGGATGCAGCTGAGCTCAATTTCAAGTCTCACAGCAAAGGGCCTGAACACCTATGTAAATAAGGTATTTCTGTTTTGTTTTTTGTTTTTTTGCAAACAATTTTAAACCTGTTTTCGCTTTGTCTTTATGGGGTATTGATGAAGATTGATGAGGATTTGTGTGGTATGGGGTATTGATGTAGATTGATGAGGATTTGTGTTTATTTAATCAATTTTAGAATAAGGCTGTAATGTAACAACATTTTTAAAAAGTCAAGGGGTCTGAATACTTTCCGAATGCACTGAAAACGTCAATGCACGAAAACCATCTACGCACTTCAATGGGGCAGAAGGCTTTTTGTAGCTAGCAACGATGACAAGAAGCTGCCAAGTGATACCATGTCTTGTTTTGAGGTGTTTTGACTGATTTCATGTCTTTAAAAAAAAATGTACCTTTATTTAACTAGGCAAGTCATTTAAGAACAAATTCTTATTTTCAATGATGGCCCCTTTTCAGGGGCAGAATGACAGATTAGTACCTTGTCAACTCGGGGGTTTGAACTTGCAACCTTCCGGTTACTAGTCCAACGCTCTAACCACTAGGCTACCCTGCCGCCCCCATGTCTATGCTAATAATATGGGGAAAAAATACTATCTAGCTAATCAACACCTGTAAAGATGTTTTTGCGAGACAACAACTGCTCATTGTGCAAATATATTAAAGTTTTCAATACACATTGGAGAGGAAACATTGTTGACAACATGTAAACTATCTAAACCAACACCTTCTGTTTTGCCCCATAGTTGTGCATGCGTTGGTTTTGTTGCTAAACAACCAACCAGTCTATACATCATTGGCTGGATTTAACAAAACTGCCCACGATTCATGCTCAACAGGGTCAGAAGCACAGACGCTTACACACACACACGCAACCACGCACACACACACACACACACACATACACAGAAGGAAAAGCAATCATACTAAGTGCCTTCTCTGCAGCTATGGTACCTTCTTCTCCTGTATATGTGTGTGTGTGTGTGTTCGTGCACTTCTTCATAGTACATTTCAAACAGCTGATTGACAATTTGCATTTCACAAAGAAAGGAGAAAGTAAGAGTTGAAGATTGCACAGAAGAAAGGGAATGGTTACAGGTTTCAAAGGAGTTAAAGTGATTTTGTGTGAGTGTGTCATGCCCTGACCATAGAGAGCCTTCTTATTCTCTATTTTGTTAGGTCGGGGTGTGACTAGGGTGGGTACTCTAGGTTATCTATTTCTATGTTGGCCTGGTATGGTTCCCAATCAGAGGCAGCTGTTGATTGTTGTCTCTGATTGGGGATCATATTTAGGCAGCCATTTCCTCAATGTGTTTGGTGGGATCTTGTTTATGTGTCGTTGCCTGTGAGCACTCCATTGTCTTCACGTTTCATTCATTCTTTATTGTTTTTGTGCGTTTCAGTTAATAAACATGTGGAAACTATACCACGCTGCACCTTGGTCCGATAATTCTTACGAAGAATGTGACAGAAGATCCCACCATAACAGGACCAAGCAGCGTGCCCAGGAGGAGAAGGGATCCTGGACTTGGGAGGAGGTCTTGGTTGGGAAGGTATTTTGGACTTGGCAGGAGATCTTGGATGGGAAAGGATCCTGGACTTGGGAGGAAATCATGGTAGGACAGGATAGCCTTCCTTGGCACAGAGGACACAAGGAGAGGAGGGAGGACAGTGACGACGCCAGGGTTCCCGGCCACAAAAAGCCCAAAAAACTGCCCGAAAATATTTTATGGGGGGGGCCACAAGGGGTGGTAGGCGGAGCCAAGGAGTGAACCAGAGCCAGTCTGGGAGAAGAGGGAGAAACTGGAGGAGAGTGAATGGAGAGAATCAGATACCGTCAGTGAGTTGAGGAGAGAGAAATGAGAGAGTTCTTGAGTTGGTGGAAGATGCACGACATTTGCCCTAAGGAGCGTGTTATCAGTTTAATGCCACCTGAGTCAGCTCTCCGTACTCGTCCTGAGGAGCGTGCTATCAGTCTGGTAAAATCTGTGCTGGCTCAACGCACCAGGTCTCCAGTGTGCCTCCACAGCCCAGTACGTCCTGTGCCAGCTCCTCGCACTCACAGTGCGAAGTGTGTCATCGTTCCGGTACAATTGATGCCGGCTATGCGCACCAGGTCTCCAGTGCGCCTTCACAGCCCAGTCCGTCCTGTGCCAGCTTCTCGCACTTGCCGTGCGAAGTGTGTCCTCGAACCGGTACAATTGATGCCAGCTATATGCACCAGGTCTCCAGTACGCCTCCACAGCCCAGTACGTCCTGTGCCCACTCCACGCACTAGGCCTCCAGTGCGCCTCCCCAGTCCGGTACGTTCTGTGCCTGCTCCTCACACTCGCCCTGAAGTGCGTGTCACCAGTCCGGTGCCACCTGTGCCGGCTCCACGCACCAGGCTTCCAGTGCACTTCCCCAGTCCGGTATGTCCTGTACCAGCTCCTCGCACTTGCCCTGAAGTGTGTGTTACCAATCCGGTACCACCTGTGCTGGCTCCACGCATCAGGCCTCCAGTGCGCCTCCCCAGTCCGGTACGTCCTGTGCCAGTTCCACTCACTCGCCTTGAAATGTGTCACCAGTCCAGTGCCACCTGTACCGGCTCCACGCCCTAGGCTCTGGACCTAGGCTCTGAACCCTCGCCAGCGAGTGTTCACAGTCCAGAATCTCCAGCTCCAGGGCAGGAGCCTTCCCCTGCGCCGGTGCTCAGTCCAGATACGGTGTCCAGTCCCGCTCCATGGCAGGAGCCTTCCTCTACACCGATGTCCAGGCCAGGGCTGGTGTCCACTCCTGCTCCATGGCAGGAGCCTTCCTTTACACCAATGTCCAGTCCAGGCACAGTGTTCACCCCAGGTCCATGGCTGGATCCGCGGGATGAGCGGGTTCTTCGACCCGCACCAGAGCCGTCACCAAAGCTGGTGGATCCGCGAGCTGAGCGGGTTCTTTGGCCCGCACCGGAGCCGCCACCAATGCTGATGGATCTGCGGGCTGAGTGGGTTCTTCATCCCGCACCAGAGCCGCCACCGATGCTGGCTGATCCGTGAGCTGAGTGGGCACTTCGCCCCGGAGCCGCCACCAACGCTAGATGCCCACTTGGACCCTCCCCTATAGAGTCAGGTTTTGCGGCCAGAGTCTGCACCTTTGGGGGGGTGGGGTACTGTCACGCCCTGACCATAGAGAGCCTTCTTATTCTCTATTTTGTTTAGGTCGGGGTGTGACTAGGGTGGGTAATCTAGGTTATCTATTTCTATGTTGGCCTGGTATGGTTCCCAATCAGAGGCAGCTGTTGATCGTTGTCTCTGATTGGGGATCATATTTAGGCAGCCATTACCTCAATGTGTTTGGTGGGATCTTGTTTATGTGTAGTTGCCTGTGAGCACTCCATTGTCTTCACGTTTCGTTCATTCTTTATTGTTTTTGTGCGTTTCAGTTAATAAACATGTGGAAACCATATCATGCTGCACCTTGGTCCGATAATTCTTACGACGAACGTGACAGTGTGTGCGTGTACCATCATCTTCTCATTGTCACACAGCAGATTTAGGTGTTTCAGGTTACTCTCACCGTCATAGTTTAAACTTTGAGTGGAAGAGGAGGAAACAGAAATAGGGGAAGGGTGGATGAGAAACAGAGAGAGAGCGAGATGGTTAGAAAGGTACTGCAGGGTACAGATCGCTGTGAGTGATTTTGAAATTGGACGTCTATCCATGTCCTGAGGATGTCGGGAAATGCCTTAAAAACTGGCCACTAGGGGGAACGGTGAGCGCTATTACCATCAAGTAGGCTTGGGTTTCGCTAGGGTGTTGTGGATGAGGGTGTGTTCGATACCAGTGGTGGACACTTGTTTTAATTTTGGGGTTTTAACCCTATCTCGAACATGAACCCTTACCTTAAACCATTTGGAATAAGTGCCTAAGCTTAATGTTTGAACCCTATCCAAAACATTAACTCTTAAATGTGATGTTTGGAGTAACTTCAAAATGTGAAGTTTGGAGAAACGTGAATAAACGTCTAATTCTGCAGTGAGACTGTGAGAGCTTCTTGAGCTCAGGATAGCTGATAAGTGGAGCTTGGGCTCTATATGTTATCTACACAGAAACTTTCAGAGTGAACTTTTCTGCTCTCAGTGCACACACACACGCACACAGCTCTTATCTCTCTACACCTTCTTACCTGCAGAGTGAGTGAGTGAGTGTGTGTGTATGTATGTGTGCGTATGTGTGCTCTGAGCTTTTTTCTCCGCAGTGGAGGGTGACCTGGGTCAATCAAGAGTGTCTGATTGGTTGTTTCTCCAGATGGTGTTTCTAATCTCTCTCCTGACTGGCTGCTCAGTGGCAAGGGCTCCTGAGTGTCGCTATGGCGATAAGAGAGTGACAGTCTGGCAGTGGTCATCAGCAGGTCATCTAGAAACATCCTCACACACGCACAAACACTGTAAGGTCTCTAATTTCTCTCCCTCTCTCCAGGAGATTGCAGCGTATCTGATCACATTTGAGAAACATGAAGAATGGCTGACGACATCACCCAAGACCAGGTGAGACACACACACATGCGCACACACACACACGTGCACACGCAGACACGCACACACAATAATTTATGGTAACACATGTAGAACTTACACAGTACCTTTACTATCTAAAAATGTCAATGTAAAATTATGAAAACCTAGTCAGCTATAAATGTTGCATTAATGAATGTAAATGTATGATGATAAGTGATGTATAATTCAGGTTTTATGGGGGACGTGTGTGTTTAAGAGAGAGGTTAGCAGGATTTCACATCTGAAATTGAATATGTATAAGCATAACTGCAAATTAGTTATAGGGAGAGAGAGCGGGAGGGAGAGACAGATAGAGGGAGAGAAAGATTTGGAATTTTAAAATTCCCTTTATCGGGTCAAGACCCTGCAGTACATGAACATTCCAGCCTGTAAGAAAAACAGAAGTTTAAGAGAGAGAGAGATCTAATGAGAGAGCGATAAAGCCATATCCTATTCCCCATAGACCTGAACCCCAAGACAATTGTGTAGATCTGAAAGCATTGGTTCGGTGTAAGTTCAATTGATCAACTTCCATCAGAGGTTGAGGTGGAGCTATTACCATATAGTGTTTATCAATTCAATCATATACCTAGGCCTAGTGGGCATTAGCTAAGGGTCGATCTGGGATTGGGTGACTGTCACACTAGGCTACATTTGAATCTAGTTAACATCTGACTGGAGTTTAGCCTCCAGCCAGCTGCTAGAACTATGGTAATTGGTTATGACACTCGCAGGCCTAGCAGTCTGATGGATGGCAGCTGTAGACAGTCAGTCACATTAAATCCACTCAATTCAGAACCACAAAGAAATGGAGCCAGATTATGGTAGATTACAGCTAATCCCACTGGTGTGGGCTGGGGCTTTGGTGAACTATAGCATACTCGTATAGCCAATTTATAACAATTTTATAGCAGGTTCATATCAGCTTTATAACAGTGTTATATCAGGCCCATATCAGCTTTATAACAGTCTTATATCAGGCCCATATCAGCTTTATAACAGTCTTATATCAGGCCCATATCAGCTTTATAACAGTCTTATATCAGGCCCATATCAGCTTTATAACAGTCTTATATCAGCTTTATAACAGTCTTATATCAGGCCCATTTCAGCTTTATAACAGTCTTATATCAAGCCCATATCAGCTTTATAACAGTCTTATATCAGGCCCATATCAGCTATATAACAGTCTTATATCAGGCCCATTTCAGCTTTATAACAGTCTTATATCAGGCCCATATCAGCTTTATAACAGTCTTATATCAGGCCCATATCAGCTTTATAACAGTCTTATATCAGGCCCATATCAGCTTTATAACTGTCTTATAGCAGGCTGATATCAGGGTTATAGCAGGTGTGTTATAGCTGTTCTCAATGCTCTGTCTTGATAAGTGGAAACAACTGGCTCTCCACCAGCAGTCAGTCACCTTCACACTCCTCCCATTCCAACATACCTCATCAACTCCAGCTAATGACTGTTTTAAACCTTAACACTCCTCCACGCCTTTCTCTCTCTATATCTCTCTCTCCATCCTTCCCTTTCTTTATCACTCTTTCCCTTTATCATACACTCAATCTCCTCCCCCTCACTCACGCCCTCCCTCACTTGTTCATTCACCCCATGGGATACAACCGCTCAAGAGTTTTGTCAAGGGTGAGCAGAGCACCTAGTTCAAGGACACACAGAGGACACACAGAGGACACACATCCGGGAAAGTTCTTGACTGCACATTCTCTTTTGCAATAACGACGATACACACAGAACCAGGGGATCTTCAGCAAGCGGAGGTTGCAAAGCCTTCTCTTCCTCTAGCACTCGCAAACTCAGGAAATGCTTTTTATATCCCAAACAGCTTGGCACTTGAATCAATAGTATATGTAAAGTCTGGTTGAATCAGAGAGTGTGTGTGTGTGTGTGTGTGTGTGTGTGTGTGTGTGTGTGTGTGTGTGTGTGTGTGTGTGTGTGTGTGTGTGTGTGTGTGTGTGTGTGTGTGTGTGTGTGTGTGTGTGTGTGTGTGTGTGTGTGTGTGTGTGTGTGTGTGCGTGCGCTTGCGTGCGTGCGTGCGTGCGTGCGTGTGTGTGTGTGTGTGTGTGTGTGTGTGTTGAATCAGATCCCTCATCTTTATATCATCTCTGTAACATAATTAGAGTTAACCGCGGCGGGATGAGTCACAGCAGCCGCGAGACACAGAGACTAAACTAAGCTTTGATCAGAGGGCTACTGTACTCTACTGAGAAACACACTGAAACACAACACATTTAAGGTGGCAAAGAAAATAAGCTCAAAGTACATTCAATTTCACTGAGTGTGCATAAATTTAATTACCATAATCTCTGGTCATGTACTTTTAGTGAAAAATGAACAAAAAAGAGAGGAGAGGAATAAACGAGAGGAGAGAAGAGGAGTAAAGAGGAAAAGAAAGAATGTGAGGAGAGGAGATAGGAGAGAATGAAAGACAAGGGGAGGGGAGGAGATAGGAGAGAATGAAAGACAAGGGGAGGGGAGGAGATAGGAGAGAATGAAAGACAAGGGGAGGAGATAGGGAGAATGAAAGACAAGGGGATGGAGGAGATAGAAGAATGAAAGACAAGGGGAGGGGAGGAGATAGGAGAGAATGAAAGACAAGGGGAGGGGAGGAGATAGGAGAGAATGAATGACAAGGGGAGGGGAGGAGATAGGAGAGAATGAAAGACAAAGGGTGGGGAGGAGATAGGAGAGAATGAAAGACAAGGGGAGGGGAGGAGATAGGAGAGAATGAAAGACAAGGGGAGGGGAGGAGATAGGAGAGAATGAAAGACAAAGGGTGGGAGGAGATAGGAGAGAATGAAAGACAAGGGAGGAGATAGGAGAGAATGAAAGACAAGGGGAGTGGAGGAGATAGGAGAGAATGAAAGACAAGGGGATGGGAGGAGATAGGAGAGAATGAAAGACAAGGGGAGGGGAGGAGATAGGAGAGAATGAAAGACAAGGGGTGGGGAGGAGATAGGAGAGAATGAAAGACAAGGGGAGGAGATAGGAGAGAATGAAAGACAAGGGGTTGGGAGGAGATAGGAGAGAATGAAAGACAAGGGGAGGGGAGGAGATAGGAGAGAATGAAAGACAAGGGGTGGGGAGGAGATAGGAGAGAATGAATGACAAGGGGAGGGGAGGAGATAGGAGAGAATGAAAGACAAGGGGAGGGGAGGAGATAGAAGAATGAAAGACAAGGGGAGGGGAGGAGATAGGAGAGAATGAAAGACAAGGGGAGGGGAGGAGATAGGAGAGAATGAAAGACAAGGGGAGGGGAGGAGAAAAGGGGTTTGTGTGTGTGGGGTTTATTGATTGTTGAAATGCTTGTTCTGTCTCTGTTGTTAGGAGATAAGGCAGCAAATCCTCCACCTTACACACTCTCTCTCGCTCGGTCTCACACACACACACACACACACACACACACACACACACACACACACACACACACACACACACACACCCACTGGTCCCACTGTTTCTGTAATGTGGTGATTGATTGAGGAGCTCCAGGGATGACATTGAGCTCATGGTACACTCAGGAGGAGATCTGCCCTCTGTGTGTACAGCGTGTGTGTGTTAGTGTGTACAACAGCAGTGTGTGTGTGTCTTCACAGGTTTGAGGAATAGTAGCTGAGTAAACAGTTTTCCCGCGGTGCAGCTAAAGCACCCTGCTAAAATATTAACGTGTGTGTTTGTGAGCTAATATGTTAGCGTGTGTGTGCGTGTGTGTGTGTGCATCATACACAGAGGGCTGAAATGACAGAAAGATTGATAGAACCACATTTGTAGAACCACACAATCAGCGGTGAGCAGTGTGCATTTCTGTTAATCCAAGAATAACTTTTGTCCAAAAATAACCTGTCACTGTTATCATGTCTTTGGCTATGCCGGATTAAGTGATATGACATGCTATTCTATAAAATAATTTCTCCGTAATTAATATTACCTGACTGAGCTAATCATGTAAATGTAATTAACTAGAGAGTCGGGCACCACAAAATAATATTTATAGAGCTGTTATCTTCCGAATAAACTCTTAAAGACCTAGTCATATTTTACATCAATAGCAGTCAATATTAATCGTCATCTTAATTCAGTCTCATCTGAAAGTTGTAAATTCTTGCACGAACCCTGGCTAATCTGCACGAACCCTGGCTAACAAGTTGAACCAGCAATACAAAATTGGGTTTAATTATTTATTTACTAAATACCTAACTAATCACACAGAATTACACATACACATAATTAAATCATAACTTGATTACAAATTACGTCATAAAGGAAAACGTCCCTAGTGGGCGGAACAGATATGACAGCTTGTTACACAAAAGAAAAGGGTCTGGGTTTGAGTGAAAGAGCGGGAAGACTGAGGAACGAAGGGCGAAGCTGTGCTATCGTAAATACAGTATCTTATGCATTCTAAATTACCGCTCATTTGGAAAACTAAAATGCAATACATATTTACTCTGAGCGGCGCTTCGGTAGGTTGGTGGTAGATGGAAGGCTGTGTTGCCCAACCGAGTCTTTCGTCCTTTGAAGAATGTCTCTGCTGGTAAATTGAATATGTTGTAGTAACGTCGTTGTGTGGTAGACGGGATACTCTGTCTGTTCCTTCCTAACCCTCGTTTGCAGCGGCTGTTGCTAACTCAAAGGCTAGGAGGTATCACATCTGTAGTGAATAAGAGTTCAAAGTTAATACTATTCGCAACCAAAGCTCACGCTGATGTTGGCTTCGTTCTGTAGTTATTATCTGAACCATTCTGACATCGGACCGTCAGCCTCACAACCTCGGAACAGGAGGTTATATTGTCGTCAAGGCTTTATATAGGAAGGGAGAGGAGGACGTGTTTGAAAAGTTTTATAGCCCATGTCCCTTCACAGGGGCGGGCCACTGATTGAGCAGAGCCCTACCTTATGAAAACCCAAATCTCATATTTTAGAAGCTAAAATCACATTTCATCCCATCACGAATAATTTCATATTCAAACATTTAAATTGAACAACAATTCCATGGGAATCCGATAACTCTGATGTGTATACTTTCCACTGTAGAGTTTAGGTCATCTTATCATTGATGAGAATGTCTCAGATGACAACCGAACTGACATCATATTCATTGAGTACCACCGCATATGTTCAATTGGTCGGATTACCAGAATATAGTTAATTTCTCCCCACTTTCTTATGTTCCCAGAATCTCTATGTTAACCAAGGGTTTTACAAATTTAACATCAGTAGGGTAGAGAGAGGAAAAAGGGGGGAAGTGGTTTTTATGACTGTCATAAACCTACCCCCAGGCCAAAGTCATGACAGTCTCCCCATGTTGGGTTCAATCTTGCAACCTGCATGTTGCAAACCAACATAAAAATGACAGTGGGTTGTCCTGGTTGTGGACCATCGTTGTGGTCCCCATCTGGTGGTCGACCCGGGTAGGGTGTCTGCAAATGAAGAAGTCCGCTCCATGGCTGGGCAGCAGATGTCCAGTTGGTGATCGCTGTTAACTATATGATAAGTCTACAGCTGTAAGGCACTAGTTTTGGGCAGTCTACAGGGGTGACCTATGGACTTCTGGGAAGAAAACTGGTGAGTGCTATAGCTGTAGAGTTAAAGGCCTCAAAATAAATGTTCAACTTTACTAAGGCTGGTATTCTGCTCGGAACCCTTAAGTGATCCTAGCATAAATCCTAATTGGATGTTCCGTTGTGCATGTGCGTTTATGCTTACGCAAGCACACATGTCAAGGGAAGGAAACCAAGTATCCTGGCAGATTACAACTTGTTCAGAATGAGTCTGACGTAGTCAGGTAATTTTCAGGTCAATGCCTGGAGGTCAGTCAGAATTGGTGTCGAGAGAGTCTGTAGTGGTTTTACTACCAGTCACTGTCTTCCACTATTGTAGCGGCGGTAGGTATGAAGAAGTATACTTCATAGCTATGTTACCCACGGAGGAGCTAACCTCATGACGGAAGTACTCTAAGTATTAGACCAGTCGTACGTGGTGTGATCGTGATTCATGACTTCTAATAACATTTCTCCTGAACAGAGGGTTCTATTTATTAGTGGTGTGTGTTAACCATTAGAAGAGTGCAATGGAGATTCCCTTCCCCGTGTTGCACTCTGAGTGACTCCTATTTTGCTATTATCAATAGCAATTTAACTTGTGAGGTTACTAATCCTCTTACTGAGTGTTGCTGGACTGACTGTGGTATTGGTACTGGTACTCAAGGGTTCCAGTTGTCCTACCGATTTATTCTGAAATGTTATCCTACAGTAATACATGATTAGAGCATTTTACTAGTTGTCTTGGAGTGACTACTACACATGGCAAGGAATGATTATTGTTGCCATTTGTTTTGGAGGTGGACAGGTCTACTGGACTTCCTTTACGACCAGTGTGGTACACCTCAGTACTATCTTAGATGTGTTCTAAGATAATCCCCGTCTAGGGGCCTGTCTGCTCCTCACTGTTCTCAAAGGGGAGTTTACAACTAGATTTGATTTATGCTCTGGCGGCCTCGTACGGTGATGTCCGTAGTCCCGACCCCCCCACCGGCCTCGATAAGGCTCATCATGGGTCTGGGCTACTATTCCCCCCCTTTGTGTCTCAGGATCCCCCCACCAGCGGGTGGTGTTGGTATCCGAGGTGCAAACTAAAAGTTCGGACCCTATGTACGAGTTGTCAGTGGCCACGTTATTATGAGAGTGGCTGTAACCTTTCAACCAAATCTTCTGGTGTTTGTGCTTCAACACCCTCAGTGGCTGTCGAGGACTGTCAGTCACCACCGCGTCCGCGTGTGGCAACCTCTTCAGTACCTGTGAACTGAGACAAGGATATTGGTCTGTGATATCGCAAAGTGTTTCACCAGTGGGAGTCATCGGGTCAGTTGCTGGACTGACGCCATTAGTGTCATTGTAAGGGTTGACAGTCCCCCACAAAGCATAAGCTGTGTCATCGGAAGCAGAGTTTACTCTGCGTATCGATGTTTTTCTTGCTGAGACGGCCGCAGTGTTTGCGGAAGTGTCCGAAGGGCAAGAGAAGTTCATCTCAACTACCGTATTGCACGAATGCAAGGAGGAGGGAAGTTGCTCATTCACATAGACAGCTGGCTCGAAATCATGACAAGAATGGTCAATCAGATTGGCTGATGGAATTTGTCGCGATATCATAATATCTCCTTGGATCGGATTCTGCCCCAAGAGGTTTCTAAACATCTTTTTCCCAAGGGGTGCTTTTGACAGATACCCCTTGTGAATGACTGTGTTGCTGCTAGCGTTGGGGGAAGACAGTGTGGTCAGTGGAGAAGGCACTGTAGCCTGTGACCATACCTGGTTGGTTTTCCAATCCATCAATGGGAGTAACCGATCCATCAAGTCTGCTCCAAGTAGCAGGGGTACAGTTTCGAGGCTGGTAACATACACAGGGTGGATGAGCGATATGTCCTTGAAGTGTAGTTTCAGATATGTCCTTGAAGTGTAGTTGACTCTCAATGTGAGAGGCGAGGTAGTCTGAGTGACCCCTCGAAGTGTAGTGTCGCATCGTTCCACTTTTAACCAATGTTTAGTTGGCTTCAAAGCCCTTTCTAGATCATCAAACAATGTTTGAGAGATGAGTGATATTGTTGCACCCGAATCAATTAGCGCATGATAAGTTAAGCAGTCCTCCAGGACTGTTTCCAGGTATGGGCGTTTCGATTCGTGTTTAGTGGACATATTCCCCACAGAGTGGAGTGGTCAATGACGTGATGTGTCAATTCTGTTCAAGGTGGAAGCAGATCGACTTTTCGGAATTTGAGTGGGCTTGCCTTTAACGAAGCGTTTGACATTTTTCTTCGCAACCTTTGTATCAGAGTCTATAGACAAAGCCCGTGGGCTTGTTTCTTGATCAAGCGGGCCCTGGATAGGGTCTCGAGTGAGAGTGGGAGAGATTTGAATGTTAACATCCTTGCTATGTTAATTCCTGCGGACCTGGTGTCCAGTAATTCCCCGTCTAGTCCTTGTGACTTATTTTTTACACTTTTCTCAAATGTTTCTCGCTTTAGTTCTTCACGTAGTGGAACTTCTGGAGAACATTGGTCTACGTTTTGATCATCCTTCAACCCTTTGTTACACTTGTGCTCTGACACTTTGTGTGGATTGGGTGCAGGAACATATTGAACAGGTCGATTGTAGCGGTAGTCGTTTTGATGGTGACATACTTTACAGTTATTTTGACCGCGGAGGTTATTGGAATCATGGTTTCGTGGTAGAAACTGTTGTTGTGCGTCATCTCGCAACGCTCCAATACCTGATAATGCACCCTCTGACTGGAGTGAGTGCTCCTGGTCAAACTTTAAAACCGAGTGGTCAGGGCTCTTAGCATTGAGAGCTTTTGATGCCTCAAAAGCTGTGCTTGCAAGCTCTCTGGGTTGTAAGATAGGCAAGCCAACGTGGGCTGCAGGGCCCAAGTAGGTAATGAAGGTAGGATACATGTTCGATAGGAACATTTGTTTAAATGGTAACAGGTCTTCCATGCCTGTTTCAGTGAGTAGGCCAAAGTAAGCTGAACGAAGCCTATGATAGTAAGCTTGTGGGTGTTCGTTCCGAGGTTGTATGACCATGTTAGCCAGTGAGCTATCGTGTTTGCGAGTTGCAGAACCACTGAATTCTAATTTCAAAGCTGTGGCAAGTTTAGTGTAGTCATTTAGCACGTGTTGCTGTTGTAGGCGAATGAACCTTGTCACGTGTCTATTCGACGTTCGCTTCTACAGGTAAACCCTGTCAGAACCCGTAGCATTCGGGTAGCCATCCAATGCGTCCTCTATGTCAGCTAGGAACGTCTCAGTATCGTTTGGCTGACCTGGAACGGGGTCAAAGGTGGGGAAATTCTTGACGAGTTTGTCAAGGTATTCCACGTCAAGCGGGTGGAGAGGGTTGGCTTCATCCTGTGGGGAAAGTGGGTCAAGAGGAGAAGACTGAGGGACACATGATGGAGGCAATGTCTGAAACCTATTGTCTTCACTCCTTTGAGTACCGGGCTCTGGTTGCTTGGATGGATAGTCACGATGTAGAGCGTGACCATTCTGGACTTCCTCCAGATGGTACCTAAGGGTGGTATTCTGTTGCATTGCAGAGTCCACTTGAGCGCTTAGAGTATTGATTTTGGACACGTGAGTGTCGCACTTGCTCCTTTCGATCTCAAACTTATCTGTCATGGTTTGCAGATAGAGGTCTTGAGTACGGAGCGAGAGATTCAGTGAGGAGATTTCTTCCTCTTGCATAGAAATCAAGATTTCCATCTTCATCACCCGAATTCTCTCATCATTCATTTGGTCAGCGACTTCAATGAGTTTTGCTGATTTGTCATCCAACTTAGTCATTGTGTTCATCAATTGATTGTCTTTGGTCTGCAGCATTTTGAGTAGAACCGTGTTACTCTGAGTGACGTTCAACAAAACTGCCTGCATGTTATCAAATTGCGCGCTCCTGTTTGTAGATAACTCAACAGATTTATCTAGTTTGAAGTGGACTACATCGTATTTAGTTTTGTTGTTGTTCCTGGAGACAACGATCTTGTTGAAGAGTTTGTGCTCGTTCATCGTCATAAGTATTTGCAATTACTTTTAATTGTTCAGATTTCAAACGCAGTTCCTTGACTAGCAGATTGTTTTCATTTCCTGCTTTTGTCAATAGTTGCTCAGTTCTCTCCACCTGTCCCCTCATGTCAGCCATGTCTGGCACGTGCTTCAGCTGTGCACTGTGGTATTGGACCGATGCCACATTTTTATGGCGATACATCAGTGCAAAGTGGGGAGAACCGTCACAAAGCCTGTGTTTGATGGTTGGTTTTGGAGAGCGTTCGCAATTTTGGCTGTTTTTTCGCTAATGGCATAATTAGGGTTGGTATCGCTGCTGAGGTCAGAGATCAATCCTTTTATGGGTGGAGGTTCACTAATTAGCGGAGGAGTGGTGACCACCTCCTTTGATAGCTTGCACATTATAAGAAAAATTTAGAGGAACATTTTTCCTATTTTCTTTCAAAGTTTGGGTTTGGAATTCATTGGAATTGAATGAGACGATAATCCATACAATCTCCATTGATTGGATATCATAAGTGTAAACAGTAGATCTAATGTTGGGAACATTCAACACCGTGGTACACTTCTCCCTAAGGCCGAAGCCACATGGGATTCCTGCTGGGGCGGGGCTTCTGTCAGTACTGGATTACTGAATGGTTTGGCAAAAACCAATTTTTACTGATTGATCAATTTAATGATAAATCAGACCTGTATAGGCTATTTGGGAATTAAACTTTAATTAACCTGAGAAGTTGCTTCATCTAGGTTAGTTTGGAAAAAGTTTACAATGTCTTGTTTAGAAAACTCATCAATTTGGATATTATTTAAAATATCTATTTCAGAATGTAAATTGCCAGATTTACACTTATTATTTCAATTGGATAAGTCATTGATATCCGTCTGGATATCATAAGTATTGACTTGAGTGTGACCTGAATAATTCTTCATGAACGAATATCCTGGGCACACGTCAATCAAACGGAACTACCCAGGTCGGGACTTCCGTTCCGCAAGGCGGAGGGATTTCAACGTAGCACAAGAAAACAAAATGGCTATTTTCCCTTGTTAGCTTTAGCATGCAAGCTAAACCCTCCTTTGCGCCTTGGTCAACTCGCAAGAGAGACAGAGATACATATCGCTGGTCAAGCTTATATCTCCTGAATTTCAATCGGCCGGCTTTTTGTCCTCGCTCGACAAATTAATAATGACCGAGCCTACCCACGTCTGAAATGCGCCAGGCAGAAATAGCCCTGCGTTTGGCCAAACGCTCTATTTCTCAGATTTCTATAATTACCTTTCTCGGCCCTCATACAGAAATCTATTCGCTTACGTTACCCACGGACTACGTCAGCGAACAACACGGAGACAGGGAATCTTCAGCACACACACACACTCAATAATGCTTGTCTTTAACACTCAAAAAATGTGTACAATAACTTGGTATATTATGTCATCTGTTTTTCAATTTTATACAGGCTGAAACAAAATGAAAGCCTCATTCTATTTTAGATTCCTCACAGTGGGCACCAATTATGTAGTGTCTTTGGCTATTTAGTCAGCTACCAATTGTGCAAGTTCTCCCACTTAAAGAGATGAGAGAGGCCTGTAATTTCATCATAGCTTCACTTCAACTATGACAGACAAAATGAGAAAAAAAATCCAGAAAATCACAATCACAAAATCAGATTTTTAATGATTTTATTTGCAAATTAGATGGCCGTACTTCTTCATTGCACAAATGAATAACCTCAACCAAATTCTAAAGACTGGTGACATCCAGTGGAAGCGGTAGGAACTTAAAACAAGTTCCTAAGAAATATTGTTTCCCAATGAGAATCCAGTGAACAGACAGAGACCTAAAAAAAAAAAATCTGAACAGTTAGTCCTTGGGGTTTTGCCTGCTACATAAATTCTGTTATACTCACAGACATGATTTTAGAAACAGTTTTAGAAACTTCAGAGTGTTTTCTATCCAAATCTACTCATAATATGCATATCTTATATTCTTGGCATGAGTAGCAGGAAGTTGAAATTGGGCACGCTATTTATCCAAAAGTGAAAATGCTGCCTCCTATACCTTAAGAAGTTATGTACCACCGCATTGGTCGGATTACCAGAATATAGTTCATTTCCCCCCACCTTCTGATTTTCCCAGAGTCTCTATGTTAACCAAAGGGGTTTGCAAATGTAACATCAGTAGGGTAGAGAGAGGAAAAAGGGGGAAAGAGGTATTTATGACTGTCATAAACCTACCCCCAGGCCAACGTCATGACACTGTTATTGGTCAGTCAATTGCTTTGCTTGTTTTGAGATAGTTATGATGGTTGAGAGAGATATTGTAAATGCAGGTGTGATGCTATCTGGGTAGCAACAGACTGTCTCCTACTTCTACTTATATCATCCAATCATCCAATCACCATAGAAACACTAACAGTAATATGAGAGTGATCTACAGAGTAATGAATGTGTTATTGATATCTCTCCTTCTCTCCCTTTACTCTCCCCCCCTTTCCCTCTTTCTCCCTCTCCCTTCCTCCCTCTCTCCCTCTCTCCTCTCTCTCTTCCTCTCCAAGACCTCAGAATGGCTCGATGATCCTGTACAACAGGAAGAAGGTAAAGTACAGGAAGGATGGCTACTGCTGGAAGAAGAGGAAAGATGGGAAGACCACCAGAGAAGACCACATGAAGCTCAAAGTACAGGGAGTGGAGGTGAGCACACACATGCACTCATACATATGCAGTGCCCTCAGAGAGTATCCATACCCCTTGACCTTTTCTCTCCCATCTACACACAGTACCCCATAATGACAGTAAATATGCTTTTAAAAATGTTTGCTAATTTATTGAAAATGTAATACAGAAATATATAATTTACATAAGTATTGACACCCCTGAGTCAATACATGTTAGAATCACCTTTGGTAGTGATTACAATTGCGAGTCTCTAAAGCCTTGCGTGCGTGTTCGTGCACGTAGAAAAACATGTTGATCACCCTACTTGTAGAGAAGGCCAATGACCTCCTCCTCTCTTTCATGTTGACAAAATGGTCTATCACTCTGTCATGAAGTACATGTCCTCGGCTACCTGGCTAAAATGATTGCTCGCTAGCCTAACTTCCATTAATGGGCAACGTTAGCAAGTTAACATTAGCCTTCTACTAGCTACATATTGAACTTCCATCCTCTCAGGCCAGGGGCACAACAATGTATGAATTAATGGTTGGATCAGAATCGTCATTATAATCATTGGCCAGTATGGAGAATTAAGTAAAACCACAAGTTGAAATCTCCATCCATGGCTAATTTAGGATAGGGCTAATTTTAGCTAGCTGGCTAGTCACCGGAGGACAACAACACAACGAGATGCAACAATTCAAGTTTTTCTGTCAATGACTTATGCTCTCGATGGTATTTGATAGGAGTGACACCAAATCCAAACTGGCTTCTCTTGACCCTTTCTTTTGGTGCGCCAGGACCATTCACAGTCGAGCTCGCTCAGTTTAACTCAACGCTGATTAGCTATTTTTTTAAACATTTTTTGTCAAGGGAGGTAGGATGCTCGTTGGCTTCCCTTGCCTTCAATGCTACGGGCAGCAACAATGTCATACTTGTTTGGACCAGACAGCATCATTCAGCCTCTTGAAAATTGAAGGAAAATTAAGAATCACAGAGACAAAAGAATAATTATTTTATGTTTTAAAATGTTTCCATTGATCAATTTTTGGGGGGAAGCCTGGCTTCCCTTGGCATCCATGAATTCACGCCACAGGTCACATGGCCAGGAATCAGATTTATATCTGACTTCAAACCACCTACGAAGATGGTTTGAAATGTTGCTTGAAATATCTGATTCCATGTGATTTTTGGCTGTTTAAACTGCAGGAAAAAGAACAGATTTGAATCAGATATGCAAATCTATTTTAAATTCAGACCACTAAGGAAGGCCATACAAAAGTCAAAGTAGAGGAATTGTAGGGTAAGGGAAAGAGAGGGAGGAGAGATGAAGGGATGTGAGGTGAAAATAAGAAAAAAGGTTAATGAGATGGAAAAAGGGAAGAGCGTGGGATGGATTGACTGGATTGAGCTCTCGCTCCTGCTCTCCCTCTCTCTCCATTTGTGAATCAGTCTCTAACATCCTCCCCTAGCTGTTTCTTATGTTACCAATACACACACATACACACACACACACACACACACACACACACACACACACACACACACACACACACACACACACACACACACACACACACCCTCTCTGTAGGATAAGTGTGTGTTTGGCTTCAGGCCAAAGATGATGTCAATGCCTCCTTCGACAGGAACAGAGAGGAGTATCGATCGAGTCTCAAGGCAATGGTGTGTGTGTGTGTGTGCGTGTGTGTGTGTGTGTGCAAGCGCCCATGTATATGTGTGAGTCACATGCTACAGCTCTATAATTGATTATTCAGCAGAAATAGTACGCAAGCGGCAAGTGAGGAGTGCGACAGACATAAAAAGAGAGGGAATGACCAAGAGAGAGAGAGGAAGGGGTAAAGGGACAGAGAGGGATTGAGAGAAAAAAGAGAGAAGAAAGAGGGATGATGAAGAAGAGAAACAAGCCTGTGGGGTAGATAGACCCTCATACAGAATGGAAATTTATGGAAATGCACTCTGCCTTTGGCTACAGAGAGAAGAGAGAGGAAGAGAGAAAAGGGGGGTAACCATCAAGGTCGTCACCACTATCATGCCTCATCCCTCTCTTTCTCCTTTCTCTCTCTTTCTCTCTCTGATTGTGTGACATCATCCTCTGCTAGGGAGATTGTACATTGCAGGCTTTGTTAAAATCTTCATCCTCCACACCTTTTGAACATGATGCACTGTCATGGCAGATAGGTACAGCCGAACATGACTGTGTGTGTGTGTGTGTGTGTGTGTGTGTGTGTGTGTGTGTGTGTGTGTGTGTGTGTGTGTGTGTGTGTGTACAAGTTTTACTATACTTGTGAGAACCAGAAGTATTCACAAGAATAGTAAACCAACAAAAATTCAGGGAAGTGAGGACATTTTGCAGGTCCACACTTGGAAAAGGGCTATTTTATATTTAGGGGTTACGGTTAGAATTAGGGTTTAAGGTTAAGTTAAGGGTTAGGTTCAGGGTTAGGGAACATAGGATTTTGAATGGGAATCAATTGTTGGTCCCCAAAAAGTCCTCACGAGTATGACATTGTGTGTGTGTGTGTGTGTGTGTGTGTGTGTGTGTGTGTGTGTGTGTGTGTGTGTGTGTGTGTGTGTGTGTGTGTGTGTGTGTGTGTGTGCGTGCGTGCGTGTTTGTGTTTAACTCTTACCATGTCCTCTCTCTCTCTCTCTCTCTCTCTCTCTCTCTCTCTCTCTCAGTGTCTGTATGGCTGTTATGTCCACTCCTCCATCATCCCTACCTTTCATCGCAGATGCTATTGGCTGCTCCAGGTAAGCCCCTCCCACCATACAGCCACAATACATTTGACTCATTATAACCTCTATTACTGTTGTGAAAGCATGCACTGAACTGGAGCTTGCTGACACTAGGGGCAAGTGAAAGTAATGTCTGACACTGATCCAATGTGCACTTATCAGGAGTCGACTGTACACATCATGAATGGATGGGTGAGTGGAAAAGGAATCCCCAGAGGCAGCAACATGGTACCCAGATCTTATGCTTGTATTGAATTAGTAACTGCAATGTCAACAAAGTTGAACTCCCAGAATGTGCCTGGTTGGTGTTGTCATCTCTATCTATTTGTATATCTGACTCTGACCTAGCCAGACTCCACTGGGCTGGAAGAGTAGACACACTTTTCTGTATGTGGTGTACTCCCTGTCTGGCTTTTCAAGGAAACACACACACACACGGACCTTGCTCTCCCCTGTGTATAGAGGTGTGTTATTAATGTTTGCTTCTCTCTGCTGCTCATATGAGGGACAGAAATACGGCCTCAGTCACACTGACATTGGAACACACTCACTCATCTCACTCCTCTCACTCCTCTCACTCCTCTCCCTCGTCCCCTCATCTCCCTCCTCTCCCTCCTCCCATCCTCTCACTCCTCTCACTCCTCTCCCTCATCTCACTCCTCTCCCTCCTCTCACTCTTCACCCTCTTCCGCTCACCTCACTCCTCTCCCTCATCTCACTCCTCTCCCTCCTCTCATGTCACTCTTCTCCCTCATCTCACTCATCTCACTCTCCCATCTCACTCCCTCATCTCACTCATCTCACTCCCTCATTTCACTCCTCTCCCTCATCTCACTCCCTCATCTCACTCCTCTCACTCCACTCTCTCATCTCACTCCTCTCACTCCACTCACTCATCTCACTCCTCTGCTCAAGTTAAAGATGGTCAGAGGGCCATAGTCAAATTGAGGACAGGCAACATGATGGGTCTTTAACCATGCTTGTACACGCACACACATACATACTCATCCACACACACGCACACTCCCTCTCACCCAGCAGGGTAGGAACCATACCTGTGTGTGCTGAATCTTTCATACACTCCTGGAGCCAGAGATGAGGGACCTGTAGCGAATGAGGGTTGAAAACACACACAACCACACACATACACACACAGCAGGGCTTTAGCTGTTCAAACTTTGAAATGACAGGTGAGAATCTCTCCTCTGACACTCAATGCCTGACCTCTTTATCCTCTACTTTCCTTTTCCCTCGCTCCCTCTCTCCCACCTTCTCCTAGGACCATCTCATCTACATTGTAGAATAATAGTGAAAACATAAAAACTATGAAATAACCCAGTTAAAAGTTTGTTTTTTGCGACTGCACTTGCAAAATCTTGAAATTTTCCAGATTGACTGACCTTCATGTGCTGTTCTTGCCATAATATGGTATTTTACCAAATAGGGCTATCTTCTGTATACCACCCCTACCTTGTCACAACACAGCTGATTAGCTCAAGCACATTAAGAAGGAAAGAAATACCACAACTTAACTTTTAACAAGACAGACCTGTTAATTGAAAACATTCCAGGTGACTACCTAATGAAGCTGGTTGAGAAAATGCCAAGAGTGTGAAAAGCTGTAATCAAGGCAAAAGGTGGCTACTTTGAAGAATCTCAAATATAAAATATATTTTGATTTATTTAGCACTCTCATTCCCACCCTCTCTAGTTCTTTCTCCCTCCATCCCCCCTCTCTCCCCCAATGAAGGTTTATTTTATAAATCTCTTCCCTCTCTGTGTAGAACCCAGACATAGTGTTGGTACACTACCTGAACGTTCCAGCGGTGGACGACAGTGGGAAGCCATGTGGGCCTGTCCTCTGCTCCATCAACACAGACAGGAAGGAGTGGGCCAAGTGGAGCAAGGAGGAGCTCATTGGACAGCTCAAACCCATGTGTGAGTCACATTTAACCCCTGACCTCTAGCCCCTTTAAAACTTCATCTCCTCACCTTGTACTCACAAGGAAGCCAAGTCTATTCTACAAATCACATATCTTTCTGCATCCAATTGAATAAACCCTGATAACTTATTTTATATTTTATGTCATTAAATTATTTAGCACATGAGTTGTCATGGTTATATGAGAGCTGTGAGTCTAGTTCCAAATCTCCATCCAAATCTACTGTTCCTCTCTCTTCTTAGTCAGTTTGACTTTAACAGAACCACACTGCCCCTCAGTGGCCATCAAAGAGACTGCAGGCAGAGGCATTGCGTGTGTGTGTGTGTGTGTGTGTGTGTGTGTGTGTGTGTGTGTGTGTGTGTGTGTGTGTGTGTGTGTGTGTGTGTGTGTGTGTGTGTGTGTATACCAGAAGTCCCCACAAGAATAGTAACTAACAAAAATTTGAACAACTGGGGACATTTTGTTAGTCCCCACAAGGTCAAATGCTATTTCTGTGGGATTTAAGGTTAGGGTGAGAATTAGGTTTATGCATAGTTTTAAGTTGAGGAGCTAGAGTTAAGGTCAAGAGAGGGTTAAGGTCAAGTTTTCGGTTTAGGGTTAGTTTAAGGGTATGGGTTAGGTTTAGGGGTTAGGGAAAATTGGATTTTGAAAGGGACTGAATTGTATGTCGCCACAAGGTTAGCTGTACAAAACTGTGTGTGTGTGTGTGTGTGTGTGTGTGTGTGTGTGTGTGTGTACCGTCTGTCCTCAGACACAGGGGGGAGACACAAGGGGGCGAGGAGCATCTGTTCAAAATACCCAGCATGCATTATTCATGAGTGAGTGTGAGTTAGAGAGAGTTCTAGTTTGTAACAAACCCAGAGGATTGCTCTCTCTGGGACCAGCACTGTCTGTGTTGAGATGTGTGAGTTGCATTTATGCACACAACAGCCTTGGATTTCAGTGTCAGTCCGTTTCTAATGTGTCTGTGTTGTGTGGTAATATTTATCCTATATGCATATCATATATACCTCACATGCGAATCGTAATAAGACTAAGCTATTAGCCTATTAAAATGTTTATCTGACTCCATAAGATGAATAGCAATATGCATTAGACTACAGTTGAGTTACAGTAATAGCAATCCTATTTGCAGGAGGCCTTTTGGTAGGCCGTCATTGTAAATAAGAATTTGTTCTTAACTGACTTGCCTAGTTAAATAAAGGTTAAATAAAATGTTAAGAATAACCAAATTCACAAATATCTGAGAATGGAATTCTAAATACAAGTGTATTTAATTACTTTGAAAAATGAATTATTACATTTACAAGGCATAAGCTTAAACTAGAAAGCATTTCAAGGCATTATTCTAAGCATGATCACAGAGGGAGAGAGAGAGAGACAAGGAATTATTCTAAGCATGATCACAGAGAGAGAGAGACAAGGAAACCATGGCTTGTGCCTTGGCCCATTGCTCATGGGAGAGGGAGAGAGAAAGAAATACAGTTTATATCTCACCACAGAAAGTCAGGGGGAAAAAAGAAAGACAATACATCTTAGACCCTTTTACAACATCTGAGTTGTTTGGATTCCAAATCTGAACTGTTGACCAATAGTATTACTCTAAAGTTAACCTCCAATCAGATAGGACTACAGACCTGTAAAGACAACAACACCTCAGCTTCTCAGAGGTGTGACAATGGGAGTTGGCAAGATCAAAACAGAGAATGCTTGCATACAGTTGATAAGTCAACATCTGCTTAATAAATCCTTTCTGTTCAGGCAATGCTGGCCTTTGAGTCCTGAAATGAAATGATAATGGACGTAAATGTAAACACGTCCATTGTGTTTTTGTGTCTTTTGACGGCAAGGCAATATACCCAATTTGCATTGCAGCCCTCCAAACCTCAAGAAAGAGAGAAAATGTGTCCCCCTAGCCCCAGGACAAAATGAGTCTGACACCCCCTGGTGTACATCAATTCAGTGTGTAGTTCACACTTTCAACACATGGTGGTACCCTCACACTGTATCTCATTTAGCTCTTCGTCTAGCAAGGGTTACCAAACTTTTCCGCTCAGGCCCCTTTTCCAGCATTGGGGAACATCAAATCAAATTTTATTGGTCACATACACATGTTTATCAGATATTATTGATTGTATTACTGTTGATGATATCTGGAAATGTACATGTACACCCTGGCCCATCTACTGTTGCTAGCCCCAATTCTGACTTGTGCTCTGATATCTGCTTCACTGGTTTCTGCTCTCTACCTCTCTCAAAGAGTGCAGTGTATGAAGTCAGAACATCTGCTGTCTCGGCCACTGCCTGTCACCAAGGGAGTATCCCAAGGCTCAATCCTAGCCCCCACGCTCTTCGCAATTTACATCAAAAACATAGCTCAGGCAGTAGAAAGCTCTCTCTTCCATTTACATGCAGATGATTCAGTCTTACACTCAGCTGGCCCCTCCCCGGATTTTGTGTTAAATGATCTACAACAAAGCTTTCTTAGTGTCCAACAAGTTTTCTCTGCCCTTAACCTTGTTCTGAACACCTCCAAAACAAAGGTCATGTGGTTTGGTAAGAATAATGCCCCTCTCCCCACAGGTGTGACTACTACCTCTGAGGGTTTAGAGCTTAAGGTCGTCACCTCATACAAGTGCTTAGGAGTATGGCTAGACAGTACACTGTCCTTCTCTCAGCACATATCAAAGTTGCAAGCTAAAGTTAAATCTAGACTTTCCTCTATCGTAATCGCTATTCTTTCATCCCAGCTGCCAAACTAACCCTGATTCAGATGTCCATCCTACCCATGCTAGATTACGGAGACATAATTTATAGATTGGCAGGTAGGAGTGCTCTCGAGCGGCTAGATATTCTGTAACATTCGGCCATCAGATTTACCACCAATGCTCCTTATAGGACACATCACTGCACTCTATACTCTTCTGTAAACTGGTCATCTTCGTATACCCGTCGCAATACCCACTGGTTGATGCTTATTTATAAAACCCTCTTAGGCCTCACTCCCCCCTATCTGAGATATCTACTGCAGCCCTCATCCTCCACATACAACACCGTTCTGCCAGTCACATTCTGTTAAAGGTCCCCAAAGCACACACATCCTCTTTTCAGTTCGCTGCAGCTAGCGACTGGAACGAGTTGCAACAAACACTCAAACGGGACAGTTTTATCTCAATCTCTTCATTCAAAGACTCAATCATGGACACTCTTACTGACAGTTGTGGCTATGTATTGTTGTCTCTACCTCCTGACCTTTGTGCTGTTGTCTGTGCCCAATAATGTTTGTATCATGTTTTGTGCTGCTACCATGTTGTGTTGCTACCATGTTGTTGTCATGTTGTGTTGCTCCCATGCTGTGTTGTCATGTGTTGCTGCCATGCTATGATGTTGTCTTAGGTCTCTCTTTATGTAGTGTTGTGTTGTCTCTTGTCGTGATGTGTGTTTTGTCATATATACTGTATATATCATTTATTATTATTTTTTATTTTTTTATCCCAGCCCTCGTCCCCGCAGGAGGCCTTTTGCCTTTTGGTAGGCTGCCATTGTATATAAGAATTTGTTAATAACTGACTTGCCTAGTTAAATAAAGGTTAAATAAATAAAATATTATTGCGGTTGTAGCGAAATGTTTGTGTTTCTAACTCCAACAGTGCAGTAATATCTAACAAGTAATATCTAACAATTTCACAACAATACACACACATTTTCAGTAAAGGAATGGAATTAAGAAAATATAGATATTAGGACGAGCAATGTCAGAGTGGCATAGACTAAAATACATTAGAATAGAATAGCATACAGTACATACATATGAGATGAGTAATGCAAAATATGTAAACATTATTAAAGTGACTAGTGTTCTATTATTAAAGTGGCCAGTGATTTCAAGTCTATGTATATGGGGCAGCAGCCTCTAATGTGCTAATGATGGCTGTTTAACAGTCTGATGGCCTTGAGATAGAAGCTGTTTTTCAGTCTCTCGGTCCCAGCTTTGATGCACCTGTACTGACCTCACCTTCTGGATGATAGCGGGGTGAACAGGCAGTGGCTCAAGTGGTTGTTGTCCTTGATGACCTTTTTGGCCTTCCTGTGACATCGGGTGCTGTAGGTTGTTCAATAATAAGCTATAATAGGCTATAGATGTTGAGTGAGAGGTTCCCCCCCCCCCACCCCGAGCGCAATCCATGTTTATTTCTATGGGCACTGTTTGTGACACAAACTGTTCACACCCCTCTTGTTGGTGGAGAGAACATTTTGCCATTTTAAAACTACTGATGTGTATTAATGTGATATTTGAGTGACTCAAACATTACAATAAAATCTATAGGCAAAAGAACGCTAAAAGCTAAATAGCTTAAAAAAAAGTAGCTTACATGGGATAGTTGATCTGGACATTTCTGACAGGTTGTAAATAAATAGCTCTCTAAGGTCTGCAATGACATGACAAGAGGAAAACTGATGATGCACCACACAATTTTGAAATTGAACCTTGTACATTCTACTATTACAACTTTCAAGAGTATGTTGAAAGCTGGAGTGAGTTTTGGGAACCCGCCCCCCAGCTTGCGAATCACTGCTCTAAGGCAGGTAGCATCTACTAGATTTACAATTGTTTCTTGAGTGGATGGTCAGGGGGCAGGAACATAATTACAAATCATTTGTAGACTGCATATTGACATCAAGCATCCCAAAGATCCCAAAGATCAAATACTGGACTAAAACATAATCATTTCAAACTACCTTCACAAAGTATTCACACCCCTTGACTTTTTCCACATTTTGTTTTGTAACAGCCTGGATTTAAAACATATTAAATGTTGATGTGTTGTGTCACTGGTCTACACACAATACCAAATAATGTCAAAGTGGAATTATGTTTTTAGAAATGTTAACAAAGCTGAAATGTCTTGGGTCAATAAGTATTTAACCTCTTTGCTATGGCAAGCCTAAATAAGTTCAGTATTACTGTATGTAAATTAAATATTTCTGTATTTCATTTTCAATACGTTTGTCATTATGGGTTATTGTGTGTAGGTGGGCGAGAGAAAAAAAATGTATCCATTTTGAATTCAGGCTGCAACACAACAAAATGTGGAAAAAGTCAAGGTGTGTACATACTTTATATTATGTTAGAGAATACTTTGGAACAGATGTCCCCCTGCTCTAAGGCCTTGGTGTCAAACTACATTCCTGGAGGGCCGTTTGTCTGCTGGCTTTTGTTATTTCCTTTAGATCTATGTCCAATTAAGACCTAGAAAGCCAGGTGATGAGGAGTTCCAAACTAATCAATTACCTACATTTATCAATCAAGTACAAGAGAGGAGTGAAAACCTGCAGACACTCTGCCCTCAAGGACCGGAGTTTGACACAGGTACTCTAAGTTCTCAGGGCCATGAGAGAAACATAAATGATCGAACAGGTAAACTAGAATATATTCAACTTAATTGTTAAAACAGATTTAATTCCCCTCTGAAATTGACAGGTGGTAATGTTCAAACTATGTGATCAATACTTGATAACATGAAGTGACGAGATGTTGTCTCTGTATTTGTGTTTTGTGGCTTGTAAATGGTTTGTGACATTATAAATTATGTAGTGTATAACAGTGATATACTGTATATCAATCCCTGTCTCTGTCCTTTCCACCCCTCCTTCTCCCCCTCTCCATCTCTCTGTCCTTTCCACCCCTCCTTCTCCCCCTCTCCATCTCTCTGTCCTTTCCACCCCTCCTTCTTTCCCTCTCCATCTCTCTGTCCTTTCCACCCCTCCTTCTCCCCCTCTCCATCTCTCTGTCCTTTCCACCCCTCCTTCTTTCCATCTCTCTGTCCTTTCCACCCCTCTTCTCCCCCTCTCCATCTCTCTGTCCTTTCCACCCCTCCTTCTCCACCTCTCCATCTCTGTGTCCTTTCCACCCCTCCTTCTCCCCCTCTCCATCTCTCTGTCCTCTCTCCCAGGTGCCGGGAGTAGCCTGCACCAGAAATGCTCTACAGCCAAACACCGCATTATCTCCCCCAAATTAGAAGCAAAGACAGGGACAGGGACAGGGACAGGGGCTGGGACAGGGACAGGGTCTGGGACAGGGTCTGGGACAGAGGTGCAGAACAGTGATGTGTCTGAGGGGCAGACAGAGCCCAGTCCTGGAGTGGGGGCCAGGAGCAGAGGAGGGGGGGAGAGGAAGAATGGAAGGCTGCCCAAACCCTCCCTGCTTCCCCAGAGCAGCATGGAAGTCTCCTCCACATCCACCAATCAGGTGGAGGTTCCCGACACCACACAGAGCTCCCCACTGTCAATCACCAGCGACATTACTGCAGACAGTCCCGCCCTCGGCCTGGCCAGCAGCCTATCACAGAGCTCTGCTGCTGTGTTCATGTCCGAGGTTGCCACGGTAACAGGGGATTCCGTGTACACCACAGAACACGCCCACCTGATTGGCTCCACCCATGACGCCACCACCACTGGGATTCTACTGGCTGTTGCCCCAGACACCCAGCGCTTTGAGTTCCCTGGGGGGGTGGGGTTAGCAGAGGAAGGGGGGGAGTTGGTCCTCTCCAGCAGTCTGGATGCCGGAGGTTCTGGAGTCAACCTTCTTGAGACCAGCATGAACTTTGACCCAGACTGCTTCCTCAACAACCCCAAGCAGGGCCAAACATACGGGGGAGGAGGGGGTAAGGCCGAGGAAGGTAGCTGTAATAGTGAGGGGGGGCTCCGTGGCTCTCCACAGTCACTAACGGCTAACGGCTATGTATTCAACGCTACGCTCGTAAACATCAAGACCGAAGATACTCCCCTGGAGCAGCCGCTGGATAATCAGAGCGGGTACGCTGGCGAGGGGACGGGCCTGAGCCCTAGCACCACACTGGAGCAAATGGACTTCAGTGCTGTGATGTCATCAGCCTGCGCCCAGAGCTTGGCACAGCAGATACACCAACACTCCCCCAGTCTCTTCTTGCAGGCCTCCCCTAAGACCCCCCTCGCCCAGGCCACCCAGCCCCAGATCTGTGCCTCTGAGACGGGCCAGAACTCAGGCGAGACCCAGGCTTATCTGGGCCTATCTACTATACCACAGACTGACTCTACAGGCACCAACGGAGACCCTCACACATACCTCCACCAATCCTCACCAGACCAACATGGCCACAGTGAGGAAAGCAGCCAGGGGGGTCTAGTGGGGCTGGGTAGCTTTCCTGTAAGGGGACAGGAGATGAGAAAAGACCAGCTGAGCACCAGAGGACCTGGGAAGGTGACGTCCCCAGAGAAAGAGACACAGAAGAGGGCAGAGTTACTCCTCAATCCTGGGGAACAGCATGAGGCCTACAGAAACAACACTGGTGTTGGGAGAGGTGGAGATCACTACCTACAGCCAACAACCAAGAGTGGGGGAGTAGAGGGAGGCCAAGAAATAGGAGAGAAATATATTTTCAGTAACGGGGTCAGGGATGCAGGAGTTAACAGCTCAGTGGTGGACAGTCCTCAGTCTCTAGCTGGAGCAGCCATGGAGGGGGGGTTGTACAGCTCTACTCTTCCCCAGCCGGGTGTAGGTGAGGCTGGGGGAGCTGAGGGGGCAGGCGGGGGCATCAGCCTGGAAGGCTTTGAGGCATCGTTTGGGAACCAGTTCTCTGACCTCATCAATGACTTCATCTCTGTTGAGGGGGGTGGAGGGGGGGCGGTGGCCGGGACAGGAGGCAGTGCACTCTACACCCCTGCTCTGATGCCCCAGGAGGAAGTTGGAGAGGGCCAGGAGGCAGGAGCAGCCCCCATTCAGGGTTCAGAGGTGGAGCAGGGAACTCTGAGATTGCTGCCAGAGACGGGGAGGCTTTTTGGGGTGACAGACTACTCCCCCGAGTGGTCTTACCCAGAGGTGAGTCACTAGTACCTAACCCTTAACCTCTGACCACTTACCTCTTGAAGCCCGACTTCCTATTCCCTAGCTTCTGAATGGATATATCACCCAAAGTAGCTACATAGACATAGGAAGTAGTGTATAGATTACACTAGTATACATGAACTATCAGCAACCATATAACTCATAAGGCCAACGTCTGTCTGTACGCAGTAAGAGTCTGACGTAGATCCTCTGAGACATTAATGACCTGAGACACACACACACGGTCTGTGGCTCAGCATTGATGTCAGTGCCCAGTGGGAAGAGGGTCAGACTGAGACTGGGGAGACACTAAGAAAGAGAACATACAGAGTGGCGTCATCCCCTTGGACGCTTTGACACACACACAACATCACTGCATGTGACTGTGTGTCTTTGTTTCAGGGTGGGGTGAAGGTGTTGATAACAGGTCCCTGGCTGGAGGCCAGCAGGGAGTACAGCTGTCTGTTTGACCACATCAGTGTCCCAGCTGCTCTCATACAGCCAGGAGTACTGCGCTGCTACTGCCCTGGTAACACACTCACACACACAGAGACATGCATACACTCAGCAAACTACTTTCTCATGCACACACTCTATTACTAATCCCAACCCGTGTGTGTGTGTGTGTGTGTGTGTGTGTGTGTGTGTGTGTGTGTGTGTGTGTGTGTGTGTGTGTGTGTGTGTGTGTGTGTGTGTGTGTGCGTGCGTGCGTGTGTGTGTGTGTGTGTGTGTGTGTGTGTGTGTGTGTGTGTGTGTGTGTCTTAGCCCATGAAACAGGTTTGGTGATGCTGCAGGTGGCTATGGGCGGGGATGTGATCTCTTCCTCTGTGGTGTTTGAGTATAAAGCTCGAGACTTGCCCGCCCTGCCCTCCTCACAACACGACTGGTTGTCCCTGGACGGTAAGTTAATGTTTGTGTGTGTGTGTGTGCGTACATGAGTGTATACCATCCTGCATCCCACTGCTGGCTTGTCTCTGAAGCTAAGCAGGGTTGGTCCTGGTCAGTCCCTGTATGGGAGACCAGATTCTGCTGGAGGTGATATTGGAGGCACTCTTCCTCTGGTCCCCCCAAAAATATCCCAATTCGCCAAGGCAGTGATTGGGGACAGTGCCCTGTGTAGGGTGCTGTCTTTCAGATGGGATGTTAAAGGGGTGTCCTGACACTCTGTGGTCACTAAAGATCCCATGGCACTTATAAGAGTAGGGATGTTAACCCTGGTATCTTAGGGTGTCCACCCCCAGTGCTCAGAATGACTGAAATCACATGTAGATTATGGTCATTCATCTTAACAGAACATGCAACTCCTGTAATGAAGCAGCCAATACAATGTAATTTGCCAAAATGCAATCTGCAGGAAAACACCATTCTAAACAGTGTACCTGATGCAAGCGGTTCCATGTGGGACAGAGTTTTAAATCTCTTTTAGATTCCCCCTCTTTCTAAGTTTCTAAAGATGTGACAACTAGGATGGGTTGATAATATGACTAGGATTGTGACTTTGGCTTCTGGACAACAAAAGAAAGTTGATATGAAAACCAATGGAACAGGAGAGAAATGCTAGTTTCAATGGCATAAAATAATTTCCTCCATGTTTCTATAAGGTAAGAGATGCCTCATAATTTGAAGTAAAACATTCAGGTTTCAAACAATTAAGTATATGTTTTCAAAATGCATACTGCCTCCGGCTCACATTGCAAAGTGGTAGAGGACGTGCTGATAGCCTGCCTACCTTTGTGTATTCATTTGAATGGTGAATAGGAAGCGTGCTTCAATTATCAGTTGAGAAATAAAAATAGTAGCTCTTTTTAATCGTGGCCATCAAAACTATTTTGAACACACGATTGCATATAGAATTGTTGCGCAATGACCGGGCTTATAAAAGCCCATTTCACTCCAACAGCATCGAGCTGAGGAGCTACAGCAGCTCTAGCACTGTCTGAGCAGCTAACGGAAACTCTGGTGCGCTGTTTACGTGCATACGTGCCACTCTATGACAGATGTTATGATGTCTTATGTAGCTGTGATGAGGAATCCTCTTCTCAGATGCTAGTACCAAGGGGGAAACAGAGTGTTTAGACAATGTAAGGGATCTCGTCCTCCTCTTCTGAGGAGGAGTAGCGAGAAGGATCGGAGGACCAATGCGCAGCGTGGTAGGTGTCCATAATGTTTTTTAATCAAGACAATAGAACACTGGAACAAAACAACAAACGATGACATGAATATACAAAACCGAAAACACGGAAAACAAACACCCACAACCCAAAAGTGAAACCCAGGCTACCTAAGTATGATTCTCAATCGGGGACAACAAATGACAGCTGCCTCTGATTGAGAACCATACTAGGCCGAACTCAAAAACCAACATAGAAAAACAAACATAGACTGCCCACCGAACTCACGCCCTGACCATACTAATACAAAGATATAATAACAGAACGTGACAGACAATTTACTGTTTTAAATCAAATCAAATTGCATTGGTCACATAGACATTTAGCAGATGTTATTGCAGGTGTAGCGAAATGCTTGTTTTCCTAGCTCCAACAGTGCAGTAGTATCTAACAATACACACTAATCTACAAGTAAAAGAATGGAATGGAGAAACATATAAATATTAGGATGAGCAATGTTGGAGTGGCATTGACTAAAATACAGTAGAATAGAATACAGTATATACATATGAGATGAGTAAAGCAGTGTTATAATTATTAAAGTGACCAGTGATTCCATGACTACAGTATGTATATAGGGCAACAGCCTGTAAGGTGCAGAGTTGAGTAACCGGGTGGTAGCCGGCTAGGGATGTAATATATTTCTACAGATTTGGGTTCCTGCAAGTAATATAGCATTTTTGGTGTGTTGCTGATCATGCCATAGGTTTGATGGGAGATTCCACCATGTTGTATGGGGGCCTGAATTCACACGTCACATAGGGGACAGGAATAGGGACATGGGGTGTTTTGGGACCAGATACACTCTCTTACAATCTCTCTCTGAGTGAGTGTTGAGTCTGAAAGTGTGGATTCCACATAATGACAGAAAATGTAGGGGCCTGTTTCAGCACCATGGACAGCACCACTAGACTAGAGCCACTGGCTAGAAAAAATGTCATTATTCTCCATAGGCGAGACATTCTACCACTATGCCTGATGGGACTTGTTAATTTGAGCCTGTAATACAGTACCAGCCGAAAGTTTGGACACACCTATTCAAGGGTTTTTCTTTATTTTTACTATTTTCTACATTGTAGAATAATAGTGAATACATCAAAACTATGAAATAACACATATGGAATAATGTATTAAAAGTGTTCAATCAAAATATATTTTAGATTTTAGATTCTTCAAGTAGCCACCCTTTGCCTTGATGACAGCTTTCCACACTCTTGGCATTCTGTCAACCAGCTTCACCTGGAATGATTTTCCAACAGTCTTGAAGGTGTTCCTACATGTGCTGAGCACTTGTTGGCTACTTTACCTTCACTCTCCGGTCCAACTCATGCCAAACTATCTCAATTGGTTGAGGTCGGGTGATTGTGGAGACCAGGTCATCTGATGCAGCACTCCATCCCTCTCCTTCTTGGTCAAATAGTCCTTACACAGCCTGGAGATGTGTTGGGTCATTGTCCTGTTGAAAAACAAATGATAGTCCCACTAAGCACAAACCAGATGGCTGTGGTAGCCATGCTGGTTAAGTGTGCCTTGAATTCTAAATAAATCACTGACAGTGTCCCCAGCAAAGCACCGCCACACCATCACACCCCCTCCTCCATGCCTCATGGTGGGAACTACACATGCAGAGATCATCATAGCCTGGTTCCTTTCTAGGTTTCTTCCTAGGCTTTGGCCTTTCTAGGGAGTTTTTCCTAGCCACCATGCTTCTACACCTGCATTTCTTGCTGTTTGGGGTTTTAGGCTGGGTTTCTGTACAGCACTTTGAGATATCAGCTGATGTAAGAAGGGCTTTATAAATACATTATATATGACAAAAAATAGTTGATCCGTTCACTTACTCTGCATCTCACAAACATCTCACAAACATCTCAAATTCCAGAGGGACATCAGAGACTGTAACGTTCTTTGCTTCACGGAAACATGGCTCACTGGAGAGACGCAATCCGAAGCGGTGCAGCCAGCGGGTTTCTCCACGCATCGCGCCGACAGAAACAAACATCTTTCTGGTAAGAAGACGGGCGGGGGCGTATGTCTTATGGCCAACGTGACATGGTGTGATGAAAGAAACATACAGGAACTCAAATCCTTCTGTTCACCTGATTTAGAATTCCTCACAATCAAATGTAGACCGCATTATCTACCAAGAGAATTCTCTTCGATTATAATCACAGCCGTATATATCCCCCAAGCAGACACATCGATGGCTCTGAACGAACTTTATTTAACTCTCTGCAAACGAAACGATTTATCCGGAGGCTGCATTCATTGTAGCTGGGGATTTTAACAAGGCTAATCTGAAAACAAGACTCCCTAAATTTTATCAGCATATCGATTGCGCAACCAGGGGTGGAAAGACCCTGGATCATTGTTACTCTAACTTCCGCGACGCATATAAGGCCCTGCCCCGCCCCCTTTCGGAAAAGCTGACCACGACTCCATTTTGTTGATCCCTGCCTACAGACAGAAACTAAAACAAGAAGCTCCCACGCTGAGGTCTGTCCAACGCTGGTCCGACCAAGCTGACTCCACACTCCAAGACTGCTTCCATCACGTGGACTGGGAGATGTTTCGTACAACAACATTGACGAATACGCTGATACGGTGTGCGAGTTCATTAGAACGTGCGTTGAAGATGTCGTTCCCATAGCAACGATTAAAACATTCCCTAACCAGAAACCGTGGATTGATGGCAGCATTCGTGTGAAACTGAAGGCACGAACCACTGCTTTTAATCAGGGCAAGGTGTCTGGTAACATGACTGAATACAAACAGTGCAGCTATTACCTCCGCAAGGCTATCAAACAAGCTAAGCGCCAGTACAGAGACAAAGTAGAATCTCAATTCAACGGCTCAGACACAAGAGGTATGTGGCAGGGTCTACAGTCAATCACGGACTACAGGAAGAAACCCAGCCCAGTCACGGACCAGGATGTCTTGCTCCCAGGCAGACTAAATAACTTTTTTGCCCGCTTTGAGGACAATACAGTGCCACTGACACGGCCTGCAACGGAAACATGCGGTCTCTCCTTCACTGCAGCCGAAGTGAGTAAGACATTTAAACGTGTTAACCCTCGCAAGGCTGCAGGCCCAGACGGCATCCCCAGCCGCGCCCTCAGAGCATGCGCAGACCAGCTGGCCGGTGTGTTTACGGACATATTCAATCAATCCCTATACCAGTCTGCTGTTCCCACATGCTTCAAGAGGGCCACCATTGTTCCTGTTCCCAAGAAAGCTAAGGTAACTGAGCTTCTACCGCCCCGTAGCACTCACATCCGTCATCATGAAGTGCTTTGAGAGACTAGTCAAGGACCATATCACCTCCACCCTACCTGACACCCTTGACCCACTCCAATTTGCTTACTGCCCAAATAGGTCCACAGACGATGCAATCTCAACCACACTGCACACTGCCCTAACCCATCTGGACAAGAGGAATACCTATGTGAGAATGCTGTTCATCGACTACAGCTCGGCATTCAACACCATAGTACCCTCCAAGCTCGTCATCAAGCTCGAGACCCTGGGTCTCGACCCCGCCCTGTGCAACTGGGTACTGGACTTCCTGACGGGCCGCCCCCAGGTGGTGAGGGTAGGCAACAACATCTCCTCCCCGCTGATCCTCAACACTGGGGCCCCACAAGGGTGCGTTCTGAGCCCTCTCCTGTACTCCCTGTTCACCCACGACTGCGTGGCCATGCACGCCTCCAACTCAATCATCAAGTTTGCGGACGACACAACAGTGGTAGGCTTGATCACCAACAACGACGAGACGGCCTGGGAGGAGGTGAGGGCCCTCGGAGTGTGGTGTCAGGAAAATAACCTCACACTCAACGTCAACAAAACTAAGGAGATGATTGTGGACTTCAGGAAACAGCAGAGGGAACACCCCCATCCACATCGATGGAACAGTAGTGGAGAGGGTAGCAAGTTTTAAGTTCCTCGGCATACACATCACAGACAAACTGAATTGGTCCACTCACACAGACAGCATCGTGAGGAAGGCGCAGCAGCGCCTCTTCAACCTCAGGAGGCTGAAGAAATTCGGCTTGTCACCAAAAGCACTCACAAACTTCTACAGATGCACAATCGAGAGCATCCTGGCGGGCTGTATCACCGCCTGGTATGGCAACTGCACCGCCCTCAACCGTAAGGCTCTCCAGAGGGTAGTGAGGTCTGCACAACGCATCACCGGGGGCAAACTACCTGCCCTCCAGGACACCTACACCACCCGATGCTACAGGAAGGCCATAAAGATCATCAAGGACACCAACCACCCGAGCCACTGCCTGTTCACCCCGCTGCCATTTCAGTACAGGTGCATCAAAGCTGGGACCGAGAGACTGAAAAACAGCTTCTATCTCAAGGCCATCAGACTGTTAAACAGCCACCACTAACATTGAGTGGCTACTGCCAACACACTGTCAATGACACTGACTCTACTCCAGCCACTTTAATCATGGGAATTGATGGGAAATGATGTAAATATATCACTAGCCACTTTAAACAATGCTACCTTATATAATGTTACTTACCCTACATTGTTCATCTCATATGCATACGTTGATACTGTACTCTATATCATCGACTGCATCCTTATGTAATACATGTATCACTTGCCACTTTAACTATGCCACTTGGTTTACATACTTATCTCATATGTATATACTGTACTCGATATCATCTACTGTATCTTGCCTATGCTGCTCTGTACCATCACTCATTCATATATCCTTATGTACATATTCTTTATCCCCTTACACTGTGTATGACAGTAGTTTTTTTTGGAATTGTTAGTTAGATTACTTGCTCGTTATTACTGCATTGTCGGAACTAGAAGCACAAGCATTTCGCTACACTCGCATTAACATCTGCTAACCATGTGTATGTGACAAATAAAATTTGATTTGATTTGATTTGATTTGAGACACAGCAGTTGGAACCAAAAATCTCAAATTTGGACTCATCAGACCAAAGGACAGATTTCCACCCGTCTAATGACCATTGCTCGTGTTTCTTGGCCCAACCATGTCTCTTTTTCTTATTGGTGTCCTTTAGTAGTGGTTTCTTTGCAGCTATTCGACCATGTAGGCCTGATTCACACAGTCTCTTCTGAACAGTTGATGTTGAGATGTGTCTGTTACTTGAACTCTGTGAAGCATTTATTTGGGCTGTAATTTCTGAGGCTGGTAACTCTAATGAACTTATCTTCTGCAGCAGAGCTAACTCTGGGTCTTCCTTTCCTGTGGCGGTCCTCATGAGAGACAGTTTCATCATAGCGCTAGATGGTTTTTGTGACTGCACTTGAAGAAACTTTCAACGTTTTTGGCATTTTCTGGATTGACTGACCTTCAATGTCTTAAAGTAATGATGGACTGTCGTTTCTCTTTGCTTATTTGAGCTGTTCTTGACGTAATATAAACTTGGTATTTTACCAAATAGGGCTATCTTCTGTATACCACCCCTACTTTGTCACAACTCAGCTGATTGGCTCAAACACATTAAGAAGGAAATACATTCCATAAATTAACTTTTAACAAGGCATACCTGCTAATTGAAATGCTTTCCAGGTGACTACCTCATGAAGCTGGTTGAGAGAATGCCAAGAGTGTGCAAAGCTGTCAAGGCAAAGGGTGGCTACTTTGAAGAATCTCAAATATATTTTGATTCGTTTAACACTTTTGGTAACTACATGATTCATATGTGTTATTGTATCGTTTTGATGTATTCTCTATTAATCTACAATGTAGAAAGTAGTCAAAATAAAGAAAACCCCTGGAATGAGTAGGTGTGTCCAAACATTTGACTGGTACTGTATGTTTTATACTGCATCCTCCAGGGAGCCTTTGTGTGGGGGACATACATATGGCCTGTTGCTGTCATGTGAACTGAAATGAAGTTTTTAAACACCTGTTGGTCATAGGCTTAAGACCCTTGTTTTATGTGATTGCTGTGAGTTTTGTTGTTTTTCACCATGTACAACATCCTGACAATTATTGAATGACAATAAGGTTTCCTGACTGTACGAACCTCTAAGTAGTTACATTTTGTTTGCTACTCAATTTTCCCTCTCACACAAACATTCACTCTTGCAAACACTAGTCTGTGCAACAAGGTGCTGTAATTATTCAATGCCTGTATAGTTCAGGGGCGTGTGTGTTTCATCTCGTTCGCTCCAGTCTATGTGATAGATACGCTATTGTGGCCTGTGCTATCGCCCGCAATGCAGAGAGAGAGAGAGAGAGAGAGAGAGAGAGAGAGAGAGAGAGATGGGGGAGGGGCAGTGCGGCAATGCGTCTACAGAAAGACGCACTGCTGCGGTCCACATAAAGAGAACACTCGCATAATGTTTTGTTACGTTGACGGTCTGTTTTATTGCAGCTAACTGTAAACAAGTAATGGGTCTTCACCAGGTTCCGCTCACATAGGATACACAAAGCGGAATAGCAATAGATTTTAGAGCGTTTTAGATCGCTGGAGGTGGGATTAATAGAGCAGCCATCTGTGCAAAATCGCTCCCAGCATAATCTCGACAGATTGACCGAATGAGAAAGAGGCGTAGCCTCGGCAGCCTAGTTTAAACCTGTTCCAATGGTCGGTCGCCCCATATTGAGTCTCGTTGTCATAAACTAGACTACCAAAATTGTACAATGCACCAAAGAGATCAAATATCAGAATGATAGAGTACGGCTACCCAGGCATATTTGCATTAGCCTACTCACGCCTGCTTGAATTCACTCTCGTCTCTCCACTGTGCCTTTGTTTGAAAAGCGGGCAGTCAAGTTATTCTACTGTCTCTGACTCTTGTGATTCGTTTATTTTTCTCCCACGGATGATGACCGAGACACCGGTAGCTCGTGGAACTCCCCATGGTTAGATTTAACTCCGGCGTCTGTTTCCCTGCGGCGCAATTAGAATGAACGTCTGCCCTGTTTACGCACCTCTCACGGTTTTAGGGGAGAGAAACGGCGCGAAATGGGAGGGGAGGGTAGAGACTCTCTCTCTCGCCTCTTCCACTTTGTTCTATTGATGTTGCATGGTAGCAAGCGTCGCACACCTCAAACTAAAAGGGAACTGTAAAACAGAAGAAGAAGGACAAAGAGAGCGTCAGAGAAACTATTTGAGCTTTCCGGTTAGTAGCCTTATCTATTATGTGAAAACGAAATAGAAAATAGACTTTTGGCTGTTGTCGGTGTTTTGTGCATTTACCTCGTAATTGGTGTTGAAAATGCAAGAGCCACAGAATGTCTCGGAGGTCGCTGTTGAGTCTGGACTGGAGCCATTTAGAGGATTTTAGTTTATCCTATTATTCACTTTGGCTACCTGACTGTGGTGTTGATAGTAGGCTATGTCTGCCTATGCATGCTCGCATCGTCTCGAAAGTCGCTAGTCGTGTGTGTTTACATTGCTTTCATTGGTCATTACAGATGATGTACCTTGTAAAGGCTCACAGCCAACACAGTCCAGGTCAAATTCCCTCATCTTGCAGCACAGGTATTAAAACGTGTGTAAATGGCTAACCCCTGTATATTATGTTGTGTAACTTGGCTGGCCTGGTAGCACAATGACTAAGTAACTAAGTAACACGTGTGCTGTGGAGGAGCTGCTCTCTCTCTCTCTCTCTCTCTCTCTCTCTCTCTCTCTCTCTCGCGCTTTGTCTCGCTCTCTCTCTCTTTCTCTCTGAATAAATCAACCTCAAACAAAGGACTACAATAAGCCCCTGTCCGTGTAGCTAATATGCCGTTTGGGGACTTCTGTAGCCTAGTCTATTAACTTTTCGCAAAGGCATAGGCCTACATTTAGGGCAATGAACTATTATAACTTGTAAACTATAAGTGAGTGAATTGAACAGAGGGGAGTAGGCTACGAGCTGGTCTGAACCAAGTCGAAGTTGCATGAAGCGCGGTCCCACATTCTGATTTCAGCACCAAGAGAAGTGGACAGTGCCACGAGTTGTAGACTAGCTGTTGTGCTGAAAGCCTGTGGGCTGGTGAAAATAATTTCCTAATGTGACGTTTCACAGTTTTTATTCTGGTTACTTTAACAAATGTATAACAATTTAACAAATCCCAAGTCTGATGGGCAGGAACAGGGGCAGAAAGTGGGTCAAAACTTGGAACAGAATTGAACAGTCCTGGAAAACAAGCTTTTCTCTAATTAAACAGACCTCCCGCCATCCATAAATACCCGACTGAAAAAAAACTAAAACATAGAAACAAGCATGTTGTCAGCAGTGGTCATGTCTCCACCGCCAAGTACTGTGTTGTCCTTGACATGCTGTTGTCACTGACATGCTGTGTGTGTGACTGGAAGTGCCCCAGAGGACCTCATAGAAGGGTAGGAAAGGGGTATAGCCTATGGAGTAGACAGATAGGCTCCCTGTAGGAGGAAAGAGACTGACACACATACAAACATATCTTGTGAGCAACACAAACATGGTTGGAGACTGAGACACACAAGTCTGTAGATACACACATGCAGAGACACACACAGTTGGAGAGTCAAAGAGGGTCAGTATAATTCATGATTCCTCTGTGTCTGGTGAGAGATCAAGGTCCCACATGCAGCAGACTGATGCAACACCCACACAGATCGGAGTAATCCAGACAGACCCGCCTAGACATAGAACAGAGAAACTTATAATTTCCCCCTAAAATTTTGTCCACGCAATGTGGTGGTATAACCAGCTGGTATTGAACCCAATATGTCTGGGTGACGACAGACCATGTTAGCACACTGACCTTAAGGCATTTGTTTGGGAAGCTAACACAACATGTTGAGTTTGTTTTTCTGTTCATTCAGATGAGCTCTCTGTCGTGCGTAGCTGGCAGGCTATGCTCCATTCTGATTGGCTGTAGTAGTTGTGTTAAAGGGGAGGAGCTCTTATGTCACAGTTGTCGTCCCACCCTCTTCTCCTCCTCTGTGTGTGCCGCATCCTGAGAGAGAGAGAGAAAGAGAGAGAGAGCGAGAGAGAGAGAGAGAGAGATAGAGAGACGGAGATGGAGATGGAGAGGGAGAAAGAGAGACCATCAGGTGGGGATGACATAATCTGCACTGCAGCAACACTGCAGTAGCATTTGAACAAAGACGCGCGCAAGCACACACACACACACACACACACAGTGCAAGTACACACTCCTGTTCTCTCTCACATAGATACAAACATTGACTATTGTTGACTTGCCACCAGGTCTAGTTTGTTTTTAAGGTTTATCTCTGTAGAGAGAGAGCTTGATGTTTCACCCTGTAAACTCTGTTTTCTCTTACTGTATGGGAATCTGCTATAGAGATAATGAACACATTATGAATACAGCTCACCTCAACCAGTCATCTCTGCCTGTCCCACTTTTATCCAATCCCAGTGTGTCCCTCCTGTGTTTCCATAGATACCCAGTTCAGGATGTCCATTCTGGAGCGTCTGGAGCAGATGGAACAGAGGATGGCTGAGATAACCAATCACCATCAGAGCTCCGAAACCACGGCAGCCACTGGGGGTGGTGGAGGAGCAGGTGGCACTGACCACCAGTCCCAGGTAACTCATTGGATTGGTTAATTGATTGGTTGGTTGAGTGGCTAGTTAATTGTTTGATTGTTTTATTGATTGATTGCTTTTACCCCTCCCTCTCTCTCCAGCTCTCCCCAGCCGAGGGTTCATTTGAGGGTCGTGTGGTGGTGGTATGTGAGAAGATGATGACCCGTCCCTGTTGGGTTTCCTCCAATCAGCTGATCCACAGCCGGAGTTCCCGGGGCATGACCCTGCTGCACCTGGCCGCAGCTCAGGGATACGCAGGGTTAATACAGACTCTCATCCGCTGGCGGTGAGAATCCACGCACACACACACACACACACACACACACACACACACACACACACACACACACACACACACACACACACCCACAGGTACATTAAGATGTGGTTCTAAATGTGCTCCTCTGTTCCTCAGCACTAAGCATGCAGACAGCATAGATCTGGAATTAGAGGTGGACCCGCTCAATGTCGACCACTTCTCCTGCACCCCACTGGTAAGAGATTGTGTTTGTGATGTAATGTGAATGTATGTTCTGTCTATATTTATTTAATGCTGTGTATATATGACGTGTTTTGTCTCCACCCGGTAGATGTGGGCCTGTGCTCTGGGTCATACAGAAGCAGCGCTGGTTCTGTACCAGTGGGACCCCAGAGCTTTGGCCATCCCTGATTCGCTGGGCCGCCTGCCACTCAGTATTGCACGCTCACGGGGACACACTCGCTTGGCCGAGCTACTGGAGCAGCTGCAACAGACTCCTCCTACTCAGAGTCCACCCACTGACACCTGGATGGACAGGTGGAGCAGCGAATCGGAGCCCAGTGGACATAGGGAAAGCCCCGCCCCCAGCTCTAACCCAGGTGAGAGAGGTTACCTTGGTTACATTGGGGTATTTAACCCTGAGGGCCGCAGTTACATGTGTGATATCATGATCTGTCTCACCAGACCTAAGGAGAACCAGGACAGAACCACAGCAGAGCACCCAGAACCACAGCCAGAGTCAGAGCTGGGCTCACCAGGGCCAACCCCAGTTGCAGGGCCAACACCGGGGGCCACCAGACAACCAGGGAGACCTACCACCAGCCAAGAGACTCAAACTCATCCCTGAGGCCCAGCAACAGCCAGTCAACCCCCCACGCTCTCAACTACCCAACCTCAGCCCCCTAAACACTCACCCCCCCAGACCCAGCTCTAACACCCCAAATCCCCACTTCCCCAGCCCACCTCTGCAGGCCAGGTTAGGGGGGTCAGGGGGTGGCAGTAGGTATAGCTTGCGGCAGGCTCTTGGGAGGCGGAGTTTGGCCAGGAGGATTCTGGGAAAGGAGAGACTGGCCAATCATCTGCGTCAGAGGGGCGTATCCACCAGGGGGGAGGAGCCAGAACTGCTGACCTATCAGGAGAACAGTGAAGACCTGCAGGTAGGAGGATCTTAGGCTAGTTTGACCAATAACTCCACTCAAGCCTCCACTTTTACTTCGTGCAAGCACTTATTTGTGTGTGTGTTGCAGATGAACATGATGATGCTGGCAGAACACATCATGGAGGCCACTCCTGACAGGATCAAACAGGAGGGATTTGTTGCCACGGAGACTGAGACGTCGCCACCGGAGACCGTTGGGGTCAGCGGTGATGTCAGCTGGTTGGCTAGTTACATTGGTGACGTGGAGCGGTGAGTCCATAAAGCTCCTATCTCTATATGATACTGTGGTGTTGTATCGATGTAGTGTATATTACTGCCTGCACTCTCCCTCATACTGCTTCTGGTGCTTTTCCTTCAGGTTTCTATACTCCAGGCCCCAGATGCCCACCCCAAGCCCCATACCAAGCCCCCTGTCTGGGCCTGAGGATGAGGAAAGTCCCCTGGCTCCGCAAGGCCTGCCCTCCCCAGCCGACTGGAGCTCCTTCCTGCATGCATCACTCAGTGGAGAGGGCCCAGACACAAACCCTGCCCACCTCACACTGACAGAGGCGGAGCAAAGAGAACTGTACGAGGCTGCAAGACACGCCCACCACACCCTCAGAAAGTACAAGGTATTGATAATAACTCTGTTTGTAAAGCCGTCGTACACAAAAATCACTCAAAGCACTACAAAATACAACAGAAGGGTCAAGTAGAAGAAGACTTTATTCTGGGTTAAAAGTTCTCCCTGCCAGGTCCCTGGCTCCACAGGTTGAAGGGTGAATGGGTGAATGTCTGGAGTAGTATTGTCTGGGTGTGTGTGATTGACCCTGCATGGGGAGTTTAAGCAGAGCATGGCCTGGATAGAAAAAACAACTGCACTGCATTCTCTCTCTCTCTCCCTCTCCCTCATAAGGATACACTGCAACAACTGTATGATCTAGAATCCTTTGTTGTGAAGTTTGGGGTCAACCATCTGTGGCTCGCATGCCCACTCCTGGTCTCTCCCCTGTGGGTGCCATGCCAACTCACCCTTCCCTTCCTCCTTCCTCTAGGGCCGGCCAATCCAGGAGCAACGTAAAGAAACAGTAGCAGTGGTCCAGCGCTGCTATAAGAAATACAAACAGGTACAGTATGACTCTCAATCCCAGATCAACCAGATCATATCAGCCCTGCTACTGAAGCCAATGACCAATCAGCATCAGTCAGCTCAGCCATTAGTCAGGACAACTAGAACACAGCAGCTGACATACCTTCTACTCTATGTCTAGTCTGGTTCACTATGACTGGATGTATCCACAATATGTCCTTCATACTCTCTCTCTTTCTTTCTCCCTCTCTCCATCTCTCTCCATCTCTCTCAAGCTGTCATGGATAGCCTTGAAGGTAGTGTGGCACTCTCTCTCAATCTCTCTGTCTTTATTCTATAACACATTGCTTGAATGTACATTAAGTTTGTACTAATTCCCTGACCAGTCTAATGTAATATCTCTATCAGTATGCACTTTATAAGAGGATGACGCTGGCAGCCATTTTGATCCAGAGCCGCTTCCGCAGTTTCCACGAACAGAGGAAGTTCCAGCAGAGCCGGCGAGCAGCAGTACTGATCCAGCAATACTACCGCAGCTACAGACACTCTCTCAGGTACACACATGGCACGCACATAGGTCATTATCAATACCTCATCACAATAAGGTGCACATAGGTCATTATCAATACCTCATCACAATAAGGTGCACATAGGTCATTATCAATACCTCATCACAATAAGGTGCACATAGGTCATTATCAATACCTCATCACAATAAGGTGCACATAGGTCATTATCAATACCTCATCACAATAAGGTGCACATAGGTCATTATCAATACCTCATCACAATAAGGTGCACATAGGTCATTATCAATACCTCATCACAATAAGGTGCACATAGGTCATTATCAAACCTCATCACAATAAGGTGCACATAGGTCATTATCAATACCACATCACAATAAGGTGCACATAGGTCATTATCAATACCTCATCACAATAAGGTGCACATAGGTCATTATCAATACCTCATCACAATAAGGTGCACATAGGTCATTATCAATACCTCATCACAATAAGGTGCACATAGGTCATTATCAATACCTCATCACAATAAGGTGCACATAGGTCATTATCAATACCTCATCACAATAAGGTGCACATAGGTCATTATCAATACCTCATCACAATAAGGTGCACATAGGTCATTATCAATACCTCATCACAATAAGGTGCACATAGGTCATTATCAATACCTCATCACAATAAGGTGCACATAGGTCATTATCAATACCTCATCACAATAAGGTGCACATAGGTCATTATCAATACCACATCACAATAAGGTGCACATAGGTCATTATCAATACCTCATCACAATAAGGTGCACATAGGTCATTATCAATACCTCATTACAATAAGGTGCACATAGGTCATAATCAATACCTCATCACAATAAGGTGCACATAGGTCATTATCAATACCTCATCACAATAAGGTGCACATAGGTCATTATCAATACCACATCACAATAAGGTGCACATAGGTCATTATCAATACCACATCACAATAAGGTGCACATAGGTCATTATCAATACCTCATCACAATAAGGTGCACATAGGTCATTATCAATACCACATCACAATAAGGTGCACATAGGTCATTATCAATACCACATCACAATAAGGTGCACATAGGTCATAATCAATACCTCATCACAATAAGGTGCACATAGGTCATAATCAATACCTCATCACAATAAGGTGCACATAGGTCATAATCAATACCACATCACAATAAGGTGCACATAGGTCATAATCAATACCTCATCACAATAAGGTGCACATAGGTCATTATCAATACCACATCACAATAAGGTGCACATAGGTCATTATCAATACCTCATCACAATAAGGTGCACATAGGTCATTATCAATACCTCATCACAATAAGGTGCACATAGGTCATTATCAATACCTCATCACAATAAGGTGCACATAGGTCATTATCAATACCTCATCACAATAAGGTGCACATAGGTCATTATCAATACCTCATCACAATAAGGTGCACATAGGTCATTATCAATACAACATCACAATAAGGTGCACATAGGTCATAATCAATACCACATCACAATAAGGTGCACATAGGTCATTATCAATACCACATCACAATAAGGTGCACATAGGTCATTATCAATACCACATCACAATAAGGTGCACATAGGTCATTATCAATACCACATCACAATAAGGTGCACATAGGTCATAATCAATACCACATCACAATAAGGTGCACATAGGTCATTATCAATACCACATCACAATAAGGTGCACATAGGTCATTATCAATACAAAATCACAATAAGGTGCACATAGGTCATTATCAATACCACATCACAATAAGGTGCACATAGGTCATTATCAATACCACATCACAATAAGGTGCACATAGGTCATTATCAATACAAAATCACAATAAGGTGCACATAGGTCATTATCAATACCACATCACAATAAGGTGCACATAGGTCATTATCAATACCACATCACAATAAGGTGCACATAGGTCATTATCAATACCACATCACAATAAGGTGCACATAGGTCATTATCAATACCACATCACAATAAGGTGCACATAGGTCATTATCAATACCACATCACAATAAGGTGCACATAGGTCATTATCAATACAACATCACAATAAGGTGCAGAACGTTTGATTTGCCTGCTGGAGGGCGAGGAGACCCCCATCACCGCCACGTGTCTTTTTTAAGGGATTGTTAAATAAATACATGTTATAACTATTTGGTTTTAATATCATTACCTCTTGAAGAGCATAGTCAGGACTACACATTTTCAGATGATTCCACATTCATCTCTGTCATCAGACTTATACAGCAAGTAACTGCATGCTTTATGATCAGTAAACATCCATTGATCATATCATTTCAGATACATGAGAGTAACTTCAGGATATCTCTTTATATTGGCCACCATTAATTGGATATTTGAGTGATATAACATAACAGTGAACTACACCTGACAAGTATGAGTGGTTGAAATTCATTTCCCGTCCTTTGTGCGGTCTGCCTGTCAAGCAGCAGAAGGGTGCATTTGTCAAAGTATTGTTCGATAATGTTTACTTTGCAAGATACCAGTAGAAATGTGGTACAGTTGGCTAAACATAGTGGTAAGTAAACCTAATGTACTTTTTTCTCCAACCAACATGGACCTACCCAGCAAAGTTAGCTAACATTATCCCCTTTTCAACATTGTTTTTCAGAGTGTTCAATCACGATTGCTGCCGACAGACATGATAGGTTGCAGTGATTGATGGACAACGTCAAAGTGGCCAGCTAGTTAACAACAGATCGCTTCAATATAGCTAACAAGCTAACTTTCAGGGCTTAAACTAGATGGCTTTATCTATTGTGGTGATGACAGAAGTCTGACTGACAACTTTACCGGGACAATGACTTGTCAATCTCTTTCCAAAAGCCTAATCTCTGATGAAGCTAAATGACACTTGTTATACATGCCAAATGGATAGGCTACCCTCACGTATCTGACATTTTACTGATCATGAAAGCAGACAGTTACTTGCTGTATAAGTCTGACGACATGTATTTAACAATCCCTTAAAAACATCCCAATGGTTTTAGTGGCGCTGGGGTGTCCTCGCCCCCCAGAGGGCAAATCGAAAGCTCTGCACCTTATTGTGACGTTTTATTGATACCGACCTATACACACAAACAGACAAGCACACACACCCTAACTGTGCTGTGTGGTTGTCGCCATGCAGCAGTCTCCTCACTAAGAGACAGAACCAGGCTGCCCGTAAGATCCTGAGGTTCCTGCTCAGATGCCGCCACAGGTACTAATTCACACAATCTCCTTCCTGCTCCAGACCAGCTGTCACTACATCACCATGATAGAGAGGATGCAGGTGTTGACCATGTCTGTCCTCTCTAGCATGGCCGTGTGGTGACAACCTCACCCCTCCTCCCCATACCCAGTGTGTGTGTGTGCTAATAGTTGGTGTTGTTTTGCTGTTTCTGTGAAGCCTCTTGATGGACCATAGACCAGTCAAACGGGTAAGTGAGCACCAGTAACTCAGTTTGGGCTTTTCTTACCCCCTCTTCTAACTCTCATTTCTTACTTTCTCCTCATACTCTCTCTTTTTCTCTCCTTCGCCCCTTCTCTCTCTCACTTTTCTCTCGCTCCCTCTCTCCATGTGGCTGATGCCTGTTTGCATGTCAGCTCTCTTGAGAGGGAGAGAGGGAACACTGGGTCAGTCCAAACATCAAACATAAACACCTCTATCTGTCCCTCTAGTCCCTTTGCTTTTTCTCTCTTTCTCTTTCTCCCTCTCTGTTCCTCTTCCTCTCTTTCTCTCTCTTTCTCTCTCTCCCTCTCTGTTCCTCTTCCTCTCTCTTCCTCTCTCTTCCTCTCTTTTTCTCTCTCTCCCTCTCTGTTCCTCTTCCTCTCTTTTTCTCTATCCCTCTCTGTTCCTCTCTTTCTCTATCTTCCCCTCTGTTCCTCTCTGTTCCTCTTCCTCTCTCTTCCTCTCCCTCTCTGTTCCTCTTCCTCTCTTTTTCTCGCTCTCCCTCTCTGTTCCTCTCTTTCTCTATCTTCCCCTCTCTTTCTCTCTGTTCCTCTTTCTTTCTTTCTCTCCGTCTTTCTCTCTCTCCCTCTCTCTTCCTCTCTCTTTCTCTCTCTTTCTCTCTCTTCCCCTCTCTTTGTCTATCTCCCTCTCTGTTCCCCTTTCTTTCTCTCTCTCCCTCTTTCTTTCTCTCTCTCCCTCTCTCTTTCTCTCTCTCCCTCTCTGTTCCTCTCTCTTTCTCTCTCTGGATATTGCTGAATGATGCTGGTATTTCTGCATGACTGACAGAGAGAGGGGGCAGGTCCTTCTGCTTTACTTCCAGGGACTGGGGCATGCTTTGAATGACATCACTTCCTCTGTGGGAGGGGCTTCTCTCTTGTTTGGCCTGCCAGTATCCTGCTATTATTTTTGGCTTGGTAGTTGTGGAGGGAGAGGGGGGAGAGAAGTGTGTGTGTGTGTGCGCGCTTGCCCGCGTGAGTGGGTGGGTGTGCGCTTGTGTGTGTGTGTGTATGAGGCCGCTCATCTTACAGTCATCTGAGAACTGTAACACCGAAAGTGGCTGGTGAACCAAAATAACTGTTTGTTGTCCCCAGTGCCAACCATCAGTGTGGTGTGAGTGTGTGTCTGACCTGGGGCTCTTCTCTCCTCTAGGGCAAGAGAGCAGAGAAAGGCCAGGGGTCCTGAGAGCCCACGACCCAGTCCAACACAGAGCCCCCTCATCCTGTGAGCTCCTCTCCACTCTTCTCTTCCCTCTCCTCCTGTCCCTTCCTCCCTCGGTCACAGGGGCAATTCTCTTTTCCTCTCACTCCTCATACCAATCTCACAATGGGACTACTTCACAGTCCACACTCCTCTTCTACAAACAGACTGCTAACACTCAAACAGGAGAATGAGGAGGGATACATGGCAACTATATCACTGAGACAACACAGAGACAACTCTCCTCTCTCTCCTCCCTCTGTTTCTCTGAGACAAACGCTTCCCAAACAGACAGGTACACTGCTCTGGGAGACTGCTCTGATGAACATATGGTCCTGGCTCTGGTCACAGCCTCGCTTTACTTTCCTCTTCCTCCAGATCACAGAGAGGAAACTACATTACCATGCCTGGCATCTTTGCACTCTTCACAGATAGATCAATGTTTTCTTCAAGAGCAGAAAAGAACAAGAGAAAAAGATCAGGATGCAGCTGAAGATGCACCTTTTTTTATCGAACGTGTTCGATACGGAGAATGGGATGATTGGTTTTCTCATATGGGCAACATTTGCATTGACATGCATAATCTATATTGGACCTGTTGTACTTGCTGTATATATGATACATTTTAGGAAAGGAAAACATAAACCAAATATCACTCCCATATCCTGTATGCATGCACTGTTTTTCACTAGCTCTTCTCCCATGGCTTTTATGGCAGTTGGCAAAGTCAATGTGATCACCACACTCTGATTGGCTGGCTAGACAGGTCAACCAGTCACCCAGTCCCCCAAAGAGAAGTACTACACTTGAATGTAAGAAGAACATTAACAGATAGGGGTTTAGGTGTAAATAACAGTGTCTTAATTTGTTATATTGACTTGTCTATGAAGTCATTCTCTGAGGAAGCATTTTGCTAGCCTGATGTGTGAGTCTGTGTTTGTTGAATCTAATGCATGTGTTTGAGCTGTGAGCTCCTGCATGCCAACCAAACTTGTTTGTTTTGTATTTATGTGTAGTGGTGTCTCACTTCTGTCCTCATTGACTATCTCTACCCTGTGTTTATCATGTGCTCTATGTAAGGAAAATAACCTGGGTTTTCTGCTTTTATTTATCTCTTTGTTTCATTTTTCTTATTTACCTTTTTTATGTTCTTTCATTTAATTTACAGTAAGAAAAGGGCATTTTAGCCCGAGTTAGTTTTATCCCCCTATTGTGTGGTAATGTGTGGTAATGTGTGGTAATGTGTGACATATTCGGTTCAGATGGTTATCTGTCTCTGTCAGTTTGTTCTTAACATGAACTTCAAAAAGCCACATATGGTTTTGAGGAGAGTGTCACATTGCATTGCCTTGACTTCTTATAGTCTGTGAGAAGTCCCTATACTTACTATATGCTAGCCCCCGTCTAGGACATGGGTCCCTATATTAGCCCTTATAGAGTTTAGCCCAACCCATATTTTTGACTATTTAGCGTCTCTGTACATAAAATGACGAGGTATGGGTATATATGGAGACCCCGGATCTTTTTCATGAGAAAAGACTGTATTTAAGAATATATATTATTTTACTTCTATAACAACAGTATGAGCAGATAGAGACCCGGGTATACAGGACAATTGTATTGTTTGTAAATAATGTAAATACTAACCATGGATCTATGTGCATGAGAAAATAAGACAAAGAAACAGGGCAAGAAAATCAACATACATTTTTTGTGGCTATGGACTGTAAGAGGATTTGAACTACTTCACTTTACAAGTGTTTGATATAAGTGTTATAGAACAACATTTTGCTAAAGCATGACATTGATGAAATCTTATGTTAAAACCCGTGATATAAAGAATAAGGGCAGAAAGCTAAATGTATACACAACATGCTTTTGATTTCAGGACAGCAAGAATGAAATCATTTTGCTAGTGGTGCCAATTATTATGAATTCTACTTTTCCCTAGGACCCTAGGATTAGTGCAGGAGTTTTTCCTGACCATGTGGTCACTTGTTCAGGAAAAACTCCTGGTCCAGGAGGTAAAACATACAAGTATTAAATATACTGTACACAGTCATCTCAAGCAACTGAAGGGTGGGAAAGCAAGGAGAACTTCATAATCTATTATTTTAAAGTGTACACAGAATGAGTTCCTGTCAGGTGTCAAAACAAAACAAACTGGTGATGGGTGATGTTTCTGTTAGTGTGGTCCTCTGTGGCTCAGTTAGTAAGAGCGTTGTGCGGGCAATGCCAAGGTTGTTGGTTAATTTCTTGCAGGGATCACACACATACTCAAAATGTATGCCCGCACTGTACTGAGTAAGTTACATTGGATAAACGTGTCTGCTAAGTGGTATATACTTTTATGTTAAAGCAATTGCAGATTTGAAACTTTCATCTCTTAGCTTCAGACAGATGTTTTCCCCTTCAAATTCCCCAGTATGTAATTGCCAATAGTATGGCCTGTGTTACCATGAGGCGTTTCCTTCCCTGGAGTGTCTTACAGATTTGTTTTGACTGAGGATTATGACCAGTTTGGTTTAGAAAGTGCCTACTCATATACAGAACGTGCAAGCTAATATCAGGAACCCACTATATGTCTCCAAATGAGTTAACCCATTCCCTCTATAGTTGCCCAAATTGTGTGTGACGATTATTCTACACAAAAGATTGGCGCCCAGTCTTATTTTGAACTCTAATTGGTTAGTGATTTTTGTTGTTCTTCCTATACCTAAGTGTTTATGCATTCAAAATATTCTATCGTTAAAAGACAAGTTGGCTATAGCAGAAACAGACTGATACTAGTCCTGCTTTTGGTCCTCTAAGCAGATGATGTATTTTCCTCCTCCTACCAGGTAGATACTGAGTAGTGGATCCCAGCATACATTACCATGGTTCATTTGGGTTGCTACATTTTTTTTTTTAAATCCGTAGCTCTGATTTGCCCCCTACATGTATTTATTTGTGAGAAGGAAACATTGACAACGTTTCAATCCTCATTGGGATCTCAGTTAGGTTGCCAGATTATGCCATATCTCTGACTGGGCTGGTTGATATATTATAGGCTAAATTCTGCATGGCGCATTCACGCCCATTTTACAGTAATGGCAGTACATGTAGGCCTAGACACTGTCATATAGATACCTTGGGTTAAGTCTTTAGTGAGATGTAGAGCACAAGAAACCCTCTTTCTGGAATTCAACTGCTGTATGGTCATTCTCAAGATGCAAATATCTGTTTTGAACATTGATAAAGTGTATTCTTCTGCATGGAAATTGCATGACATTTCACTTTATTTATCATCTGTTCAGTCCTGGCAGTAATGTTCTTCCAACGTTCTTACATAAAAACATATCTTAGCTGGAGCAAACTTCACACACACAGACAGAGACATGCACACGACTCACTCGGTCGTCTCACAATCTCCAATCTTGCACACACATCACACTCTCTCTCTTTTCTTTTTTCTTAGGGAGCAGTAACTCCCTCAGATTTAAACTCAGGGTTCTAGAATGGCTTGGGGGTGTGGAGTAGGCCCTGTGTGTGTGTTTGTGCGCGTGTGTGTGTGTCAATCAGCCAATTGTGATTAGGCTATACCTCATCTTTCATAAGATGACAGTGGCGATGACCCCACAGAGATGTGGCAGCCTGAGGTCTTGTTCACAGGGAGTTGGCCTGAGATGGGTGCCACACACATCATCCCATCTATAAAGGACTTCCACTTCCAAACACCTGAGACACAACATATAACATATATAATACAAACATTCGAATATATGTAGAGCCTCAAAAAGAAGACAATAATATCCTCTCTAGGGCCCGGAGTGGTTTTCCTGACCAGGTCATTATGGCCCAGGAATTATTCATGTTGGAAAGGCTCTCCAGCCTATCGCTGTTTCACTCTGTAGTCAACTCTTGAATGCGCTTAATCATTTTATACCCTGGCCTGGAACTGTGCCCTCCAACCACATCACAGCTACACTAACAGAAACACAGAGAGGCGCTGCTGTTTAAAGGGGGTGAATTCACACTGGATAAGGCTTTCCACTGAAACACACAGAGCAATAAACAAACATATACATTTTCTAAATAAGGATCTGTAAATTTAAGTAAGCGTAGAGATCAATTTGTAGAGAAAAACATAAGCTATGTCACAGGCAACTTTGACTTCCTCTAAGGAAAGTGGGCCACATTCAGTAGCCGAACGTTGCAGATAGAAATGCTATGAATATAGCTGACGTGATTCCTTATTCTACATGTCAGAGAGGCATGTTTGTTCTCCATGCCATATTTCTATCTGAACATAACAAAACACTGCGTCCTGCTGAACTCGCTCCTGGGCAAGCTGCACAGAGGTGACCTTTGACCCACAGGTTAAAGGTCTAATAAGAGATACATTTTGAAATACAGGCCGTAGTTATAACGGGCTATGGGCTAACATCACACTGCATGTTTAAATAGTGCTAGCTAGACTTCTCCCTCTCTTTCTCTTTTCCTCTCTCATCCCTAGCTTTGTTCCCTCCTACTTTGTGTTCTTCATGCCCCCTCTCTCTCTTTCTCTCTCTCTTTCTACCTCTTTCCCTCTTTTGTAAGTGATTTTTTTAATAATGTGCATGTATACGCATCAATAAATAGTTGAATATGTTTTTAAAAAGAATCTTCTGCTGCTGAGGCCATGCACAGTGTTTTGAATTGCCCTTATATGTGGAACATGTACTTTGAATGCTTTACATAATTTCTGCTGTAAAATGAAATCTGAGTAAAAAGAAAATTTGCACTTTACTGTAATGGTCTGATGTTTATTTTATTGTCAGTGTGATTGTACGACATTTAAAAGAAACTGGGCTACAAATTGTTTATCATATCTATGCTACGTTTTTGTATTTTTAGTATTTCCAGAAATACTTTTGAAAATTAAGTCTGGTAATTCTGTCCATGGGCCTATAATGAAGTAAGTTGAGGTATTGAAGAGACTTTATTTCCTTGTTGAATAATGATTTAATTTAAACTATCTAGTGAAAATCTCACTTTTAAAAGCTCTTAGGGCTCTATTCAATCTGTATTGCGGAGGTTCAGCGTTACAACGTGATTGAAATGTAAAGGCAATGTTCCCGCATTAGCAGAGACTGCATATGTTGGCTTTACATTTCTATGGTGCAATCTGTAATGCTTCAGCGAAACAGATTGAATAGAGCCCTTAATCTGTTAACTCATACCCAAATAATGTTGTTGACTCATCCTGTACATGAAGTTGTGGCCAAAGCATACATTTTAGAAGGGAAAAAACACTTTATAAACCCTGAGGTACAACATCACAAAGCTTGCGGAGCAGTCCAAGCAGACCTGTAACAGAGTTTATAAACCCTGAGGTACAACATCACAAAGCTTGCGGAGCAGTCCAAGCAGACCTGTAACAGAGTTTATAAACCCTGAGGTACAACATCACAAAGCTTGCGGAGCAGTCCAAGCAGACCTGTAACAGAGTTTATAAACCCTGAGGTACAACATCACAAAGCTTGCGGAGCAGTCCAAGCAGACCTGTAACAGAGTTTATAAACCCTGAGGTACAACATCAAAGCTTGCGGAGCAGTCCAAGCAGACCTGTAACAGAGTTTATAAACCCTGAGGTACAACATCACAAAGCTTGCGGAGCAGTCCAAGCAGACCTGTAACAGAGTTTGTAAACCCTGAGGTACATCACAAAGCTTGCAGAAGATCCCACCACAAATGGACCATGCAGCCTGTAACAGGTGCCCTGAGGTACATCACAAAGCTTGCAGAAGATCCCACCACAAATGGACCATGCAGCGTCGGTGCTGAGGGGTGAGTCCGAGACTGAGGAGGAGTTCTTGGACCATTTGAGCGAGGAGTGGTTGGCAGTGGAGAGGGACGAAAGAGTTTGGAGGGGTTGGAGTCTGGAGCAAGACAGTCGCTTTGAGGAGCATGTGACCCTTCAGGCACCATGCTTTGCGGTTACACGTACTGTGTCTCCGGTACGCATCCACAGCCCGGTGCGTTCTGTGCCAGCTCCCCGCATTTGCCGTGCTAGAGTGGGCATTCAGCCAGGACGGATTGTGCCAGCTCTACGCTCCAGACCTCCAGTGCGCCTTCTCGGCCCAGGATATCCTGCGCCGGCTCTGCACACTTTGTCTCCGGTGCGCCATCACAGCCCAGTACGTCCTGTGCCAGCATCCCGCAGTTGCAGGGTCTAGGGTGAGCATCCAGCCAGGATGGGTTGTGCCAGCTCTGCGCTCCAGACCAGAATTGGGCTACCTGTGTAAACACAGCGTTGTATGCCTATTCAAGACAAAGGAGATGATTGTGGACGACAGGAAAAAGAGGACCGAGCACGCAACCATTCTCATCGATGGGGTTGCAGTGGATCAGGTTGAGAGCTTCAAGTTCCTTGGTGTCCACATCACCAACAAACTAACATGGTCCAAGCACACCAAGACAGTTGTGAAAAGGGCACGACAAAACCTATTCCCCTCAGGAGACTGAAAAGATTTGGCATGGATCCTCAAAAAGTTCTTCAGCTGCAGCATCGAGAGCATCCTGACTAGTTGCATGAGCCTCCGACCGCAAGACACTACATAGGGTAGAGCGAACGATCCAGTACATCACTGGGGCCAAGCTTCCTGCCATCCAGGACCTCTATACCAGGTGGTGTCAGAGGAAGGTCCTAAAAATTGTCAAAGACTCCAGCCACCCTAGTCGTAGACTGTTCTCTCTGCTACTGCATGGCAAGCGGTACCGGAGCGCCAAGTCTAGGTTTAAGAGGCTTCTAAACAGCTTCCACCCCAAAGCTATAAAACTCCTGAACATCTAATGAAAGGGCTACCAAGACTATTTGCATTGCCCCCTCTTTTACACCACTGCTACTCTTTGTTATCATCTATGCATAGTTACTTTAATAACTCTGCCTACATGTACATATTACCTCAACTAACCTGTGCCCCCCACATTGACTCTGTACTGGTACCCCCCTGTGTAACGGTTTTCTAGTGGTGATGAAGGAGAGTCGGACCAAACTGCAGCGTGTCGATTGTGATCCATGTTTAATACAACAAAGAAAACACGAACACTACACAAAACAATAAACAAAACCGAAACAGCCTATCTGGTGCAAACTAACAGAGAGTACACATAGGACACTAAGGACAATCACCCACGACAAACTCAAAGAATATGGCTGCCTAAATATGGTTCCCAATCAGAGACAACGATAAGCACCTGCCTCTGATTGAGAACCACTCCAGACAGCCATAGACCTTGCTAGCCAACCCACTAAGCTACAATCCCAATACCACCACCAAAACCCCAAGACAAACACACCACAATTACAAAAACCCCATGCCACACCCTGGCCTGACCAAATACATAAAGATAAACACAAAATACTTTGACCAGGGCGTGACAGAACCCCCCTAAGGTGCGGACTCCCGAACGCACCTCAAAACAATAGGGAGGGTCCGGGTGGGCGTCTGTCCATGGTGGCGGCTCCGGCGCGGGACGTGGACCCCACTCCTTTAATGTCTTAGTCCCCTCTCCCTTCGTCCCTGGATAGTCCACCCTAGCCGCCGACCATGGCCTAGTAGTCCTCACCCAGAACCCCACTGGACTGAGGAGCAGATCGGGACTGAAGGACAGCTCGGGACCGAGGCAGCTCGGGACTGAGAGAAAGCTCAGGAGTGAGAGGAAGCTCAGGAGTGAGAGGAAGCTCAGGAGTGAGAGGAAGCTCAGGAGTGAGAGGAAGCTCAGGAGTGAGAGGAAGCTCAGGAGTGAGAGGAAGCTCAGGAGTGTAGATAGATCTACCAGCTCCTGGCTGGCTGGTGGTTTCAGCAGATCCTGGCTGACTGGCAGATCCTGGCTGACTGGCAGATCCTGGCTGACTGGCAGATCTGGAAGAGTCTGGTTGACTGGCAGATCTGGAAGAGTCTGGTTGACTGGCAGATCTGGAAGAGTCTGGTTGACTGGCAGATCTGGAAGAGTCTGGTTGACTGGCAGATCTGGAAGAGTCTGGTTGACTGGCAGATCTGGAAGAGTCTGGCTGACTGGCAGATCTGGAAGAGTCTGGCTGACTGGCAGATCTGGAAGAGTCTGGCTGACTGGCAGATCTGGCGGCGCTGGGCAGACTGGCGGCGCTGGGCAGACTGGCGGCGCTGGGCAGACTGGCGGCGCTGGGCAGACTGGCGGCGCTGGGCAGACTGGCGGCGCTGGGCAGACTGGCGGCGCTGGGCAGACTGGCGGCGCTGGGCAGACTGGCGATGCTGGGCAGACTGGCGATGCTGGGCAGACTGGGGGTACTGGGCAGACTGGGGGCACTGGGCAGACTGGCGGCACTAGCTGCTCCATATAGGCTGACAGCTCTGGCGGCTTCTTACAGACTGACCGCTCTGGCGGCTCCGTGCTGACTGGAAGCTCCTTGCAGACTGGCAGCTCCTTACAGACTGACAGCTCCGTGCAGACTGACAGCTCCGTGCAGACTGACAGCTCCTTGCAGACTGGCAGCTCCATGCAGACTGGCAGCTCCATGCAGACTGGCAGCTCCATGCAGACTGGCTGCTCTATGCAGACTGACACCTCTGGCTGCTTCATGCAGACTGACAGCTCTGGCTGCTTCATGCAGACTGGCAGCTCCATGTAGACTGGCTGCTTCATGCAGACTGGCAGCTCGGGCTGCTTCATGTAGACTGACAGCTCTGGCTGCTCCATGCGGACTGACAGCTCTGGCTGCTCCATGTAGACTGGCTGCTTCATGCAGACTGGCAGCTCGGGCTGCTTCATGTAGACTGACAGCTCTGGCTGCTCCATGCAGACTGACAGCTCTGGCTGCTCCATGCAGACTGACAGCTCTGGCTGCTCCATGCAGACTGACAGCTCTGGCTGCTCCATGCAGACTGACAGCTCTGGCTGCTCCATGCAGACTGACAGCTCTGGCTGCTCCATGCAGACTGACAGCTCTGGCTGCTTCATGCAGACTGGCAGCTCTGGCTGCGCTGAACAGGCGGGAGACTCCTGCAGCGCTGTGTCGGAGGAAGGCTCTGGCTGCGCTAAACAGGCGGGAGACTCCGGCAGCGCTGGAGATGAGGAAAGCTCTAACAGCGCTAGATAGGCGGGAGACTCCGGCAGCGCAGGAGAGGAGAAAGGCTCTGGCTGCGCTAAACAGGCGGGAGGCTCCGGCAGCGCTGTAGAGGAGGAAGGCTCTGGCTGCGCTGAACAGGCGGGAGGCTCCGGCAGCGCTGTAGAGGAGAAAGGCTCTGGCTGCGCTAAACAGGCGGGAGGCTCCGGCAGCGCTGTAGAGGAGGAAGGCTCTGGCTGCGCTGAACAGGCGGGAGGCTCCGGCAGCGCTGTAGAGGAGAAAGGCTCTGGCTGCGCTAAACAGGCGGGAGACTCCAGCAGCGCAGGAGAGGAGAAAAGCGCTGGCTGCGCTGAACAGGCGAGGCACACTGAAGGCCTGGTGCGTGGTGCTGGAACTGGTGGTACTGGATCGAGGACACGCACAGGAAGCCTGGTGCGGGGAGCTGCTACCGGAGGGCTGGGGTGTGGAGGTGGTACTGGATAGACCGGACCGTGCAGGCGCACTGGAGCTCTTGAGCACCGAGCCTGCCCAACCTTACCTGGCTCGATGCCCACTCTAGCCCGGCCGATACGAGGAGCTGGAATATACCGAACCGGGCTGTGCACCCGCACTGGAGACACCGTGCGCTCCACAGCATAACACGGTGCCTGCCCGGTCTCTCCAGCCCCCGGTAAGCACAGGGAGTTTGCGCAGGTCTCCTACCTGGCATAGCCATACTCCCTGTGAGCCCCCCAAGAAATTTTTGGGGCTGACTCTCGGGCTTCCATCCGCTCTGCCGTGCTAGCTCCTCATAATGCCGCCTCTCTGCTTTTGCTGCCTCCAGCTCGGCTTTGGGGCGACAATAATCTCCAGGCTCATTCCAGGGTCCTTTACCGTCCAATTCCTCCTCCCATGTCCATATCTCCAGGTGGTGCAACCTCTCCCACTGTAGCTGCTGCTGCTCCTGCTGCTGCTGCCTCTTCTCCTGTTGCTCCTTTGGGCGGCTACACTCCCCTGGTTTAGCCCAGGGTCCTCTCCCGTCGAAGATCTCCTCCCATGACCAGAAATCCTTGGTGAGCATCTCCTTTTTCGGCTGCTCCTGCCTGTTGACACGCCGCTTGGTCCGTTGGTGGTGGGTGATTCTGTAACGGTTTTCTAGTGGTGATGAAGGAGAGTCGGACCAAACTGCAGCGTGTCGATTGCGATCCATGTTTAATACAACAAAGAAAACACGAACACTACACAAAACAATAAACAAAACCGAAACAGCCTATCTGGTGCAAACTAACCGAGAGTACACATAGGCCACTAAGGACAATCACCCACGACAAACTCAAAGAATATGGCTGCCTAAATATGCCCAATCAGAGACAACGATAAGCACCTGCCTCTGATTGAGAACCACTCCAGACAGCCATAGACCTTGCTAGCCAACCCACTAAGCTACAATCCCAATACCACCACCAAAACCCCAAGACAAACACACCACAATTACAAAAACCCCATGCCACACCCTGGCCTGACCAAATACATAAAGATAAACACAAAATACTTTGACCAGGGCGTGACACCCTGTATATAGTCTCGCTATTGTTATTTTACTGCTGCTCTTTAATTACTTGTTACTTTTATTTCTTATTCTTATCCGTATTTATTTTTAAACTGCGTTGTTGGTTAGGGGCTCGTAAGTAAGCATTTCACTGTAAGGTTACACCTGTTGGACCTACACCTGTTGTATTCGGCACATGTGACTAATACTGTGCTCTCTGCTACTGCAGTTTTATTTTTTACAGTTTACAATTTTATTTGATTTATTCTGATGGATTTAGGTAGACAGGCAGCCTAATTATGATATTTTTTTCAAATTATTTGGACTTTTGACCAATCAGATCAGTTCTTAAAAATAGCTTATGTGAAAAGATCTGATGTGATTGTCAAAAGACCAATTAGTTAGATTTTTTTGCATTTTTTGCAAGTTCTTCACTTGCCTTGGGTCAGGAGTAGAATCGGATTGCTGAATCAATGCTATTCCTGTTCAGAAAAGTGAGAAAGACAGACACTTTTTGTGAATGATAATGTGGAAAGAACACCCCAAGAAGGATTTATTTCCTTTATACACCTGTGTGGAAATTTGTTAGGTTGATGTAAAGAAGTGCAGGAGAGAACCTGTGTGAAGCTATCCACAATAAGGATTCGCCACAATCTTGGAATTTGCGGTTCGCGATCAAAATAAAAGTTCCCCTTTTGCGGGGTTTCCATGTAATTGGCAACAGATTTTCATGCTAATATTCTAAAATTATGCAAAATTTCCCATCAGAGTGTTTCCATCAAAATTACTTTTTTATTGAAAATTACAAAACAATAACAAACATAGATAGGACTTCACTACAAGTACAGTGCCTTGCGAAAGTATTCGGCCCCCTTGAACTTTGCGACCTTTTGCCACATTTCAGGCTTCAAACATAAAGATATAAAACTGTATTTTTTTGTTAAGAATCAACAACAAGTGGGACACAATCATGAAGGGGAACGACATTTATTGGATATTTCCATCTTTTTTAACAAATCAAAAACTGAAAAATTGGGCGTGCAAAATTATTCAGCCCCTTTACTTTCAGTGCAGCAAACTCTCTCCAGAAGTTCAGTGAGGATCTCTGAATGATCCAATGTTGATCTAAATGACTAATGATGATAAATACAATCCACCTGTGTGTAATCAAGTCTCTGTATAAATGCACCTGCACTGTGATAGTCTCAGAGGTCCGTTAAAAGCGCAGAGAGCATCATGAAGAACAAGGAACACACCAGGCAGGTCCGAGATACTGTTGTGAAGAAGTTTAAAGCCGGATTTGGATACAAAAAGATTTCCCAAGCTTTAAACATCCCAAGGAGCACTGTGCAAGCGATAATATTGAAATGTCAGATCACTGCAAATCTTCCAAAACCTGGCCATCCCTCTAAACTTTCAGCTCATACAAGGAGAAGACTGATCAGAGATGCAGCCAAGAGGCCCATGATCACTCTGGATGAACTGCAGAGATCTACAGCTGAGGTGGGAGACTCTGTCCATAGGACAACAATCAGTCGTATATTGCACAAATCTGGCCTTTATGGAAGAGTGGCAAGAAGAAATTTCATTTTCTATTTCATTTGCCATTTCTTAAAGATATCCATAAAAAGTGTCATTTAAAGTTTCCTACAAGCCACCTGGGAGACACACCAAACATGTGGAAGAAGGTGCTCTGGTCAGATGAAACCAAAATTGAACTTTTTGGCAACAATGCAAAACGTTATGTTTGGCTTAAAAGCAACACAGCTCATCACCCTGAACACCCCATCCCCACTGTCAAACATGGTGGTGGCAGCATGTTGGTTTGGGCCTGCTTTTCTTCAGCAGGGATAGGGAAGATGGTTAAAATTGATGGGAAGATGGATAGAGCCAAATACAGGACCATTCTGGAAGAAAACCTGATGGAGTCTGCAAAAGACCTGAGACTGGGACGGAGATTTGTCTTCCAACAAGACAATGATCCAAAACATAAAGCAAAATCTACAATGGAATGGTTCAAAAATAAACATATCCAGGTGTTTAGAATGGCCAAGTCAAAGTCCAGACCTGAATCCAATCGAGAATCTGTGGAAAGAACTGAAAACTGCTGTTCACAAATGCTCTCCATCCAACCTCACTGAGCTCGAGCTGTTTTGCAAGGAGGAATGGGAAAAAATGTCAGTCTCTCGATGTGCAAAACTGATAGAGACATACCCCAAGCGACTTACAGCTGTAATCGCAGCAAAAGGTGGCACTACAAAGTATTAACTTAAGGGGGCTGAATAATTTTGCACGCCCAATTTTTCAGTTTTTGATTTGTTAAAAAAGTTGATTGATTGATTGTGTCCCACTTGTTGTTGATTCTTCACAAAAAAATACAGTTTTATATCTTTATGTTTGAAGCCTGAAATGTGGCAAATGGTCGCAAAGTTCAAGGGGGCCGAATACTTTCGCAAGGCTGTCACGCCTTGGTCGTAGTATATTATGTTTGTCTTCATTTATTTGGTCAGGCCAGGGTGTGACATGGGTTTTTGTGGTGCGTTTTTGTCTTAGGGTTTTGTGGGGTGTCTAGCATAGTCTATGGCGGCCTGAGGCGGTTCTCAATCAGAGTCAGGTGATTCTCGTTGTCTCTGATTGGGAACCATATTTAGGTAGCCTGGGTTTCACTGTGTGTTTGTGGGTGATTGTTCCTGTCTCTGTGTTAGTTGTTCACAAGATAGGCTGTATAGGTTTTCGTGTTACGTTTGTTGTTTTGTATTTGTTCGTTTGTTCTTCTTCATTAAAGAACATGAGTAACCACCACGCTGCATTTTGGTCCGCTCCTCTTTCAACAGACGAACGCCGTTACAAAGGCACTGTATATTTTGGCTAGAGCTCAAGTATAGCCTACATGATGAGATTATTATTATTTTGGACAAAAGAGCAAGATAATTTTTATTTGTCAAATGGCAGCCAAGCATTGATTATTATGTCACCAGAATAAGACCCTCGATATTTGTTGAAAAGGAGCATCAAGCTCATTGCATTGCACTTTCACAACCCTGTGAAGATTGTCATTATTTTAAATCAAATCTTATTTATCACATGCAGCAAATACAACCTTGCAGTGAAATGTTTATTTACAAGCCTTTAACCAACAATTCAGTTTTAAGAAGAAAAAAGAGAAGAAATACTGTATAACAAATAATTAAGGAGGAACAATAAAATAACAGTAGTGAGACTACATACAGGGGACTCCGGTACAGAGTCAATGTGCTGGAGCACCGGTTAGTCGAGGTAATTGATGTAATATGTACATGTAGGTAGAGGTAAAGGGACTATGCATGGATAATAAACAGAGTAGCAGCAGTGTAAAAATGTGGGGTTGGGTGGGGACAATGCAAATAGTCCAGGTAGCCATTTGATTAACTGTCAAAGTGTCTTATGGCTAAGGGGTAGAAGCTGTTAAGTCTTTTTGATTTAGACTTGGCATTCCGGTACCGCTTGCCATGCCGTAGCAGAGAGTACAGTCTATGACTGGGGTGGCTGGAGTCCTTGGCAATTGTTTGGGCCTTCCTCTGACACCGCCTGGTATAGAGGTCCTGGATGGCAGGTAGCTTGAGCCATACGCACTGCCCTCTGTAGCGCCTTGCGGTTGGAGGTCAAGCAGTTGCTATACCAGGCAGTGATGCAACCAGTCAGGATGCTCTCGATGGTGCAGCTGTATAACTTTTTGAGGATCTGACTACCTATGCCAAATCTTTTCAGTCTCCTGAGGGGGAATAGGTTTTGTCGTGCCTTCTTCATGACTATCTTGGTGTGTTTGGACCATGTTAGTTTGTTGGTGATGTGGACACCAAGGAACTTGAAGCTGTCAACCTGCTCCACTACAGCCCCGTCGATGAGGATGGGGGTGTGCTCAGTCCTCCTGTTTCTGTAGTCCACAATATTCTCCTTTGTCTTGATCACGTTGAGGGAGAGGTTGTTATCCTGGCACCACACTGCCAGGTCTCAACCTCCTCCCGAAAGGCTTTCTCGATCAGACCTCCCACTGTTGTGTCATTGGCAAATGTAACGATGGTGCCGTGCTTGGCCTTGCAGTCATGAGTGAACAGGGAGTACAGGAGGAGACTGAGCATGCACCCCTGAGGGTCCTCGTGTTGAGGATCAGCGTGGCATATGTGTTGTTTTCTACCCTTACCACCTGGGGGGGCGGCCCGTCAGGAAGTCCAGGATCCAGTTGCAGAGGGAGGTGTTCAGTTCCAGGGTCCTTAGCTTAGTGATTTTATTTGGTCTATTTGACCTATATTTAACAAGGAAAAACCCACTGAGACCCAGAGTCTCTTTTTCAAGGGAGACCTGGCCAAGAAGGCAGCAACAATCAATACATTACAGAATTAAAACATGCAACAATACAATACAACAACATGAATTCAGCCTAAAAAAAGCATCTACACTCCTCCGTAACAGAGTCTCCCATCAATATTTTAAATTAATTCAGTGGCACTAACATATCTAGATGAAGCATGGATTGTAGATTATGCCACGCGTCTGGTGCATAAGAAGAGAAGGCAGTCTTCTCAAATACTGTGAATGTCCTGGGGACTTTAAGGTGGAACCACCTAGCAGACTGGTTATGGTAACTGCTGGTGGTGAAGGAGACTAGACTACAGAGGTAAAGAGGGAGTTTACCCAAAAGGGCTTTGTAGATGAACACATACAATTGTATCTTTCTGCACATATAAAGTGAGGTCCAACCTACCATTTGGTACAATGTGCAATGGTGGGTGAGTGACTTGACATTTGGAATAAAGCACAACGATGCATGATAAACCGAGTCCAGTCTCTGTAAGACGGAGGAGATTGCAATCATACACAACAAGTCCCCATAATCAACTACAGAGAGAAAAGTGGCCAGAACAAGCTTCTTTCTCGCCATAAGCGTGAAGCAAGCCTTATTATGAAAATAAAAACCCAATTTAAATTTTAGCCTTGTCACAAGATTATCCACATCAACTTAAAAGGACAACTTGTCATCCAACCAAATACCTACAGTTGAAGTCGGAAGTTTACATACACCTTAGCCAAATAAATGTTAACTCCGTTTTTCACAATTCCTTACATTTAGGATGACCACAGTTAGGATCACCACTTTATTTTAAGATTGTGAAATGTCAGAATAATAGTAGAGTGAATGATTTATTTCAGCTTTAATTTCTTTCATCACATTCCCAGTGGGTCAGAAGTTTACATACACACAATTAGTATTTGGTAGCATTGCCTTTAAATTGTTTAACTTGGGTCAAATGTTTCAGGTAGCCTTCCACAAGCTTCCCACAATAAGTTGGGTGAATTTTGGCCCATTCCTCCTGACAGAGCTGGTGTAACTGAGTCAGGTTTGTAGGCCTCCTTGCTCGCACACACTTTTTCAGTTCTGCCCACCAATTTTATATGGGGTTGAGGTCAGGGCTTTGTGATGGCCACTCCAATATCTTGACTTGGTTGTCCTTAAGCCATTTTTCCACAACTTTGGAAGTATGCTTGGGGTCATTGTCCATTTGGAAGATCCATTTGCGACCAAGCTTTAACTTCCTGACTGATGTTTAGAGATGTTGCTTCAATATATCCACATTATTTTCCATTCTCATGATGCCATCTATTTTGTGAAGTGCACCAGTCCCTCCTGCAGCAAAGCATCCCCACAACATGATGCTGCCACCCCCGTGCGTCACGGTTGGGATGGTGTTCCTCGACTTGCAAGCCTCCCCCTTTTTCCTCCAAACATAACGATGGTCATTATGGCCAAACAGTTCTATTTTTGTTTCATCAGACCAGAGGACATTTATCCAAAAAGTATGATTTTTGGTCCCATGTGCAGTTGCAAACCGTATTCTGGCTTTTTATTGGCAGTTTTGAAGCACTGGCTTCTTCCTTGCTGAGCGGCCTTTCAGGTTATGTCGATATAGGACTCGTTTTACTGTGGATATAGATACTTTTGTACCTGTTTCCTTCAGCATCTTCACATGGTCCTTTGCTGTTGTTCTGTTATTGATTTGCACTTTTCGCACCAAAGTACGTTCATCTCTAGGAGACAGAACGCATCTCCTTCCTGAGCGTTACGACGGCTGCGTGGTCCCACGGTGTTTATACTTGCATACTATTGTTTGTACAGATGAAGGTAGCAGCAGGTCTTGGCTGATTTCTTTTGATTTTCCCATTATGTCAGGCAAAGAGGCACTGCGTTTGAAGGTAGGCCCCAGAATACATCCACAGACACACCTCTAATTGACGCAATTGATGTCATGACATAATTTTCTGGAATTTTCCAAGCTGTTTAAAGGCACGGTCAATTTAGTGTATGTAAACTTCTGACCCACTGGAATTGTGATACAGTGAAATAATCTGTCTGTAAACAATTGTTGGAAAAATTACTTGTGTCATGCACAAAGCAGATGTCCTACCTGACTTGCCAAAACTATAGTTTGTTAACAAGAAATTTGTGGAGTCATTGAAAAACAAGTTTTAATGACTTCAACCTAAGTGTATGTAAACCTCCTACTTCAACTGTAGTTATTTATTGGATGACACTTCTTCAATGGATAAGCCACCAGATGTGACAATGCTAACAATGTCTGGCAGTGCTCTAGCTCTAGTGAATGTTATGAATTTAGTTGTTTGTATTTTCAAGACCAGTTTGAGACCATAAAGGGAGGCCTGCAGTGACTGAAAAGCAGTCTGGAGCTCTTCAACAGCCTGAACCAGAGAAGGAGCACATTAATATATAACTGTATAATTTGCATATAGATGTAACTTTGCTGGTTGCATCCCATTTCCCAAATCATTAATGCAAATGAATCTAATGAAACCCTGGGGCACACCTGTATTAAAAAGCTAGTAGTCATTTAGACATGTTACCTTGGTGTTCTTGGGCACAGGGACTATGGTGGTCTGCTTGAAACATATAGGTATTACAGACTCGGTCAGGGACAGGTTGAAAATGTGATTGAAGACACTTGCCAGTTGGTCAGCGCATGCTCGGAGTAGACGTCCTGGTAATCCATCTGGCCCTGTGGCCTTGTGAATGTTGGCCTGTTTAAAGGTCTAACTCACATCAGCTACGGAGAGCGTGATCACACAGTCTTCCAGAACAGCTGACGCTCTCATGCATGCTTCAGTGTTGCTTGCCACTTTCACAACCCTGTGAAGATTATCATTATTTATTTAATCTGTAGCCTAATTAACTGCATGCTTCCACAACAAGTCATAGTGAGAGGACCACACAACATGTCATTGCACGACTCCAAGTTAACTTCAATCAATCAAATGTATTTATAAATCACTTTTTACATCAGCAGATGTTACAAAGTTCTATACAGAAACCCAGCCTAAAACCCCAGACAGCAAGCAATGCAGATGTAGAAGCATGGTGGCTAGGAAAAACTCACTAGAAAGGCATGAACCTAGAAACAAACCTAGAGAGGAACCAGGCTTTGAGGGGTGGCCAGTCTTGCTGTGCCGGGTGGAGATAGTACATGGCCATTATGTCCAGATTGTTCTTCAAGATGTTTAAACATTCATAGATGACCAACAGGGTCATTCAAAGGTTGAGACAGCAGGGGTGTGTGTGAGAGAGAGAGAGAGAGAGAGAGAGAGAGAGAGAGAGAGAGAGAGAGAGAGAGCAGATCCGTGGCAAGGTAGCACTTCTGGTGAACAGGTCAGGGTTCCATAGCCGCAGGCAGAGCAGTTGAAACTGGATTAGCGGCACGACCAGGTGGACTGGGGACAGCCACGGTTGGATAAGGTTGGACGGAATCCTGGTTGGTGAAAGTGATTCAAACTGTGGAATCATGCCATTTTGGACTAGATCATTTTAACCAAGGTCAGAATGTTGTTATATATATATATATATATATTCGTGGCTGTTTATTTACCACCACAAACAGATGCTGACACTAAGACTCAGTCAGCTGTATAAGGAAATAAGCAAACAGGAAACCACTCACCCAGAGGCGGTGCTCCTAGTGTCCGGAGACTTTAATGCAGGGAAACTTAAATCAGTTCTACCAAATCTCTAGCAACATGTTAAATGTGCAACCAGAGGGAAAAAAATTCTAAATCACCTCTACTCCACATACAGAGAAGCGTACAAAGCTCTCCCTCACCTTCCATTTGGCAAATCTGACCATAACTCTATCCTCCTGATTGGGCCGCACCCAGGTGGTGAGGGTAGGTAGCAACACATCTGCCATGCTTATCCTCAACACTGGAGGTCCCCAGGGGTGCGTGCTCAGTCCCCTCCTGTACTCCCTGTTCACACACGACTACATGGCCAGGCACGACTCCAACACCATCATTAAGTTTGCAGACGACACAACAGTGGTAGGCCTGATCACCGACAACGATGAGACGGGTGGTGCCAGAATAACAACCTATCCCTCAACGTCAGCAAGACTAAGAAGATGATTGTGGACTACAGGAACAGGAGCACCGAGCATGTCCCCATTCTCATCGATGGGGCTGTAGTGGAGCAGGTTGAGAGATTCAAGTTCCTTGGTGTCCACATCAACAACAAACTAGAATGGTCCAAACACACCAAGACAGTCGTGAAGAGGGCACAACAAAGAATATTACCCCTCAGGAAACTCAAAAGATTTGGCGTGGGTCCTGAGATCCACAAAAGGTTCTACAGCTGCACCATCGAGAGCATCCTGACCAGTTACATCCCTGCCTAGTAAGGCAATTGCTCGGCCTCTGACCGCAAGGTACTTTAGAGGGTAGTGCGTACAGCCCAGTACATCACTGGGGGAAAGCTGCCTGCCATCCAGGACCTCTACACCAGGCGGTGTCAGAGGAAGGCCCTAAAAATTGTCAAAGACCCCAGCCATAGACTGTTCTCTCTACTACCGCATGCTGCTACTCTCTGTTTATCATATATGTATAGTCACTTTAACTATACATTCATGTACATTCTACCTCAATTGGCCCGACCAACCAGTGCTCCCACACATTGGCTAACTGGGCTATCTGCATTGTCTCCCACCACCCACCCCTCTTTTTACACTACTGCTACTCTCTGTTCATCATATATGCATAGTCACTTTAACCATGCCTACTCCCTCAATAAGCCTGACTAACCGGTGTCTGTATATAGCCTTGCTACTGGTATTTTCAAATGTCTTTTTACTGTTGCTTTATTTCTTTACTTACCTACACACATACCTTTTTTTCACACTATTGGTTAGAGCCTGTAAGTAAGCATTTCACTATAAGGTCTACCTACACATGTTGTATTATGTGCATGTGACAAATAAACTTTGATTTGATTGAACTTTCAGTAGTGAGTGCATAGCTTTTCATTTGATACTAGTCCTCCATGGGAATGGAACCCACAACCCTGGCATTGCAAGCACCATGCTCTACCAACTGAGCTACACAGGACCATATGCATTGTACAGTCTAACCTATGGATGTTGTACCCATGAAATGGGGTATAGGCCCACTCAGTGACAATCACAGTACACAACTGTGTAGAAATTACACAAATATTAGCATCTTCACTCTTATTGCAGGACTTTTACTGTGGGAAATCATCTATCCAGTGAGTCTATAGGACATTCCAAATGCACTGTACAGCCAAACCCTGCAACATCCAAGTCCCGCAATAACTGCTATGATGCTAATATTTGTGAAACTCTTCACAGTTGTGTTCTGTGTCACCGAGAAGGCTCATACCCCATTTAATGGGTTCACAATCTCGAGGTTAGGCTGCAAAGTCCAATATGAATGTTCAATACACACGATAGGTCATACAGGGGCTCCTGAGTGGCACAGTGGTCTAAGGCATTGCATCTCAGTGCTTGAGGTGTCACTATTGACACCCTGGTTTGAATCCAGACTGTATAACAACTGGCTGTGAGTGGGCAGTGCACAATTGGCCCAGTGTCATCTGGGTTTTGCTGGTATATGCCGTCATTGTAAATAAGAATTTGTTTTTAACTGACTTGCCTAGTTAAATAAATAAAAATAAATACAGTGAGCTGATTTCCCACAGATAAAGTTCCCCAATAAGAGCTAAGATGCTAATATTTGTGGGACCTCTACACAATTGTGTTCTGTGAGTGTCAATGAGTAGGCTGAAACCTCATTTCATGGGTGCAACATCCATAGGTTAGGCTGAACACAGTGTATATAAGTATGCCCCCAAGGCAATTCTAAAGATGAATAGATCCACAGTGCAATATTAACAAATTATTGCCTTTTGTTGTATTTATATAACAACGTTTCGAGCTTGTTTAGCATTAACTAATCCAAATACCATGATTCCACTATTTGTATCCGTTTAAATTACTTTCAATTGGGGATTTCATTTTGAAGGCGAAAAGCAAAATCCACTGTGGCTCATCCTTATTGTGGCTAGCTTCACACAAATTCCCGAGGGAGGGGTAGCCTTTTCTTGAAACACTCTGGAAATGTGTATTTCAAATTCAGATGAATTTAATCAGATGCTTGTTTTGTTAGTTTAAATTTGTCCAATTGCTATTCATTGCTATATTTTGGAATGACGCAATGAATTTGAGGTGCGCCATTTATTATACATACTGTCACTTTAAATTACACAGAAGAAGTAGACTGGTACAGATTGACACCGCCTCATACTAGCTACACGTTCAAGATTTCCGGTGCTTTCGATCTCTGGCCGCTAGCTAGCTATCCAATAAAAACATGTAAGTATTTTCTCTTCTCAGGTTTATAATAACTTTAGGTCACTTGATCAACTACACGAACTTTCAAAAACTTGGTCGGTGTTTCGCATACGTGTATTTATTGTTTAAAAAAAATAGAGTCAACAACGCCCAACTTCTCTGGGGTTGGGTGTGTGAAGGTCTCACTTGTTAGCAGCTAACTTTCATGCAACAAGTGCTTGCTCAAACTAGCCGTATATAGCTAGCTGACATTAGCGTGCTAATGCTGGCCCAGTAACTTCGTTAGCTAGCTGCGTCAATTTTGTTTTTGTAAACTAGCTAATTTATTATTTAGCTCGCTAAATTAACCGTACCCAGGGTCTGACGCTAACGTTACCTAGCTATGGTTATATATTTGTTTTAAATGTTTGCTAAATGTTTAGTTCGCTAGGGCGATCACTCACTGACACTGCTCTAGAATGTAGTGAAATATGGGTAAACCCAAGAGGGGGCTACTAAATGAATGTCTCAACCTAGTGTCCTTTAGCCTATGTCATTATGAATCACATACGACTCATTAACTTGTTCTCTACAATATTACAACCATAAGATTTTGTTGTTGTACTACAACAGTACAATATGCGTTGTACTTAACAGTGTTGGTTAAATGAGAACGTTCGTTTGTTGTGGCCGCTCCTAGTTTAGACCGCGCAGCTCTAGGTTGGAAAGTATCTGTTGCATATTTCGGTGTTGGGAGGTGGGCCATATGGTTGTTTTTGTCTGTCTACTTGGCGTTGTTTAAGGAGGCTACTTTGTCTGGACATATAATTATTCCATTGCTATCGTTCTCATGATCCAAGCCCATGCTTGCTTACTACTATTATATATTCTCGACCAGGCATGTTTACCTAGAGACAGAAAATTACAGAATAAAATGACAAATGTAGATTGTACAATTACGATAAACTAAGGTTGTGGCATAAGTGTCTGGATAAAAGTTTTGCTCTTCTCGAAAGTGAAACAATATTTTAAAAATTATTAACATATCAACAGACAAAAGAGCAATAGTCACATGCAAAAAAGCACACAAACAAACTATTTACAATGCCAGGAATCCTAAACAAACACATAATATTCATTTAATAATACACGTTTTAATTGCCTTTTTGTTTTTCATTTTAATTAAAGTGGTGCCATATTGTTTAAACTTATAAAGTGAAAAAAGTTAGGTTTTGAATTAGACCTTTTGCATTTGTGAATATTAAATTTACCTAGTATTATTAGCAGTTGAATTAAATGTACTACATATTTATCTATGTCAGAATTTCAGAAATAAATCATATCAAAACCATTAAATAGTACAACCGGTCCTATTTTTTTTGTTACAAAATTCTGCATGTCAATCCAAAACATTCTACTATAAATACAGGCAAAAAAACAAATGCAAAATGGTCTCCTTCTCCATTCCACAGAATCAGTTATATTCAGCTTGAATCTTTCCAAAACATGTTTCACAGGATACATTTTATTTAACAATTTAAATGAAACTTCCTTTACTTTGTTACTGATACAATATTTGTTAGCAATTTTTCCATGCTTTCCCCCATTTGTATATCACCATAGATATTTGACCAAAATAATCTTGCTGAGGGAATTGTAGTATCACAAACAATATTTCTGTTTATTACTAAATTTATCTTTGATGTTAATATTACCAATATATTTTAATGTAAATCTATGTTACTTACATCAACCACAGGGGAATTTAAAAGAGATACAACCCCCCTTGGAATCGCATCAAAAACAATTGCATATTCTTTCGGGGTTATTGGAATTCTAAACTTATCAAGAAAATCCCCATATGAGAGTAGATATCCATCCTTATTCAGTAACAGTGAAACAATATACTCAGCCTGGTTTCATAGACTTAAGGTAAAGTAACTCTGGGATCATTACTCAAATGAGTATAATATGTTACTTATGGATAACGCGAACGTCTCGCAACCTTTACATCTCATCATGGACAACTTTAACATTTGAGTTAATTAGCAACTTTTCAACTACTTACTACTTTTTAGACACTTTGCAAATTTGTAACATGTAATTTGAATTGTCATTTGAAAACCTATATGAAATGGGTGATGGACATCCACAAATTAATACATACCATGCAAAGTGTAACACATCATCATACTAAAAGGAGTGTCTCGGATTTACATACAGAATAATACGAAATGCTTGGAGGTCAATCTGTCTGGAATAAATGCAGGCAGTCGTAGCCAGCCATGCATTAGGATGTTTATTAGCCTATTTTGTTTATCATTGAATAGGAATAAGTAAGTAAATCATGTGCATTTTCATCTGTCAGGGTTGTTTCCCTTTGCACAATCTGTGTGAAGGAACCTACCAATATGCTCTGGGTGATAGCGCAGTAATGTACATTTTGAGGTATAGGTTCTACCTGCATTTTAAAGTGCACTTCTGGGTTTTCCGATCCCGAGTAAATCTCATTACGAGTATCAAGTGTGATAAAACGGATACGAATACGAGTGAGACGAGTTACAGATAGTAAACAGTAGCAGCAGCGTATGTGATGAGTCAGTGTGCAAAAAGGTCAATGCAGATAGTCTGGGTAGCTATTTGGTTAAATATTGAACTATGTAGTAGTCTTATGGCTTGGGGGTAGAAGCTGTTCTGGGTCTTGTTGGTTCCAGACTTGGTGCCTTGGTACCGCTTGCCCGGACTTGGGTGGCTGGAGCCTTTGACAATTTTTATGGCATTTCTCTTGACACTGCCTGGTAAGAGGTCCTGGGTGAGAGCTCGGCCCTAGTGATGTACTGGGTTGCACGCACTTCAGCCTCGCTGTGTAAAGTGTAAAGGGGCGTGCTTGGCCTACCGTTTCCTGTAGTCCACGTTCAGCTCCTTTGTCTTGATGATGTTGAGGGAGAGGTGGTTGTCCTGGCACCACACTGCCAGGTCTCTGACCCCCATATAGGCTGTCTCATCGTCGGTGGTCAGGTCTACCACCGTCACGTTGTCTGCAAACTTAATGATGGTGTTGGTGGAGTTGAGCACGGCCATGCAGTCGTGGGTGAACAGGGAGTACAGGAGGGGACTAAGTACTCCTGAGTGGCGCAGCTGTCTAAGACACTGCATCTCAGTGCAAGAGACGTCACAACAGTCCCTGGTTCGAATCCAGGCAGCATCACATCCGGATGGGATTGGGAGTCCCATAGGGCGGCGCACAATTGGCTCAGCGTCCCTAGGTGAAACTGGAGGGTGTGCAATTCAATTAAATAATAAAAACAATTATGGATATTAAACATTTAGGTACGTACAAGTGTCTTATATTGGTTGAAAGCTAAAATTCTTGTTAATCTAACTGCACTGTCTGATTTACAGTAGCTATTACAGCGAAAGCATGCCATGTGATTGAGGTCGGCGCCCCACATCAAAATATTTCTCCACCGGCACAGGTTTAATAAATTCACAAATAGCAATTTAAATATTCACTTACTTTTTGAAAATCTTCCTCTGATTTATCATCCAAAGGGTCCCAGCTATAACACGTAGTGTTGTTTTTTGATAAAAGCCATTTTTATATCGTTGGTGCCATCGATTTGAGTAATCCACTCGTTCAACATGCAGAGAAAGGAACCTGAAAATCTACTCCTGAACTTTGTTTCAACAAGTCAAAATACATTTCTATTTACTCCTCATATACCCTAAAATGTAATCAAACTAATAATATTTCTTACGGAAAGAAGTATGTTCAATAGGAAACCGATTTTTAGCAGGTGCGTCTTATCTTTATGGCGCGCGCAAGCACGAATTTTCAAGACTGTGTCCTTGTACTAAAACTGATTTCTTATTATTTTGGAAGTTACAAGCCTGAAACGTTGAACATAGACTGCTGACACCCTGTGGAAGCCATAGGAGTTGCATCCTGGGAGCTAGAATTGAGTATGCACTTATACTTGCCATTGTAAAAGCATGGTCACTCAAAAAACAAATCCGGTTGGTTTTTCATTGGATTTTCTCCTACCATATCTATTGTGTTATGTTCTCCTACATTATTTTTAACACTTTGACATTTGTAGAAATGGTAACTTTCCAATGGTACCAATTCTATGCATATCCTGGCTTCAGGGCCTGAGCTACAGGCAGTTTACTTTGGGTACGTCATTCAGGCGAAAATTTAGAAAAAGGGGCATAGCCCTAAGAAGTTAACAAGCCTGAAGCCCTGACTTGCCTGGTTAAATAAAAAAGCGTACGCACCCCTGAAGGGCCCTTGTGTTGAGGGTCAGAGTGGCAGATGTGTTGTTGCCTACCCTCACCACCTGGGGGCGTCCCATCAGTAAGTCCAGGATCCAGTTGCAGAGGAAGCTGTTCAGTCCCAGGGTACTTAGCTTATTGATGAGCTTGGAGGGCACTATGGTGTTGAACTCTGATCTGTCGTCAATGAACAGCATTCTCACGTAGGTGTTCCCTTTGTCCACGTGGGAAAGGGCAGTATGGAGTGCAATAAACATTGCATCATCAGTGGATCTGTTGAGGCGGTATGCAAATTGGTGTGGGTTCAGGGTGTCTGTGATCATGGTGTTGTGAGCCATGACCTGCATTTCATGGGTACATATGTGAGTGCTACAGGGTGATAGTCATTTAGACAGGTTACATTGGTGTTCTTGCACACCGGTACTATGGTGCTCTCCTTAAAATATGTATGTAGCCAGTTAGCGACGCTAATGATAACCTTCTTGTGGGTAGACAAACTTTCCCCAAAAACCTCAATTAAATGTTAACTGCATAGTAGGCTTACCTGACAATAATCATGATTGAGTTTCAACTGCTAGGAAAGAGAAGACAACGCTTCTACTAGTCAGACTCAATCTCACAGGCACAAATGTGACTGGAGTTGTTATCACGGTAACTTCCCGCCCTTAAAGGGGCAGGTGAAAATTTCGCATCTGTGATATTTTGGTTAAGACTAATTCCATAAAAAAATGTATTTAACAATATACCACACTAGTATTAGTTCTTACTAGTAATACATTTGTTTTAGTAACACTACAAAGCAAGCTCATCTGTTTGTTTTGTTGGTGTAATTTTAGCAGAGGACAATGTTTTTGCTGGTTAAAAAAAATCTGAGTGTCTGGTAGATAAAAATTAGTGTTTTTTATCTACCTGCCACAAGTTAATTTTATGCCCTGATCTTGAGAGAATGTGAATGCTCAGTTAGCACCTCTACGGACTGTATCTATCTTTATCATCGTCATAAAAACTGTTCGTATTTCAAGCATATAAAATGTGCATCCAAGCCGAACTGAAATCTTATCAGAAACAGGTTTGGTTGTTTTCAGTTTTCTATTTCCTTACAACCGGTCAACCTGATGTCATTTGGACATTATGCACAGAAAATCTTTGTTTAGTTTTTATTCCATTTTCTCCCCGGTCCCTAAAAGTTTTTGCTCCGCGAAAGATGACAGAACTTTACCAATGTCAACTAGATTGAAGCATTCATTCTATCGATTTATGACATCTGGTGAGCAAGGGTTTATTTAGTCTTCTAGGGGAACACATAATTATAGATACTAGGAAATAGGGACCCCACGCCTGGCTGGCTACTTGATGTACTTGTGGAAACACTGCGCAGTTTAAGTTCCTTAAGTTTGAGGTGCTCATTTAAAAAATAATATCAAATTTGATAAATCAGATTTGATTTATGAGTACTATTGTTGCACGTGTATGTCTCGATAGTACATTTTAGGTTTTCAATATCACAAACTTTTAGCATATTGGTTATAGATTTGGACACTTTAAAACTGTGTTTTGACATTGGGCTATTTATCAATGTCTTGTCAACAGCAAGCAGTGACCGCAAGTTTTAGGAATATAAATTGAACTTTCAACATTAATTTCCAATGGTATTGTACTTAATCAGGTCAACTGCTGAATGAGTCCCAAAACTTGCTGTGATTTTATTAATTTTGATGTACCAGAAATCACCAAGGGTTTGCCTTGCCTAATGGCGATTCTCCTATAAGCCCAGAAAGCAGCCATTCAGCTTGCCATGCACCAGCTTGTCAAGTGTAATAATGTCAAGATATGTTCAGTACTTACCAAACAATGGAGTTGTGCTTAGCAACTATCGTCAATACTGAGGCTGGTATATAACGTTACTTTCCAAAAAGGTCTAAATGAAAAGTTACGTGAAACCGGAAAAAAATGCTTTGTCTGGAAAGAATCTAAGTATTGTTTTGGACCAAGTGCACATGCGCCAAATGCACCTCGTAATAAAATCCCTCATTAAAATGCAATATTAGTGGGCCTCCCGAGTTGCGCAGCGGTCCTAGGCGCTGCATTGTAGTACTAGAGGTGTTACTACAGACCCGGGTTCATTAACGGGCTGTGCCACAACCGGCCGTGGCCGGGAGTCCCATAGCACGGTGCACAATTGGCCCAGTATTGTCTGGGTTAGGGGAGGATTTGGCCGCTGGGGCTTTCCTGGCTCATCGTGCTCTAGTGACTTCTTGTGGCGGGCCAGGTGCCTGCAGGAAGACCCCGGTCGCCAGTTACACTGAACAAAAATGTGAAGTTGTGGTTTCATGAGCTGAAATAAAACCCCAAAAATCTTCCATACCCACAGATAGCTTATTTCTCTCAAATTTTGTGCACAAATTTGTTTACCTCCCTGTTGGTGAGCATTTCTCCTTTGCCAGATAATACATACACCTGACAGGTGTGGCATATCAAGAAGCTGAGTAAACAGCATGATCATTACACAGGTGCACCTTGTGATAGGGACCATAAAGGGCCACTCTAAAATGTGCAGTTGTGTCACACAACACAATACCACAGATGTCTCAAGTTTTGAGGGAGCGCACAATTGGCATGCTGACTGCAGGAATGTCCACCAGAGCTGTTGCCAGAGTATTGGATGTTCATTTCTCAACATTGTTTTAGGGCAGTACGTCCAACCGGCCTCAACCCCAGACCATGTGTATGGCATTGTGTGGGCAGGCGGTTTGCTGATGTCTCCGTTGTGAATAGAATGCCCCGTGGTGGTGGGGTTATGGTATGGGCAGGCATAAGCTACAAGCGACAATGAACATAGTTGCATTTTATCAATGGCAATTTGAATGTGCAGAGGTACCGTGACAAGCACCTGAGGCCCATTGTCGTGCCATGCATCTGCCGCGATCATCTCATATTTCGGCATGATAATGTACGGCCTCATGTTGCAATGATCTGTACACAATTACTGGAAGCTGATAATGTCCCAGTGGTTCCATGGCCTGCATACTCACCAGACATGTCACTCATTGAGCATGTTTGGGATGCTCTGGATCGACTTGTACGACAGCTTGTTTCAGTTCCCGCCCATATCCAGCAACTTTGCACAGCCATTGAAGAGGAGTGGGACAACCGGCCACAATCAACAGCCATATCAACTCTGTGGAGGAGATCTTGTGCTGCATGAGGCAAATGGTGATCACAACAGGTACTGTCTGGTTTCCTGATCCATGCCCCCACTTTTTTTTAAAGGTGTCTGTGACCAACAGATGCATATCTGTATTCCCAGTCATGTGAAATCTATAGATTAGGACCTGATTTATTTATTTCAATTGATTGATGTCTTTATTTGAACTGTAAGTTATTTGAAATTGTTGCGTTTATTTTTGTTCAGTATAGATTCTTTCCAGACAAGGTGTTATTTCGGTTGCATGTAGCTTCTTTTCTGGAAGTACATACTGGACGCGAAGGCGATAGTTGCTCAGGGACACTCCATTCTTTGGTAAGTACCAAGCGTATTTTGACAATTCATTAAGCTTTAAAAGCAGATGAATGGCAAGTTGACATCAAGCCTTACATTCCCCTCAACTTAAGTGATATTTTGAATCAATGGCCGGGCTTTCTTTCTTGCTAGACAAGCCATGAATATACATAGCTAGGTACATAGCCTATATTTTAACCCTAGGATGAATGTGGATAGCCAGATGCATACGTAATGTCATCAGTTTGTCCAATCATTTTTTAAATTCTTCTGTCGCAAGCTAGCCAATGTTAGCAAACACTTTTTATTTTAATTTTAATTTTTACCCCTTTTTCTCCCCAATTTTGTGGTATCCAATTGTTGTAGTAGCTACTATCTTGTCTCATCGCTACAACTCCCGTACGGGCTCGGGAGAGATGAAGGTTGAAATTCATGCGTCCTCCGATACACAACCCAACCAAGCCGCATTGCTTCTTAACACAGCGTGCATCCAACCCGGAAGCCAGCCGCACCAATGCGCCAGAGGAAACACCGTGCACCTGGCCACCTTGGTTAGCGCACACTGCGCCCAGCCCGCCACAGGAGTCGCTGGTGCGCGATGAGACAAGGACAACCCTACCGACCAAGCCCTCCCTAACCCAGACGACGCTAGGCCAATTGTGCGTCGCCCCACGGACCTCCCGGTCGCGGCCGGTTACGACAGAGCCTGGGCACGAACCCAGGGACTCTGCTGGCGCTGCAGTACAGCGCCCTTAACCACTGCGCCACTCGGGAGGCCAGCAAACACTTTTGAGGTTGTATGAAGATAATGTGGCCAACCAAAGTGTTTTATTGCTCCAGGCAGTGAAGATGCCAACATTCCATTTGTAACTCACATTAGCTTGGGTGTTATGGTTTATGCATATTCAAGGTTCATCGAATAGGGGCTAATACTATAATGCAGATGCCTAAATTGGCATGTACTATGCCATTTCAATGATTCCTGGAATGACCTATTTTAGTCCTTTCAGTTGAATGTCTCTGCGCTCATTGTAAACTTCAGTAAACTCTATTGGATCATGAGCGAGCGGAACTATGTGGGAGAATAATAGGAAGCCTGCTTTGTGACCTTCGCTATCTGTATCCTCATCGGAGAATGTTCCGCTGATACAGTGCACGGACGGAAATGCCCGGTGCCTCGACTGCGGTGTCTAGCTCGGTGGCCATGTAATGTGATTTTCACCTCTTAAAAAGTCCTCTAATACTGAATAGATGATCCCAACTTCTCTCCTACTTTCCCTACATTCAGTTATTACTGATCTGAAAGGGCTAGATTGGTGGATTAGTAGATTAGATTAGTTGGATGAAAACGTTCTCATTAATTAATCTATGTGATTAATACCTTGAAGGATGTCTACACACAGAGGGAGCGGTGCAGCTTGCTACCTGTAGTCAAAACAGGCTGTATTGTGGGAGAAGTATGGCAATATGGAACAGACTGTTTGTAAGTGAAGTGTAGGAGACCGAATGGTTCTGCTGTATTGGGTGCAGTGGAGCAGGCTGCAGTGGGGGAGTGTTGAATGACGAACTGAGAGCAGAAAGTTGAGACCACACCTCCCTGTATCATGCTACCACTACCAGCCACCCAAGCTCCGCTATCATTACATACTCACTCACACCCCGTAAAGTTACGCTATGTCCCCCATCCATTAGTATATATATTCCACACTATCATGTATTCCCCCACACACACCACCGTATCGTAACATACGGTAGTCAATAAATCTGGACCTATTGCGGTAGGAAATAATGTGGTCGCTGACTATCTGTCCACCAGGATGGTACAGTGTCTGGATGACTGAGATACAGGAATTAACCGGACTAGCGCCATAAGTGGCTGAGTGGGTAGCTTCAGCGCCTGCTCTCCTGAGAGGTTTTAGGAAGAGGGTGTGGAATTCTTGCCGTGCGTTTGTGTTTGGGGAGAGAGGGAGCGGGGCCATTTATCTGTCTGGGCTACCACCACTGTACTCTAGCCTACTGTCTGTGTGCTGAATCAGTAACACACACACACACTACCCTTTCTGTCCCCCTAAGGGAAGCTAGGACCTCTCTGAGCTGTATTAATGGAATAACTCCAGTGAGGCAGTAAGCCTACTACCATTTCTCCAGCAGGTGTCAGCAGAGCGCTGCTTTAGAAAAGGTCTCCTGTGTTTTCATATGGACATGTCATAACACCGTCATATTAATCATGTGCTTGGGTGAAGTAACGGTACAGTTGGGCTAGAGAAATGGTCATAAGGCTATATGGAAGCCTTTTCACATGGGTCATCTAGGTGTGCCCTTCAGATATCACTTTGATGTGAAGGAATGAACATGAATGCGTGGAAAGTGGTGCCCTTGTCCCATTGCAGAGATGTATTTACTACCCCTGCATTTGGATAGGGACTGATCACCCCCACACCTGTTGCGTTTGAGTGCAATGAGGTCATGGAAGGGTGCAAAATGAAATGGGTAATCCTGCATATCTGGAGACTAGAGTGGGTGTATCTAAACCCTCTGTTGCCCTTTCCCCAGGTCGGCTCCTGCTACCGAAGGCTCCGCACCAGGCAACCGCCGCCTACAACAGACACAGGCCCAAGTGGATGAGGTACGACCCCACTCGCACACATACACCCTTCACTCTAAACATACTCAGCATACACAACTCCCAACACCTACAGCAAGAACTGCTTTCATGGATTATCAGCTGTTGTCAAACACCTGTAGGTCTGAAAATATGATCTTCCTCCTTCAGTGTGCAGAGAATTCATACTAGAAGATTAAATGAGTATGACATCCTGTACTCAATTTTTTTGTATTTAATTTTTTCAGAACATTCACATTATGAAAACTTAATTCACGCCTATCAAAACGGCAATATGAGAATTAAAAGTAACTTCCTCACCATTTTAGATAAGCATGCTCCGTTCAAAAAATGCAGAACTAAGAACAGATATAGCCCTTGGTTCACTCCAGACCTGACTGCCCTCGAACAGCACAAAAACATCCTGTGGCGGACTGCAATAGCATCGAATAGTCCCCGCAATATGCAACTGTTCAGGGAAGTCAGGAACCAATGCACGCAGTCAGGAAAGCTAAGGCCAGCTTCTTCAGGCAGAAATTTGCATCCTGTAGCTCCAACTCCAAAACGTTCTGGGACACTGAAGTCCATGGAGAACAAGCGCACCTCCTCCCAGCTGCCCACTGCACTGAGGCTAGGTAACACGGTCACCACCGATAAATCCATGATTATCGAAAACTTCAACAAGCATTTCTCAACGGCTGGCCATGCCTTCCGCCTGGCTACTCCAACCTCGGCCAACAGCTCCACCCCCCCCGCAGCTACTCGCCCAAGCCTCTCCAGGTTCTCCTTTACCCAAATCCAGATAGCAGATGTTCTGAAAGAGCTGCAAAACCTGGACCCGTACAAATCAGCTGGGTTTGACAATCTGGACCCTCTATTTCTGAAACTTTCCGCCGCCATTGTCGCAACCCCTATTACCAGCCTGTTCAACCTCTCTTTCATATCGTCTGAGATCCCCAAGGATTGAAAGCTGCCGCAGTCATCCCCCTCTTCAAAGGGGGAGACACCCTGGAACCAAACTGTTACAGACCTATATACATCCTGCCCTGCCTATCTAAGGTCTTCGAAAGCCAAGTCAACAAACAGGTCACTGACCATCTCGAATCCCACCGTACCTTCTCCGCTGTGCAATCTGGTTTCCGAGCCGGTCACGGGTGCACCTCAGCCACGCTCAAGGTACTAAACGATATCATAACCGCCATCGATAAAAGACAGTACTGTGCAGCCGTCTTCATCAACCTTGCCAAGGCTTTCGACTCTGTCAATCACCATATTCTTATCGGCAGACTCAGTAGCCTCGGTTTTTCGGATGACTGCCTTGCCTGGTTCACCAATTACTTTGCAGACAGAGTTCAGTGTGTCAAATCGGAGGGAATGCTGTCCGGTCCTCTGGCAGTCTCTATGGGGGTGCCACAGGGTTCAATCCTCGGGCCGACTCTTTTCTCTGTATATATCAATGATGTTGCTCTTGCTGCGGGCGATTCCCTGATCCACCTCTATGCAGACGACACCATTCTATATACTTCCGGCCCGTCCTTGGACACTGTGCTATCTAACCTCCAAACGAGCTTCAATGCCATACAACACTCCTTCCGTGGCCTCCAACTGCTCTTAAACGCTAGTAAAACCAAATGCATGCTTTTCAACCGTTCGATGCCTGCACCCGCACGCCTGACCAGCATCACCACCCTGGATGGTTCCGACCTTGAATATGTGGACATCTATAGGTGTCTGGCTAGACTGTAAACTCTCCTTCCAGACTCATATCAAACATCTCCAATCGAAAATCAAATCAAGAATCGGCTTTCTATTCCGCAACAAAGCCTCCTTCACTCACGCTGCCAAACTTACCCTAGTAAAACTGACTATCCTACCGATCCTCGACTTCGGCGATGTCCTCTACAAAATTGCTTCCAACACTCTACTCAGCAAACTGGATGCAGTTTATCACAGTGCCATCCGTTTTGTCACTAAAGCACCTTATACCACCCACCACTGTGACTTGTATGCTCTAGTCGGCTGGCCCTCGCTACATATTCGTCGCCAGACCCACTGGCTCCAGGTCATCTACAAGTCCATGCTAGGTAAAGCTCCGCCTTATCTCAGTTCACTGGTCACGATGGCAACACCCATCCATAGCACGCGCTCCAGCAGGTGTATCTCACTGATCATCCCTAAAGCCAACACTTCATTTGGCCGCCTTTCGTTCCAGTTCTCTGCTGCCTGTGACTGGAACAAATTGCAAAAATCGCTGAAGTTGGAGACTTTTATCTCCCTCACCAACTTTAAACATCTGCTATCTGAGCAGCTAACCGATCGCTGCAGCTGTATATAGTCTATCGGTAAATAGCCCACCCATTTTTACCTACCTCATCCCCATACTGTTTTTAATTATTTACTTTTCTGCTCTTTTGCACACCAATATCTCTACCTGTACATGACCATCTGATCATTTATCGCTCCAGTGTTAATCTGCTAAATTGTAATTATTCGCCTACCTCCTCATGCCTTTTGCACACAATGTATATAGACTCCCCTTTTTCTTCTACTGTGTTATTGACTTGTTAATTGTTTACTCCATGTGTAACTCTGTGTTGTCTGTTCACACTGCTATGCTTTATCTTGGCCAGGTCGCAGTTGCAAATGAGAACTTGTTCTCAACTAGCCTACCTGGTTAAATAAAGGTGAAATAAAAAAATAAAATAAATGTTTTTTAAAAGACACAGCCACAGACCCATCTTAATTTCCTAGTTGTAGCCTTCTACTTACCTGGTTCTGTTCAGTTTCCCCAGAATGTTTCTGTTAAACAGCAGACAGCCTGTGTATCTGTTTAGATGTCAGGGCCACACTGCACTCAGGATGAAAGTCTCTCACACACACACACACGCAGTCCCAAACTCATCCCTCCCTATTCCCTATGTCCCTAATACTCTCACATTGTGTAGATGTGAGAGTAATGGATAGGTTAGAAATATTGCAATATTTCCATTAAACATTCTAAATGATCATTTCTAGTAGGCCTGGTGGGATTTGTGTGTTTAATTTGGTTGACTGTAGAAGTTACTAACTCCGCTGTACTCGGGAAGAGCATCCATCAACCCTCTGCCCCACACGTGTCCCTCACACGCCTACCATACCCCTTTACTCCACCCTAACCCTCAGCTCTTTTAGTCTCACACCTTTCGCTGAAGCTCTTGGCTTCCCTGTTCATGTACAGTTGCTCCTAGCCAAGGATTATATAATAACTGGTAGTGTGTTCCACTACTGCCCCCCCCTAAACCTTATCCCCTGTGTGTCCGAAGCCTCCTGATAGGCTGCTTGTCTCTTATGTAATACATTTTGTCTCCATGGTTATGTAACCACTGCATGGGCTGGCACAAGCTGCCGCCTCTCCCCTCTCAAGGTCTATCTGGCAGGAGGGGCAGGGTTTGTGGAACATATGGGTTAGGCTATGTGCGCTATGGGCAGAGTGTGTGCGCGTGGCACGTTTGTTTTTCTGCCGATGTGTTGTGCTCCTTCTACGTGGGCTTTATTATGCAATACTGAGCGTCTCATTGAGACTGCAGCACTACTGCGTCTCATTGAGACTGCAGCACTACTGTCCTCACGCGGTGGAGGATATAGACAGTATTGCTGTTGTCTCTGACAGGACCTGCATGGTTGTGCAGGAAGACATGCATTTCTTATGCAGTCTAGGACACACTCTGGGCTTGTATTTATTATTATTTTTAACTCAGAAATGGGGTGCTTATCCAGGATCCGGTCCCCCTGCCCTGTCCATGTTGTTTATTATAATCTGAAAGGCCAAATTGGCGCATATGTTCTTATTTCAGCTCAACCCGAGTTTACTGCAGAAACAAACAAACTCCTATAAATGACTTTTTCCCATAAAAATGTGTGTGTAGGTGGTGGATATCATGCGTGTGAATGTGGACAAGGTGTTGGAGCGTGACTCGAAGCTGTCGGAGCTGGACGACAGGGCGGACGCATTGCAGGCCGGAGCTTCCCAGTTTGAGACCAGCGCTGCCAAACTCAAAAGGAAGTTCTGGTGGAAGAACTGCAAGGTGCAGTACTCTCTCTGACACACACACACGCGCACACACACACAACCGCATGTTGAGATGTTGAGGTGTGTTCTGTGCTCTCCAGATGTGGGCCATCCTGATAGCTGTTATAGTCATCATCCTGGTCATCATCATCAGTGAGTATAGCTCTGGGTGGAACCATATGGTGGGGTAGTAGAGATGTGCGGGTTGACTCAGAACCTACAGTCCCCATGGATTTAGGGTCATGAAATATTGTGTGGAAGAAGGGCGGGTGGGTGGGTGGGTGGGTGGCGGGCAGGTTCAATAAAGAGAAAACAATACCTTAATCAAATCCATGAATGTAGGCTAGCATTCCTGCGCAATTGTATATCTCTAGGCTACATAGATGAAAGAAAAACCTCAATCTGGCATTAATTAGTGTGTGAGCCTAAAATGTAGGGTTACGAGCCAAATAGCCTGCACACCAATCTCCAAATGCTTTTGGGAACAGGCAGAAAAGGTAAGGATAATATCGACGTTTAATTCAATAAGAGAGAAGCTGTAAAATGGAGAGTTGAAAGTAGAGAGCGGGGCTGGCCAGAAGACTAAATCTTTCCTAAACATTTAAGTTAAGTGGTAAAAGATGACAGCAGTGAATGTTGTGTGAGATGATTGTGAGGCGCTAAACAAATTCGGCAGTCACAAGATGGGGACTTCAAATGGTCCATGGCAAGTCAAGCGAACCCTAGCCTACTGTTCCAACATGATCTCAGAGTATTTCATATTATTCTGTACGTATACCCGATACACTCCATTTTTAGTATGATATGTTAGGTTTCTTAAGGTATGTATTAATTTGTTGTTGCTAATTTTAGCCATCGTGCTAACATTAGCTAGCTTTAGGGGTTAGGGTTAATGTTAGAATTAAGGTCAAAGGTTTTATTTTTTTTATAAACCTTTTATTTTAACAGGGTGTCATTGAGACCAAGTCTTTTTCAAATGAGCCCTGCACAATACAAACACACCAATAGAAAATACTAAATTGCAAAACATGATCATAAAAAACAAAACCATCTTCACTTCGAGCATTCCCCACTTTTTTAACGTCCATAAAGAGCAACAGACATCCAAGCCTGAGCATCCCCTGCAAAACATTGTGCATCTGTGGAGCATAAAAACCAAAAGCAGCTCTCCCTAAATCTGAAGCCACCCTTAGAAACTCTAGCACTATCCAATCTTGTGCTCTTGTACTGTATTCTATTATTTTGACCTTGACACATGTTGTCAGATACGTAGGACGTTCATAGTATTGAGTAGTTGCTAAAGTTGTCTGTGATGAACATGCAACCTTTGGGTTGCTAGACGTTTGCGTTATACGCCCTCCCATCCACCCCGACCAATAACACTACTTTCGTTTTTGCCTTAACCCTTCTTGTGTTTCCATACCAAATGTAACATACTGTATCATACTAATTTAAGTGTCCCGGATATACGTTTACTATGCTATGTATAGTATATGAGACCAATCTGACTGTTCAGATGGGTTAAATGAAACTGAAATCTGGACACTGACTAGGTCTATAACCTCTCACATAGCCTTTAATATTAACTCTTGCAGAATTAAGCATTTTTTGCATTTTTTGCTTCGGGAACAGGAGTGGTTACTGGTTTTGGTTTTTTCCATTTATGTTTTGAGGTTGGACTTGAGCGTGTAGGCTGCACTGATTTTAGTGTCACCTCGTTAGTCAGTATGTGTTACACCTGTGCTGGTTGCCATCTCGTTAGTTGGAAGGTGTGCTATTTAAGAGTGGTTGGCTAAGTGCTCCAGTTTTCTTGATGTGGAGGGTTAAACACCTTTAGTTGTCTTTGTTAGTTCCTCCTTCTGTTTGATCGACCATTATTTGCTGGGGAACGTATCAGTGGAGAAATACGATTTCATTCTTTCAGCATTTTGAGAACATGTGAATTCGCATTTAGGGAATGTCTGTAGAGGTGCTATAGTCATCAGCATATTAAAAGCTGATATTTCACACACACAATTTGCATCAAAGCCAAACTGAAATTGTATCAGAAACATTGGGTTGTTATCACGGCTTTCTGTTTCCTTACAACTGGTCAAACTGACTTCGACTTTTTGCACAAATATTTGAGTTACTGCCTTTTTATCCCCGGTCCCTAAATGTATTTTCTCCATGAAAGAAGCAGAGATGATGACAACTTCACTGAAGTCAATTAGATTGAAGCATTAATTTAATTCTATCGATGTTAGTCTTCTAGGACTATATATATATATATATATATTTTATTTATTTGACACAAGTTGACTAACAAATAGCCTACCAATGTTGGAAGTTATAAGCAGGAATGTATCTAAATTAGGCCCCAAAAAATCCTGTGCCCCCCTGGTAAAAAAATGTTTTTCACCATCTGACTGTAGCCTACAGTGCATATATTTGCGGGTTGGGTGTGGGGCCTGGGATTTTCACTTTATCACATAGTCGGCCGGTTGCGGATGGGTAATTAGAATCTGCGGGTGGGTGAACAAAAGGCTAACCTGCGCACCATTAGTGGTTAGGGACAATACTGGGAACAAAGCTTATGACTAGCTTGGCTGGGGGTTGAGTGAGGTCTATGGCTCTTTCCTTCATGTGATTGTCTGTGTGCCTAACTCCTCCTCTGCCTTCTATGTCAGTCTGGAGCCAGTCATCGTAAAGAAGCAGTTGTTGGAGGCGGAAGAGGAATGGGCAAATGATGGAGAGGAGCGAGTAAAGAGCTGAACGTCTGAAACACGAGGTCTCAGGGTTTAGCCTACTGAGCTTCAAAGCCCATTCTCCACAGCAGTGTTCTTTCTTCCTGGTCCTGGAGGGCCTATCCAGTCAGATTTAGAATACATTGCAGATAGAAATGTATTGTATAGAACTGATACCATTTATTCATTCCATGATAGAAAGTCAACCCTCTGAATGTACCTGCTGATGGTTGAACTACATATAAAGGTCAAAACAGGCTGCGGCCCTCCAGCACCAGGAGTGAAGCACACTGCATTGAATTTCTCAAGTTATATTTGTTTTTTGTTAATAATAATAGATTTGATTGTGTGTGACAGAGTGAGACAAGGCCCTGCGTGATTTGCTCTGTGCTTTCCTGTTAGTCTCTACTGTAATATTGACCTGATGTGCCAAGGAGTCACCCTCCACCCCCTTAAACACACACACACCAGTCATCAGATCAGAACACCAAATGACTAATTGACATCGACTTTTGGATTATTATATCCACAGAAACAACTGGGCATGGCTGAGATTTAATCTCAACCTTGTTCCTGTCTCTAACAGGACTGTGTGTGTGACTCTAAATATGTGGGCTTGAGTTCAGAGAAATTGCCAAGATTGGCACAAGCCTTGTTTCTTTTCTGTTAGTCTGCTTGCCCAAAGTGACTGACAATGATACTGCCAATGCCATCAGTGCCACACTGGTCATATAAAAGTAGTGCCTTAAGTAGTGATTCATGTGAAAGCACCAAACAATAGATATCAGGCAAAGATGGGGGATAACATTTAACTTAAGAAAAACAGCCAAAAGACAGCCAAGCCTTATCAAACCAACATACGGAACCAGCAGTGCTTTCCAATGGTCTGCATATTCATGCCCCCACACACATCTAGGCACTAATGGTCTTCTCTGCAGGCTCCTGCTATCCTTTTATATTATCCTAATAACTACAACCTTTCAATTGTTTTATTAATTTAATGCCAATAAATGTTTTTGTTCCTTAAATATATTTGCTGTGTAGTGTTACTAATCTTAAGAGAAACGGTGTAGATTATTTTTCTTTGCATACTGAAATGCCTTTAGTTGTCATGGTTACTTTGTTGCTGCAGTGAAGAGCATCATGGATGTTTGGGAAGGAGGAACTGTGTGGAGCATGTTCAGTATGTGTCACCACCTTTTTATCGGGTGCCAAAACCAAGGGCCTATTTTCTGGGGTGCAACTATACGGTCCTTCAGACCGACGTGTATTGCATAGAATCAACTTCACGGTCTTGAGTGAATTTTGTTCAATTCATTACATTTCTGAAGTGCTCTAGAAGATGTTACATCTTACTAAATAAACTCCAGCCCTGCCAAATAAGCCTTCCCCAAGTCTACCCCTCCCTGTATAAATATTAGAAACAAGTGCAATTCTACTCTGTGGCTTTACAATGTTGTCTTGCTTGAATAAAAACAGATTTAACTTTTATCACACAAGTGTACGTCCACTGTATTCTGTGTCAGTATGAATGGGAGACTGTGAATAGCGCCACATGTTGGCCTCTGCAGGTGTGGCACTGTGTGTTAGTCTTGCAGCCAATAGCTGGCTTGATCACACAGGAGAAAGTCCCTTTTGAGTTTGTCAATCCCATCTCTGGGGGCCTGCCCAACAACCTCGGAGAGCAGCAAAACTGGTGGGTTCACTTTCATTTGATCAACATTCTCTACTACAGTACATGTATAGTACCCTGTGAAATGTCTATTTCATGTAAATATCTTATTTTGTGATTCCAATTTGCCATTTGTGAGCCTGACTGAGTCACTCCCTCTTCCTAATTCATCAAAGCATTCTCCACTACAGGACACATTTGTATTGTCAAGTGTCAAAGAAATTGTTTTAAACATTTCATTGACTGATCATTGCTATTAAAGTATTATTGCTCATGATAATGGGATGTTTTCCATCCCCTTTTGTTTATTTTCCACATTTCCATCTTTTCCTATTTTAATAGTAGTTTTTATGTTCTAGGAGAACAAATTGCATTTCCCCTTTTATATTGTTTTAGATCACCATTATCAATATTGTTGTTGTGGGAACTTAAATTGAAAGGAGACTTTAGTGTGTGGTAATTCAAGTAGGCCTGGCTCACCACTGCTGCCTCGTTGACTCAGACGCACTATCGTGTCCAGGTTAGGTGTCTGTTCAGCCGCACCCACCCGCATTTGCTAATAACCCATCCCCACCGCCTGACCATATGTGATAAAGTTAGACTGCTCCCAGACCCTTACAGCCAACTTATGCTTGATCTGCAACGCAATTGCGGTGCTACCGGAGGCCTGCAAATTTAGCGACTCCCAAATGTTATAATGCGGAGGGCTTCATATGGCTCCACGTTGACATGATTCGTTTGGTTGACGGTAGGTAGGTGCGGGCGGGCGGAACTTCCTGTTTAAGCACAAACTCATTTCCTTGACAACTTCCTTCACAACAGCTTTGCGCTGCCTTGAAGCACAAGAAGTATGAATGCTCTTACTTCTGCAGAGGCAGTAGCACCGTAAACGCTGCAGGCCAATGCAGACGCCGATTGACCATGCAGCGGCCTTACCCCCATATATAGAAAATGCGGTTGTAGGCTACAGTCAGATAGCATAACGATTTTTTGACCGTGGATGCAGGATTTTTACCTCATTTAGATACGTTTCTGCTTATAATTTTTAACACTTTAGTAGGCTATTTATTATTCAACTTGTCAATAATTCGATACATGCAGCTTCTCTTCTGTCATATGTTGCCCTAGATGACTAAATAAACCCTTATTATTCAACTTGTCAATAATTCGATACATGCAGCTTCTCTTCTGTCATATGTTGCCCTAGATGACTAAATAAACCCTTGCTCACCAGAAAGTCATAAATCAATAGAATTAAATTAATGCTTCAATCTAGTTGACATTGGTGAAGTCTGCTTCTTTCTTGGAGTAAAGGCCTTTTAGGCACCAGGGAGAAAATGCTAAACTCAAAAAATGGGGACGGATTTTCTGTGCAAAATGTCCTAATGAGCCATAGGGAAATTTGAAAATGTTTCTAATACGTGTCCTTCGTTGAGTGTTGTATCCATGTTTTTAAACAGTGTTATGAATTACTCTTTGGATGAGTGGGTGACCTTAAACAATTAGCCTGCGTTTCGTTTTGGTGTAGGGCAGCGCAGATCCCGGATCAATTGCCAATAATGACAACAAAAATATATATATATATACAGTGGGGTAAAAAAGTATTTAGTCAGCCACCAATTGTGCAAGTTCTCCCACTTAAAAAGATGAGAGAGGCCTGTAATTTTAATCATAGGTACACTTCAACTATGACAAACAAAATGAGAAAGAAAATCCAGAAAATCACATTGTAGGATTTTCTTCTGAATTTATTTGCAAATATGGTGGAAAATAAGTATTTGGTCATAAGTTTATCTCAATACTTTGTTATATACCCTTTGTTGGCAATGACAGAGGTCAAACGTTTTCTGTAAGTCTTCACAAGGTTTTCACACACTTGCTGATAGTTTGGCCCATTCCTCCATGCAGATCTCCTCTAGAGCAGTGATGTTTTGGGGCTGTTGCTGGGCAACACGGACTTCCAACTCCCTCAAAAAAAAGTATATGGGGTTGAGATCTGGAGACTGGCTAGGCCACTCCAGGACCTTGAAATGCTTCTTACGAAGCCACTCCTTCGTTGCCCGGGCGGTGTGTTTGGGATCATTGTCATGCTGAAAGACCGAGCCACGTTTCATCTTCAATGCCCTTGCTGATGGAAGGAGGTTTTCACTCAAAAGCTCGCGATACATTGGCCCCATTCATTATTTCCTTTACACGGATCAGTCGTCCTGGTCCCTTTGCAGAAAAACAGCCCCAAAGCATGATGTTTCCACCCCCATGCTTCACAGTAGGTATGGTGTTCTTTGGATGCAACTCAGCATTCTTTGTCCTCCAAACACGACGAGTTGAGTTTTTACCAAAAAGTTATATTTTGGTTTCATCTGACCATGTAAAATTTTCCCAATCTTCTTCTGGATCATCCTAATGCTCTCTAGCAAACTTCAGACGGGCCTGGACATGTACTGGCTTAAGCAGTGGGACACGTCTGGCACTGCAGGATTTGAGTCCCTGGCGGCGTAGTGTGTTACTGATGGTAAGCTTTGTTACTTTGGTCCCAGCTCTCTGCAGGTCATTCACTAGGTCTCCCCGTGTGGTTCTGGGATTTTTGCTCACTGTTCTTGTGATCATTTTGACCCCCCATGGTGAGTTCTTGCGTGGAGCCCCAGATCGAGGGAGATTATCAGTGGTCTTGTATGTCTTCCATTTCCTAATAATTGCTCCCACAGTTGATTTCTTCAAACCAAGCTGCTTACATATTGCAGATTCAGTCTTCCCAGCCTGGTGCAGGTCTACAATTTTGTTTCTGGTGTCCTTTAACAGCTCTTTGGTCTTGGCCATAGTGGAGTTTGGAGTGTGACTGTTTGAGGTTGTGGACAGGTGTCTTTTATACTGATAACAACTTCAAACAGGTGCCATTAATACAGGTAATGAGTGGAGGACAGAGGAGCCTCTTAAAGAAGAAGTTACAGGTCTGTGAGAGCCAGAAATCTTGCTTGTTTGTTGGTGACCAAATACTTTTTTTCAACCATAATTTGCAAATAAATTCATTAAAAATCCTACAATGTGATTTTCCTGATTTAGTTTTTCATTTTGTCTGTCATAGTTGAAGTGTACCTATGATGACAATTACAGGCCTCTCATCTTTTTATGTGGGAGAACTTGCACAATTGGTGGCTGACTAAATACTTTTTTGCCCCACTGTATGTCGCAAGATAATTTGCCCTTATTAAACTCTCCTGATCATTTTCCATCAATGGATGTTGACTTAACCTTTTTTGACTGCTATGATTAAACAAGAAAGCCTTAGGAGGTGTGGTATATGGCCGATATACCACGGCTAAGGACTGTTGTTAGGACACATCCCTTAGCCTTGGTATATATACCACACACCCCTGAGGTACCTTATTGCTATTATATACTCCTTACCAACTTAATTAGAACAGTAAAAAGTAATTGTCATACCTATGGTATGCTGTCTGATATACCACGATTTTCAACCAATCAGCTTTCGGGGCTCAAACCACTCAGTTTAATTGTAAATAAATACATTTTGCGATTGTGCATAAGTATAGATAAATCCCACAGGAGAGTGAGTGATGAAAGTTGGACAGAGGATCTTGAAATCTCTGTGCAAGAAACACTTGGATGAACTTCAAAAAAACTAATATTTTTGAAAAACAAATGTTTGGGTCCCCAGGACTGAGTTTGGGAAAGGCTGCCCTAGAATCTTCAGACACAGATTAATACACAGATCTGAACAGCTGCATAAGAGGCTATAATGGGCCGGAGGGCACAGAGGAATGGAGCATTCTGATCGGCACTTTCTGTCAGGTGAGAGACAGGTATTCTTATTGGCTGGTCTATGGACCCCAATTGGATCACTTCTGACAGATTTTGTTGGATTCCCATGGATAATTTGTACTTTCTCTCTCTGTCCCTCCCCCTCTCTCACTATAGACCCTGTGTATATTAATTTGGGAGTCTGTTCTTCAGGCTGTTTAGAACCTGGATGGCCTGATACCACATGTTATGGACACATACTCTGGGTGATACTGGCAGAGTGATTGTATGGACAGTTACAGCCCTAAGCCGACTCCCACTCCAAATTAACTCTGCATTTTTGTCTAGCGAGCAAATGGATCTGACAAGCAGAAGGGCCATATGTTGTCTAGGAGTGACATGTGTATGGACACACACTCTGAGATACGGGGTGATGTTACGGACACAGAAACCGTCAGTATGATACAGACAGTGACAGGGTGTTGAACTGCAGTACAACGTCTGGGCTGTTCCCTGGATCCATTGACCAGAACAGGGACTCCAGAAGGCACAGTTGTGAACCTGGACCGAGAATGAACAGTTGCCATGACGTTCCACCGCGTCTGCTCCTTTCAATTTATAATTTTGTGATTGTTGTTTATTGTGTCTCTACGATGCCAAAGGTTCCCCTAGTACTCCTTTTCCTAACCTTAACAAGCTGCAACCACAGCCAGGCTCACTCTATTGAATTAAATGTTATAAAGGCTTGATGTTGGCGTCTTCTGTATGTTTGGTGTGTGTGTCTTCTCTATAAGCATCCTGTTTGTCTAGGTTTTGTACTGGGGGTTTTTTTGTACAAAAAAGTATAGTACAGAACAATGTATTTTAGAAGAAAAAAACTGAATACAAAAGAAAGCAATTTGTTTTGAATTGAGGGAGTTTTTGTGACAACTTGATATGACTACATAGAAAGTATGACAACAATGACTTCACTTTCTGGGCTTTTTTTTGGGAACCTTTCCTAGCTAATCTTCCTTCAAAGGTAGCTTTTAGTCCAACAGTCTCTAGGTCTCTATCTGGTCGTCTATCAACACACAATCACATACACAGTCCTGACACTGAGTTCTCAAGAGATTTGTCACTGAGGCACAATCAACACAAGCTGATCTCCAAACATACTGTTTTATTCATTATTGTACATACAACACTACACAGTCATGTTTATTACTCATATTCACTATTTCACTATGTACACCTGAGCTGTGCCTGAACACAACAGAATAAAACATACTATGTATCGTGTGTGTGTGTGTGTGTGTCACTCCTAGACACAATACTTCCAGAAGCACTCGGTGGTGGTTCTCTTTCTGTACTCTCTTCTGCTGCCCAGGAAATGAGGTTGAGGGCTCAGAGCTGGTGTTTCCAACAGCACCTGAGAGAGAGTGAGAGAAAGAAATTAAGTAGTAGAGAGAGTAAGTGAAAGGAACAAGAGTTGAGGAGAGCTTTGATACTTTGCTGAATGCTTAGTTTGTGAAAGGTGCCTGTGTTCAATGAGATTGCTAGGTTGTTTTGGATGGACTGATCTCTCACCTCTCTCACGGCCTGGTCTGGGCTGAACACTGCTGATCTTAGATCTGTACATAGACCAGTGGAAACAGACCTGGTTAGGTATATGTTTACATTCTCTGTCTCGCTCTCATATACGGACTCACACATTTAGAGAAGACCATCAGACCCGCCCTCACATCGTGCTGCGCACACAAGGCTAACACCATAGACCCGTTCTCTATTTTGATGTATAAACTGACACACAAACACTCAATGTCACTCACTGCCAAGGCCAGGTGCACTGTGGAATCTGTAGGTGTGGTCAGAAAGGGACAGTTCCTCTGGACTCACCACCTGGTCCTCCTCTACAGATGCGAAAACATGACATAACGTGACTTAACATGACATGTATATATACAACATGATATAACGTGTGTGTGCTTGTATGTTTGTGTCACTCACCTGTTCCGGTGTAGGACATCTCGTTAGAGTGTGAGACAGGGTGTGTGAGGAGGGGTCCGGCGGCGGTAAGCAGCAGAACACACAAAAGGAAACGCTTACACTGCATGTCTGTACTGGACCGTCTGTACTGCCTCCAAACTGTCTGTAGTACTGTCTACTGTCTGTACTGTCCTACAGGTGCTGCACTCCTGTCTGTCTGCCGGTAGCTGTTTCCCAGCCGTCTGTACTGCAACACAGAGTCTGCAGCTATATTTGTCTGTTGTTGTGTTTGAAGCTGGTGGCAACACTGTGTCAGAACCAACTGTAGAGGATGCCGTTTCTGTGCTACGTTTTCTTCTTTCTCTCTTTCTCTGTGGATCCCTGCAGGTCTCAATCAGGTGCTTTGCTCTGGATCCATACCCTGCCTTATATACCTCCCTCTCTCCTATCTTCTCTCAATCCATCTGCCCTGAGTTGTAAATATTGCCCAGTACTGTCGGTGAGGCTGACAGGGAGGCCCAATAAACCAACCTCTCTCCCTCTCATTTCCATCTTTCTTTTTCACTATCTACCTCTCTCCTTCCCTATTTTGGCATAGCGTGCGTCAGGGGTGACACATTTAACCAGCTTGTCCTGATGCCACCCTAATAAATCTGCACAGCGCAGGTGTGAGTGTATGTGTTAGTGTACACTGAGTGTATATGTGTTGGTGTGAGTGTATGTGTTCGTGTACACTGAGTGTATATGTGTGAGTGTATGTGTTAGTGTACACTGAGTGTTGGTGTGAGTGTATGTGTTCGTGTACACTGAGTGTATATGTGTTGGTGTGAGTGTCCTTCGGTGACTGCCACTGCTGATTCACACCCCAAAATGGCCCCTTAATTCACTTCCCCATTCACACACTTGTTTGTATTACAATCCTTCTATGGACCAAACAATTAATTATCATTCAAAATCCTATTTTCCATAAACATAATCCTAAACTTAACCCCAAACCATCATTCTAACCCTAATCCTAATTGTAACCATAAACCTAACCCTCAAGCCTAAAATAGACTTTTTCCTTGTGGGGACAGGCAAGATGTTCCCACTTGTCCGAATTTTCCTTGTTTTACTATCCTTGATCCCCACAAGGATAGCTAAACCAAAAGACACACAGATAGCCTGTTCCATGCCCCCCACTCACCCCACCCTCTCTCATTGTCACCTCAGAGGCTTCAGTAAATGATGTGTGTGATTCACAGCTCAGACCATCTTCACTCTGCAGAGCACTTCCGTGCCACGTCTCCTGTAAACTCTAATTGATGTGTGTTTGTGTGCATGTGTGTATATACATTTATGCATCACATACCACCAGCAGGGCTGCATCTCTAGTAAATGGGTTGGGATTTAAAGGCAGAATATCTCACCTTGTTAGACAGTAACACTATCACTTCATTGGCCATGGAACCCAGAGTGCGTCACTGACTGCTACAGCAGCTATAAAGGGGAGTCATTCATTCAACTGTCTGCCATGGTAAATTTACACTCAGTTTCTCCCAAAGCAAAACACTCAGTTAAACACTGAAGGGAATTCTGAATAAAGAACATCTATTTTTATCCTGTATCTTGTTAATGTTGTGATAGATGTGTTACATGCACCAATCAAATCTGTATGAATCTTAAAATTGGTTTGATGATTTATTTGTATTTATATTTATTATGGATCCCCATTAGTTCCTGCCAAGGCAGCACCTACTCTTCCTGAGGTTAATTAGTTCCTGCCAAGGCAGCACCTAATCTTCCTGAGGTTAATTAGTTCCTGCCAAGGCAGCACCTACTCTTTATGAGGTTAATTAGTTCCTGCCAAGGCAGCACCTACTCTTCCTAAGGTTAATTAGTTCCTGCCAAGGCAGCACCTACTCTTTATGAGGTCAATTAGTTCATGCCAAGGCAGCACCTACTCTTAATGAGTTCAATTAGTTCCTGCCAAGGCAGCACCTACTCTTCCTGGGGTCCATTATTTCTTGCCAAGCAGCACCTACTCTTCCTGGGGTCCATTAGTTCCTGCCAAGGCAGCACCTACTCTTCCTGGGGTCCATTAGTTCCTGTCAAGGCAGCACCTACTCTTCCTGGGGTCCATTATTTCTTGCCAAGGCAGCAGCTACTCTTCCTGTGTTCCACTAGTTCCTGGGGTCCAATTTCAGCACCTACTCTTCCTGGTCCACTCCTGCCAGTTCCTTCCTGGGTCAAGTTCCTGCAGCACCACCTACTCTTCCTGGGTCCACTAGTTCCTGTCAAGGCAGCACCTACTCTTCCTGGGGTCCATTAGTTCCTGTCAAGGTAGCACCTACTCTTCCTGGGTCCACTAGTTCCTGTCAAGGCAGCACACCTACTCTTCCTGGGGTCCATTAGTTCCTGTCAAGGCAGCACCTACTCTTCCTGGGGTCCATTAGTTCCTGTCAAGGTAGCACCTACTCTTCCTGGGGTCCAGCAAAATTAAGGCAGTTTATACCATTTTAAAAACATTACAATACATTCACAGACTGTGTGCCCTCAGGCCCATACTCCACCACTACCACATATATACAGTACAAAATCCATGTGTACATGTGTGTATAGTGCGTATGCTATTGTGTGGGTGTGTATGCATGTGTCTGTGCCTATGTTTGTGTTGCTTCATAGTCCCCGCTGTTCCATAAGGTGTTTTTATGTTTTTTTAAATACAATTTTACTGCTTGCATAACTTACTTGATGTGGAATAGAGTTCCATGTAGTCATGGCTCTATTTAATACTGTGCGCCTTCTATAGTCTGTTCTGACTATGGAAGATCTCTTGTGGCATGTCTTGTGGAGTATGCATGGGTGTCCAAGCTGTGCGCCAGTAGTTCAAACAGAAAGCTTGGTGCATTCAACATGTCAATACCTCTCATAAATACGAATGAATGTGCCTCTCCACAGCTGTAATGCATGTGGTTTCATTTGCACTACAGAGCCAGTTGAGTGTTTTTTTTTCAGGCATGCTTTGTTTGTAGAATTCATGAACAAGTGTATTTACATCAAACAAACAAGGAGAGCAAAGAATAATGTGAGTATTTTAACATAAAATGTCTCTGTTGCAATAAGATGGAAGGACTGTTGACAGAGGAAAGTCTAGACAGAAAGTAGAGTTGGGTAGAGTAGATCTTTATTGTCCCAATAAGCTATTTGTTATGCAGACAAGGAGACATGATACAGGAAAGTGTCAACTTAACGGATATAAGGGATTCAGTCCATTAACGATACAATACAATAGTAACATAAAGCATCAGAGTACACAAATACAAACAGTTCATAATGTGCAATGCAATGGCTTATTTATTAGAAAATTACACTGGTATCACTTTATTTTATTCTCTGTTTAGCCAGGTAAGTCATTGAAAACGAGTTATATTTTACAATGACGACCTAGTCAGTCAAAAGGTGACTGTACAATACACCAATATAGTCATGTGATGGCAGTATGATCACTTACAATAGGTTTTTATTAACAACTACTGTGTATACTGTAGTTGCGAATGTGAAGCGGAGTAGGATCAAGTTGCCCGTAGACAACAGATCTATGGCCAGTTTTGCATTGTTCCCTCTTAATGGTTAATGTTGGGATTGTACGTTGATCCTAGGTCTGTGTCTAAGGATAACTTATATCTGTAGTGTGTAATGCTGTCTGAAGAAGACATGGCCTTCACTCCCCTCTAGAGGGTTCAGTGGTGCTGAGAGAACACAGGTACCTGCCTCATAGGGACTGGAGTTACCCTAACCATCTAACCTAACTTGGGAAAAACTCTGGGCTTCGGGAACCCTGTCATATAAACCCTGTGCATCTTTGTAAATAAATACCTTCCCACAACGGCAGTTTTTGCAACCAATGACATAATTGTAACAATAAGAAGGTAATAGTATTGCTTTTTAACTGTTTAAAGGCGCCCACATACTAGGTTCGCTTTGCTCCTAGCAGAACTCGGCTAGGTTAAGCAAACGTCTGTGCCTCACATACTCCCTTAAAAGACCTTCGCTTGAAAAACAAGAAAAAAACATGAGACGCCGAAGCAACAACATAGCCAGTATACACTTCCTCAAAATAGTCAGAATTAATCGAAGATAAATCCAGAAATCTGTAATAAATTGGCGTTTTGGACGAGGAGGTCTTAGTCGCGTGAAAAAATGTGTGAAAAAATGACAACAAACACTTCTTTCAAGAATCCCTTCAATAGTTCCCATTCCTACTAGGAGTAGTACAGTTGACCAATCACCGACAAAAGGGTGTAGACTTCGACTACCGAACTTTGACTTGCCTCAAGAAAATGTTTTGTGTGCATGAACCTGCCGAACATCAAAACGAACAAAAACGTCACAACATTTTGTCATAATATATGCTCAAACTGTTTCACCTGTGAAGCATACAGTAAGATTTACAATCCCATTGTGGTTATCAAATGCGAGTGAAGGGTCTAACTTGAGGTGGAATGTAGAGGTGGGACTAGTGGAGGAGAGTGGACATCCCTACAGTACACTGAAACACCAGTAGCTGAGGGCCTAGGGGTTGGTCTAGTGGAGGAGAGTGGACATCCCTACAGTACACTGAAACACCAGTAGCTGAGGGCCTAGGATTTGGTTTGGAATGCAACCTGTGTCTGTAGCGTCTGCCTCTGGACCAGCCAGTGGCAAGCTGACTCCCCTCTCATTTCCAATACACCTTCTCCATCTCTGAAAGAGAGAGAGAGACTATTGTAATAAATAAATAAACATATATATATATATATATTATATATATATATATATGTATATAGTAAATTGAATGTAATATTTTGTGCTGAGTGTACAAAACATTAAGAACACCTACTCTTTCCATGACATAAGACTGACCAAGTGAATCCAGGTGAAAGCTGTGATCCCTTATTGATGTCACTTGTTCTATTCACATCAAAATAGTATAGATTTAAGGGCCTCCCGGGTGGCGCAGTGCCAGCTGTGCCACCAGAGACTCTGGGTTTGCGCCCAGGCTCTGACGTAACCGGCCACAACCGGGAGGTCCGTGGGGCGACGCACAATTGGCCTAGCGTCGTCCGGGTTAGGGAGGATTTGGCCGGTAGGAAAATCCTTGTCTCGTCGCGCACCAGCGACTCCTATGGCGGGCCGAGCGCAGTGCACGCTAACCAAGGTTGCCAGGTGTTTCCTCCGACACATTGGTGCGGCTGGCTTCCTGGTTGGATGGCTCTGTGTTAAGAAGCAGTGCGGCTTGGTTGGGTTGTGTATCGGAAGACGCATGACTTTCAACCTTCGTCTCTCCCGAGCGATGAGACAAGATAGTAGCTACTAAACAATTGGGGAGAAAAAGGGGTAAAATTAAAAAATATTTAAAAAATATTTAAAAAATGTATAGATTTAGGGGAGGAGACGGGTTAAAGAAATATTTTTGTTGGAAGGTGTTCTTAATGTTTTGTACACTCAGTGTATTTAAAAAAAACTCAAAACTTACTGTTGTGTAAGTTCGAAAATGTGTTGTGTATCATCAGTTTTCCCCTTATTTTGTCAGTAACTAAGAGTCGCTCAATTAGCCATGTCAGCTAACAATTTTTAGATTGGTAAATTAGTCTCGCCAGTTATCTAAACTTGTGGTAATCATGTCTGAATACCGAGCGCATGCAGGGCACGTGCTCAGGGGCCCTGACCTCCAGGGGGCCCCCATTGATCTTGTTAGTCACACTCAATCAGATATCATTAACATGGCATAATTCATGGAAAAATGTGTAGAAATGCAGGAAATTTCCTTTCAAACTGCTAAAATAATTATCTGCCCCATTCTACCCAAATGAGTAGAATTGCATAAAGTGTGTTATGAAAAAAGAAAAGAAAAAGAAAGAAAGGCTAGAGCCGGCCCTGCATACTTCATAAGGATGAGAGACATGGGGGGTTTAAGTGTGTGTGTGTGTGTGTGTGTGTGTGTGTGTGTGTGTGTGTGTGTGTGTGTTACCTTTGTCCAGGTCGATGACTTTGGGCAGGGTGGACATTTGAACCTTCTCCCTCAGCAGGTTGTTTTTGTAGTCTGAGAGACAGAAGAGAGTGGAGTGAATACACACACACACACACCCCCCCACACACACACACACATACACACACACACACACACACACACCTAGTTTCTTCTCCTCCTGGTTGCACGTCTTGACTTCAGGAACGTCCATCTCAAACTCATTGGTGGCCATGTCACCCCTGTTGGATCTATCACAGAGAGGAGTGAGTGTGTCAGTGAGTGAGCGAGCGAGCGAGCGTGTGCATGTGTGTGTCCAAGTTTCTCACCTCATAGATGTCTGTGGGTAAAACTCCACTGCTGAAACACAAAAACACAGTAAAGATGAAGACAGGCTGACTCAGACTCACTGACAGAGAGAGAGAGAGAAAGCTGACAGACACAGATCCAAAGTTAGTTAGTCAGGTCTTAGTACAGGAGCTCAGACCTTTGGTCTTGCGTCGGTGGGTAACGATGATGATGATGAGCACAATGAAGGCCAGGAGGAGGAGCGTCGTCAGGATGTAGCCAAGGGGCAGCAGGAAATGATGTCGCTGATCGGGCAGGATGACGTTGATGACACGTGGCGCCTCAGCCTTGCTATCCTCTGAGGAACAGGGAGAGGATTGTTAACCAATGGCTCCCCCTGTCTGTAATACACCCAGACTAAGATAAAAGTATATCCTGGCCACCAGGTGGGGCACTCTGGTCACTGTTGGAAGCTTCACTGATGCTGCTCTGGTAACGTGAGTGAACAACAACAGCAGCTAAATACATTGGATCAACTCCTGTACAATAGAGCTCATAGACATAATACATCATTAACCAACCTGTTTGCTATGTTCAGGCTTAGGGATATGTCCCCAAAAAATGTATTTAGTTTCTGTACGACTGTACTTGCTTTTAGGTATTTGTACAGATTTGATTTCAGACCGTTCTTGGGGAGGGAGGGAGGAGTGTTTATAGTGGCAACGCAGATGGTAGATCAGACTGTGAAATCATTGGCTAAGGCATTTAAATTCCTTTCCCTGAAAAGCCAGTATAAGTCAATCTCACAGTTATTGAGTATGTGTGTGTGTGTGTGTGTACAGCATGTGTGTGTACAGTATGTGTGTGTACAGTATGTGTGTGTGTGTATGTTTACGTGCATCTTTGTCTCTTTTGTCATGTCAATTGGGAACTCCAACGCCATGATGTCATCCCTACCAGTGCCAAGCCGTGTTGTAACATTGTAAAAAAATATATAAATATCCATGATAGTGGACAACAATTGGACAATCAACAATAGCTGTGTGCTGATCTACTGAGTGTTGAGAAGTAGAGCCACTACAACTGCTGGTTTCCTTTATGCTCATAAAAAATGTGCAAGGCAAGAGGCAGCCGGGGAGCAGCTGCCCAGCGTGTCTGAGCCAAAACGAGTTCCAGACCTGAAGTCATACTGTGATTTACTTTTCCTGGCAGTAAAAGAGAGAGAGAGGGAAGGAGGGAAGGAGAGAGAGTGATGGAAGGATGGACAGAGGGAAAGAGTTGGGGATTCAGTGGTTTCTGTACTGTAACTCTTCAAGCATGTCTGTCATAGTAGACTTAACACAGAGACGACCGTAAACAAAGGGATCTGATTCAAAACCATCTGTTTGTTTGGCCTTGGTCCATCTCCTAGGATCCTCCTCTCTCTCTCTCTCTCTCTCTCTCTCTCTCTCTCTCTCTCTCTCTCTCTCTCTCTCTCTCTCTCTCTCTCCCCTGTGTGTGTGTGTGTGTGTGTGTGTGTGTGTGTGTGTGTGTGTGTGTGTGTGTGTGTGTGTGTGTGTGTGTGTGTGTGTGTGTTGTGTGTGTGTGTTGTGTGTGTGTGTGTGTGTGTGTGTGTGTGTGTGTGTGTGTGTGTGTGTGTGTGTGTGTGTGTGTGTGTGTGTGTGTGTGTGTGTGGTCTCAGACAGACCCTTCCACACTCTGCCTGAACAACACTGAGAAGTGGGCCAAATAGGAGGTGGGAGAAGGGGGCAGCTGGAGCCTAATATGGTGACTGGAGTATGTTCGAGTGGGTGTGTCGAAAGAAAATGAGTGGAAAGGAGTAGAAAAGAGTAGGCGTGTCGAAAGGAAAGGACTGGGTGTGTCGAAAGGAAAGGACTGGGTGTGCCGAAAGGAAAGGACTGGGTGTGTCGAAAGGAAAGGAGTAGGTGTGTCGAAAGGAAAGGACTGGGTGTGCCGAAAGGAAAGGAGTGGGTGTGTCGAAAGGAAAGGAGTGGGTGTGCCGAAAAGAAAGGACTAGGTGTGCGAAAGAAAAGGAGTGGGTGTGTCGAAAGGAAAGGAGTGGGTGTGCCGAAAGGAAAGGACTGGGTGTGCCGAAAGGAAAGGACTGGGTGTGCCGAAAGGAAAGGACTGGGTGTGCCGAAAGGAAAGGAAAGTAGGTGTGTGAAAGGAAAGGAGTAGGTGTGTCGAAAGGAAAGGAGTAGGTGTGTCGAAAGGAAAGGAGTGGGTGTGTCGAAAGGAAAGGAGTAGGTGTGTCGAAAGGAAAGGACTAGGTGTGTGCCGAAAGGAAAGGAGTGGGTGTGTCGAAAGGAAAGGACTAGGTGTGTCGAAAGGAAAGGAGTGGGTGTGTCGAAAGGAAAGGAGTAGGTGTGTCGAAAGGAAAGGAGTAGGTGTGTCGAAAGGAAAGGACTAGGTGTGTCGAAAGGAAAGGAGTGGGTGTGTCGAAAGGAAAGGAGTAGGTGTGTCGAAAGGAAAGGAGTGGGTGTGTCGAAAGGAAAGGAGTAGGTGTGTCGAAAGGAAAGGACTGGGTGTGCCGAAAGGAAAGGAGTTGATTTAGCGAATGGAAAGGAGTGGATGTGTCGAAAGGAAAGAAGTAGATGTGTCGAAAGGAAAAAAGTAGATGTGTCGAAAGGAAATGAGTAGATGTGTTGAAAGGAAAGGAGTAGGTGTGTCGAAAGGAAAGGAGTGGGTGTGTCAAAAGGAAAGGAGTGGATGTGTTGAAAGGAAAGGAGTTGATGTGGCGAAAGGAAAGGAGTGGGTGTGTCGAAAGGAAAGGAGTGGGTGTGTCGAAAGGAAAGGAGTAGGTGTGTCGAAAGGAAATGAGTAGATGTGTCGAAAGGAAAGGAGTAGGTGTGTCGAAAGGAAATGAGTAGATGTGTCGAAAGGAAAGGAGTAGGTGTGTCGAAAGGAAAGGAGTTGATTTGGCGAAAGGAAAGGAGTGGGTGTGTTGAAAGGAAAGGAGTTGATGTGGCGAAAGGAAAGGAGTGGGTGTGTCGAAAGGAAAGGAGTGGGTGTGTCGAAAGGAAATGAGTTGATGTGGCGAAAGGAAAGGAGTGGGTGTGTCGAAAGGAAAGGAGTGGGTGTGTCGAAAGGAAAGGAGTTGATGTGGCGAAAGGAAAGGAGTGGGTGTGTCGAAAGGAAAGGAGTTGATGTGGTGAAAGGAAAGGAGTGGGTGTGTCGAAAGGAAAGGAGTTGTTGTGGCGAAAGGAAAGGAGTGGGTGTGTCGAAAGGAAAGGAGTTGATGTGGCGAAAGGAAAGGAGTGGATGTGTCGAAAGGAAAGAAGTAGATGTGTCGAAAGGAAAGAAGTAGATGTGTCGAAAGGAAATGAGTAGATGTGTCGAAAGGAAATGAGTAGATGTGTCGAAAGGAAAGGAGTAGGTGTATCGAAAGCATTCTGCTATATCTTAGATAGTCTTGATTGAGCATTGTTTTTGTTTTTTCACCAAGCAATTACGTACCGTGAGAGTTTGGAGTTGTATTTTATTTTTCCACAAATAACTGTAAATGTTCAGTTATAAAACTGACGATTGTTTTTTTTATTTTACATTTTTAAGTATGATGATGTGTTTAGTGAAGGTCAATACATGATGCTAATTGGTGGTTCTAATTTTTGAAATAGTGCCTTGGTTTTTTCCTCCGCTGCCTCCGGTCAGTAGATTTTAGACAAAGTCTTTTTAAAGATGAACAGTATTATCCAACACTGTTGAACTGATGATGTGTGTAGTGTATTTTATTTATATGATTATGGAGCTGTTCTTTGTTTGCTTTTGAGGAAACTAATAGGCTCTTTTTTTGGTGCATCGTTGAGTAGTATGAGTTTGTACATTTGCCAGTATGTGTTGTATATGTGACTGTCACCCTTGACATTCACTTCCAGGTTAGATGGTTTGGATCACATGTGTCAAACTCATTCCACGGAGGGCCAAGTGTCAGCGGGTTTTCGCTCCTCCCTTGTATGTCACGTTCTGACCTTAGTTCCTTTGTTATGTCTTTGTTTTAGTATGGTCAGGGCGTGAGTTGGGTGGGTTGTCTATGTTCCGTTTTCTATGTTGTGTTTTTGCGTTTGGCCTGGTATGGTTCTCAATCAGAGGCAGGTGTCGTTAGTTGTCTCTGATTGAGAATCATACTTAGGTAGCCTTTTCCCACTTGTGTTTCGTGGATGTTTATTTTCTGTCTTTGTGTATGTCACCAGACAGGACTGTTTCGTTTCATATCATTCTCATTGTTATTTTGTTTTAATGTTCTGAGTTGAATAAATATCGTCATGAACACGTACCACGCTGCCCTTTGGTCCTATCCTTGCGACTCCTCGAGAGAAGAAGAGGACGAGCGTTATATTGTACTTGATTGATGAATTAAGGTCACAAATTACTAAGGAACTCCCCTCAAATGGTTGTCTAGGTCTCAATTGAAAGGAAAACACAAAAACCAACAGCAGATACTAGGCCCTCAAAGGAATGAGTTTGATGCCCCTGGTTTAGGTAGTCTCATTTATCCATCTTCCCATTCTGAATTCAGGCTGCGGGTGATTAAAAGTTCTAATTGCTGGATATCCTCACTCTGGCTGGATTCCAATAGGAAGTACACATCACTTTGCAAGTGTGCATAATGTGATTTGCAGGCCTGATGTGGCCTGTAAACCAGGAGTTTCCTAACACCATTGTTAGGGTATAATTAGGCCCTCAAAGAAAGGCCTTTTGATATACAGTATGTAGTCATAAAGACTTTAATTTAAAAGGCTAATAAGGCTGGTGGAACCATTCATAGAGGGTTCTAAGAATAACCATTAAAAGATAAAAAGGGTTCTTGGTAGAACCGTTCATAGAAGGTTCTTGGTAGAACCGTTCATAGAGAGTTCTAGGAAAAACCTTTAGGTGATAAAAGGGTTCTTGGTAGAACCATTTATAGAGGGTTCTATGACGAACCCTACATAAAGGGTTCTAGGTAGAACTCTCTGCAAAGGGTTCTACCTAGCACCAAAACAGTTCTCCTATTCTTTTCTGTATACATCAATGATGTTGCTCTTGCTGCTGGTGATTCTCTGATCCACCTCTACGCAGACGACACCATTCTGTATACTTCTGGCCCTTCCTTGGACACTGTGTTAACTAACCTCCAGACGAGCTTCAATGCCATACAACTCTCCTTCCGTGGCCTCCAACTGCTCTTAAATGCAAGTAAAACTAAATGCATGCTTTTCAATCGATCGCTGCCCGCACCTGCTCGCCCGTCCAGCATCACTACTCTGGACGGCTCTGACTTAGAATACGTGGACAACTACAAATACCTGGGTGTCTGGTTAGACTGTGAACTCTCCTTCCAGACTCACATTAAGCATCTCCAATCCAAAATTAAATCTAGAATTGGCTTCCTATATCGCAACAAAGCATCCACTCATGCTGCCAAACATACCCTCGTAAAGCTGACCATCCTACAGATCCTCGACTTCGGTGATGTCATCTATAAAATAGCCTCCAACACTCTACTCAACAAACTGGATGCAGTCTATCACAGTGCCATCTTTTTTGTCACCAAAGCCCCATACACTACCCACCATTGCGACCGTTGGTTGGCCCTCACTTCATACTCGTCGCCAAACCCACTGACTACAGGTTATCTACAAGTCTCTGCTAGGTAAAGCCCCGCCCTAGGTAAAGCCCTGCCTTATCTCAGCTCGCTGGTCACCATAGCAGCACCCACTCGTAGCACGCGCTCCAGCCGGTATATCTCACTGGTCACCCCCAAAGCCAATTCCTCCTTTGGTTGTCTTTCCTTCCAGTTCTCTGCTGCCCATGACTGGAACGAATTGCAAACATTTCTGAAGCTGGAGACTCACATCTCCCTCACTAGCTTTAAGCACCAGCTGTCAGAGCATTTTACAGATCACTGCACCTGTACTTAGCCTATAAGTAAACAGCCCATCTATCTACCTACCTCATCCCCATACTGGTATTTATTTATTTATTTTGCTCCTTTGCACCCCAGTATCTCTACCTGCACATTCATCTTCTGCCGATCTACCATTCCAGTGTTTAATTGCTATATTGTAATTACTTCGCCACCATGGCCTATTTATTTCCTTAACTTACCTCATGTGCACTCACTGTATATAGACTTTTTGTTTTATTTTGTTCTACTGTATTATTGACTGTATGTTTTGTTTATTCCATGTGTAACTCTGTGTTGTATGTGTCGAATTGCTACGCTTTATCTTGGCCAGATCGGTGAAATAAAGGTGAAATAAATCAAATCAAAATAAATCAAAATGGAGATAAAGCGAAGAACCCTTTATTTTTTGTAAGTGTGCACTCCTTTCGACACACCCACACGCCATATTGGGCTTGAGCTACCCATACCTGTAGAATCTCTCTCTCAATTCAATTCAAGGGCTTTATTGGCATGGGAAACATATGTTAACATTGCCAAAGCAAGTGAAATAGATGAAACAAAAGTGAAATAAACAATAAAAATTAACAGTACATATTGCACCCACAGAAGTTCCAAAAGAATAAAGACATTTCAAATGTCATATCTACATACAGAGTTGTAGCAATGTGCAAATAGTTAAAGTACAAAAGGGAAAATAAATAAACATAAATATGGGTTGTATTTACATTGGTGTTTGTTCTTCACTGGTTGACCTTTTCTTGTGGCAACAAGTCACAAATATTGCTGCTGTGATGGTACACTGTGGTATTTCACCCAGTAGAGTTTATCAAAATTGGGTTTGTTTTTTAATTCTTTGTGGATCTGTGTAATTTGACAGAAATATGTGTCTAATATGGTCATACATTTGGCAGGAGGTTAGGAAGTGCAGCTCAGTTTCCACCTCATTTTGTGGGCAGTGTGCACATAACCTGTCTTCTCTTGAGAGCCAGGTCTGCCTACAACGCCCTTTCTCAATAGCAAGACTATGCTCACTGAGTCTGTACAAAGTCAAAGCTTTCCTTAAGTTTGGGTCAGTCACAGAGGTCAGGTATTCTGCCACTGTGAACTCTCTGTTTAGGGTCAGTCACAGTGGTCAGGTATTCTGCCACTGTGTACTCTCTGTTATGGGCCATATAGCATTCTAGTTTGCTCTGTTTTTTTGTTAATTACTTGACACATTGGAAATAATTATCTTTTTGTTTTCTCATGATTTGGTTGGGTCTAATTGTGTTGCTGTTCTGGGGCTCTGTTGGGTCTGTTTGTGTTTGTGAACAGAGCCACAGGACCAGCTTGCTTAGGGGACTCTTCTACAGCTTCAATCGCTTCCTTTTAGGTGGTTGAAGAATTTTAACAGCTCTTTTCTAGGTGCTGCTGTAGGCCCTCCTTGGTTGGTGACAGAAGCACCATATCATCAGCAAACAGTAGACATTTGATATCAGATTCTAGTAGGGTGAGGCCGGGTGCTGCAGACTGTTCTAGTGCACTCGCAAATTCATTGATATATATGTTGAAGAGGGTGTGGCTTAAGCTGCATCCCTGTCTCACCCCATGGCCCTGTGGAAAGAAATGTGGGGGTTTTTGCCAATTTTGTGTAGATGGATTTTATAATGTTGTATGTTTTCCCCCAACACCACTTTCCATCCATTTGTATAGCAGACCCTCATGCCAAATTGAGTCAAAGGCTTTTTTTAAATCAATAAAGCATGAGAAGACTTTGCCTTTGTTTTGGTTTGTTTGTTTGCCAATTATGGTGTGCAGGGTGAATACGTGGTCTGTCATATGGTAATTTGGTAAAAAGCCAATTTAACATTTGCTCAGTACATTGTTTTCACTGAGGAAATGTACAAGTCTGCTGTTAATGATAATGCAGAGGATTTTCCCAAGGTTGCTGTTGATGCATATCCCACGGTAGCTATTGGGGACAATTTTATCTCCACCTTTGTGTATTGGGGTGATCAGTCCTTGGTTCCAAACATTGGGGAAGATGCCAGTGCTAAGGATGATGTTAAATAGTTTAATTATAGCCAATTAGAAATTGTTGTCTGTATATTTTATAATTTCATTAAGGATACCATCAACACCACAGTCCTTTTTGGGTTGGAGGGTTTGTATTTTGTCCTGTAGTTCATTCAATGTAATCGGAGAATCCAGTGGGTTCTGGTAGTCTTTAAGTTGATTCTAAGATTTGTATTTTATCATGCTTATGTTTTTGCTGTTTGTTCTTTTTTATAGGGCCAAAAAGATTGGAGGAGTGGTTTACCCATACATCTCCATTTTGGATAGATAATTCTTTGTGTTGTTTGTTTAGTGTTTTCAAATTTTCCCAGAAGGGTTTAGATTCTATGGATTCTTCAATTACATTCAGCTGATTTCTGATGCGCAGTTCCTTCTTTTTCCGTAGTGTATTTCTGTATTGTTTTAGTGATTCACCATAGTGAAGGCGTAGACTCGGGTTTTCTGAGTCTCTATGTTTTTGGTTGGATAGGTTTCTCAATTTCTTTCTTAGGATTTAACATTCTTCATTGAACAATTTGTCATTGTTGTTAACTTTATTCAGTTATTTGTTTGACATTTTTAGATTTTGTAGGGAAGCCGAGAGGTCACATATACTGTTTAGATTTTCTACTGCCAAGTTTACACCTTCACTATTACAGAGGAACATTTTGTCCAGGAAGTTGTCTAAAAGGGATTGAATTTGTTGTTGCCTAATTTTTTTGTTTCTCTCTCTCATCAAGTGAAGTTCCTGTTCTTATTTATGACCAAGTTTGATTTGTTTTGTCATTTTTTGAGGGGGGGTGGAATACAGATACATTATCCATGTAAATGTTTAAGTTTAGAAAACATGTACCCATAGGCTGCCACTTTACAAAAAAAAACGTCAAGTAATATATACAGAGTTTAAGTAATAATAACAGAAAAAGCTAACAAAAAAGAAGTGTGACTCCACCACCAACCCCACCCAGCCAACATCTCTCCATCCAACCCCCCTAGCAACTAGGGTTGCTCGTCAGTCAGAGACCCAGATGCAGACACGGGAGGCAGATGGTTTGAGTCTTTGATATTTATTAGCCCAAAAGAAGTAGGCAAGAGAAGGGTCATGGACAGCAAAATGTCAAAACCAGTTCAGAGTCCAGGAGGAACAGCGTGGGAGGCAGGCTCGAGGTCAGGGCAGGCAGAATGGTCAGGGCAGGCAGAATGGTCAGGGCAGGCAGAATGGTCAGGCAGGCGGGTACAGTCCAGAAAACAGGCAAGGGTCAAAACCGAGAGGACTAGTAAAAGAGAATAGAAACGGCAGGAGCATGGTAGGACGCCACCTGGTTGACCGGGGTGTCGGCGGTGGAAGTTGGTGATGAGGGCTGAATCCAGGATGTCTCTAGCTGGAACCCAGCACCTCTCCTCCGGGCCATAACCCCCCCAGTCAACCAGGTACTGGAAACCCCTGCCCCATGGTCAAACACCCAGGAGACGTCTCACCGTGTTAGAGTCCAGAAAACAGGCAAGGGTCAAAACTGGGAGGACTAGTAAAAGAGAATAGAACAGGCAGGAGCATGGGAAAAACACACTGGTTGACTTGGAACATACAAGACAAACTGGCACAGAGAGACAGGAAACACAGGGATAAATACACCAGGGAAAACAAGCGACACCTGGAGGGGGCGGAGACAATAACAAGGACAGGTGAAACTGATCAGGGTGAGACATATGTTCACTTCAGGGCCTGAAACACCCCATAATTCAATATGCGATGATTGTACATTCAAAACTTAAAACCTCAAGGTCAATATGGAGAAGTCAACGTGTAAGTATAAGTAAAAATGAATGTAAATAAGTTCGAAATTGTGCTACTCATGCACAAACACGTCTCGCAAAGGTAATGATGTTTTTGTTTGGTTAGCTTTTGGAGATTGTAGAAATAAAACATTTCCCTTCTTCAGAAGTTCCAGCTAGGCAGGCTAATGTTAGTAAGCTAAGTCATTTGCTATCTATCATACAGTAGGCGTATATTAATAATTATATAGTTAATATAAGTAGACATGCAATCATAATTGACTGTAGCGCATATAAAGCACCCTCAAGCTACCGAGTGACGAATTTCAGGGCAGGGGCGGTCCACTTAAAATTAATTCCTTCCTCCCTCGCCCCTTGCCCTGCAAGTGTAAACTCGTCAGACATCATGAAACATCATCAGAAATGTCCACTTAATTTGAGGGCTGAGGGGAGAGGGTGTGTCTGTTAAGTGTTTGGAATGCAGCCTTTATCATTTTTTTGCAGAAATGTTTAACCTACTAGGAATGCCTTGGAGATCAACCAGCGATCGCGATCGACCGGTTGATGACCACTAGTCTAGATATAGTAAAATATAATCTGCATATAATGAGATGAAGTGATCAATTGATTTGAGGGGAATGTGTGTTATTTCCTTTGATTGACGAATTGCCTGGGCCAGGTGTTCCATATATAATAAAAATGGCAAGGGTGAAATTGGATCGCCTTGTCTGCGGACTCTTGTGATTCTGGATGGAGCTGATATTGCCTGTTATAACTATAGCTGAGGGATTGGCATATAGCATTTTAATCATTTTAATCAAATTGGAGCCAATTCCCTTAAGTTCCAAGACAGACCAGAGATATAACTTTCTAATATATCAAAAGCTGTTTCTGCATGGAGAGATAATACAGTTGTTTCTGATGAAGTATCTAAGATATGTAATAGTCGACCGAGGTCCGTGCGGATCAATTTTGGTAAGTGTTGAGAGGGGACGACAACATTTTTAGAAAACAGTTTAATATCTGTGTATCAAAGATATATCAAAGATATATCAAAGATAGGTGGCGATAGTGAGAACACTGGGTGGCATCCTTACCTTTTTTTAACTCTAGGGGATCGGTGTCCCTAAACCGGGACGGTTGTTGCTAACGTGCACTAATGTGATTAGAATGATGTTGTAAGTAACAGTAAACTTTCCAGGATATAGACATGTCTTATATGGGCAGAAAGCTTACATTCTTGTTAATCTAACTGCATTGTCCAATTTACAGCAGTTATTACACTGAAAAATACCATGCTATTGTTTGATGAGAGTGCACAACAACAAAACACTTTTATCACAGCAACTGGTTGATACATTCACCTGTGAAGGTAAATAATGTACTTACATTCAGTAATCTTGCTCTGATTTGTCATCCTGAGTGTCCCAGAGATAAAATGTAGCATAGTTTAGATTGATCAAATCCATTTTTATATTTAAATGTAGGAACTGGGTTCTACAGTTTGAACCTGATTTTTTAAAAATGTAATAGACAGGAGGAATAATGTCCCATCCAGATGATTTGCCTTTGTTCATGCTATCCAATGCCCTTTTGAGGCGATCTTCCTGATTCTGTCAATAAACAATGAAAAAGAGAGAGAGAAAGTAGGAGAATGAAAAAGAAAGAGAAAGGCAGAGGGGAGGAAGAGAGCATGAGGGAGAGAGAAAAGTCAATACATTTTGATGAGATGGAGGTAAACAAACTCAAGACGTAGGCAAAGTCAAGTTCAAATAAGTGCCTGTGGGACCTCAGGATAGGGAGAGGAGAAAAACAGGAATGAGACAGCGATAAAGAGAGAGATAGAGGGAGAGAGAAAAATGCTCTAACTCGTTTAGAATGTCCGGTCTGGGCCAAAGTCAACAGCAAGCCAGACACGCTGGGTAGAATCAGAGGGTACTACAGGCACAGAATCTACTAGTGTGTGTGTGTGTGTGTGTGTGTGTGTGTGTGTGTGTGTGTGTGTGTGTGTGTGTGTGTGTGTGTGTGTGTGTGTGTGTGTGTGTGTGTGTGTGTGTGTGGCTGTCTGTCTGTCTGTCTGTCTGTCTGTCTGTCTGTCTGTCTGTCTGTCTGTCTGTCTCTGTCTGTCTGTCTGTCTGTCTGTCTGTCTGTCTGTCTGTCTGTCTGTCTGTCTGTCTGTCTGTCTGTCTGTCTGTCTGTCTGTCTGTCTGTCTGTCAGTTCTGTCATGGATGGGAGGTGGGGTGTAGTAGGGGGTTTGGGAATTGCTAAGAGTTAGGTTTTAAACATGTTATTCCACTGAGATTGGAGGAACTTTGAATTGAGAGAAAACACACACACCCAAACACACATACTGTACACACACAGCCATGGCTCCAAAGAACACATATATTTCTCAACCACACTCAATGACTTTCCCACATTCTCCCATTTGTGGCTTCAGAATAGCACCCCCTCCCCTCCCCGAAAACACACACACACACACACACACACACACACACACACACACACACACACACACACACACACACACACACACACACACACACACACACACACACACACACACACATCTCTCTCTACATTTGCAGTGGTGGGTTGGCTGATTTCCAGACATAAACACATAGTTATCTGCTGATCATGGACGGAGCAAAGAAACAAAGGAGAAAGAAAAGGAGGTAATAATGGGAATTAGAGAGAAAGGACGAGAAAGGGAGAGAGCATAGCTAACTGGGAGGGGAGAGCATAGCATGGGAGCTAACTGGGAGGGGGAGAGAGCATAGCTAACTGGGAGGGGGAGAGAGCATAGCTAACTGGGAGGGGGGGAGAGAGAGCAGGGAGGGGAGATAGCTAACTGGGAGGGGGAGAGAGCATAACTAACTGGGAGGGGAGGAGAGCATAGCTAACTGGGAGGGGGAGAGAGCATAACTAACTGGGAGGGGGAGAGAGCATAGCTAACTGGGAGGGGGAGAGAGCATAACTAACTGGGAGGGGGAGAGCATAACTAACTGGGAGGGGGAGAGAGCATAGCTAACTGGGAGGAGGAGAGAGCATAGCTAACTGGGAGGGGAGAGAGAGCATAACTAACTGGGAGGGGAGAGAGCATAGCTAACTGGGAGGGGGAGAGAGCATAACTAACTGGGAGGGGAGGGAGAGAGAGAGCATAGCTAACTGGGAGGGGGAGAGAGTCTGGTGGCAGAGTGAGCGGAATGGGACAGGGACTGTCTGAAGACAAAACCAGATCCTCAAAACTAACCTCAGACTACACCCCCCTCCCTGTCACACACACTCCATCTACCCTCCACATTTTCCCTCTTGAGAGTGGGGAGGGGGGGGCTGAATGCTGAGAGGTGGTGGAGTGGGTCTAGGAAGTTAGGGAGACTGGCGTGGGTGGGTTTGCTAGGTTAGGCATGGGAGATTTGGAAGGCTGTCTTGGATGGGAGGAGGGGTAAGGAGTGGGAGAAGGGGTAAGGAAGGAGATGTTTGGAAGGCTGTTTGGGTTGGGAGAGAGGGGTAAGGAGGGGGCAGGTTAGGGAGACTGGCCAGGGTGTGTTGGGGTAAGGAGGATTTGGAAGGCTGGGTTGGGTTGGGAGAGATGGGTGAAGAGGGGGAGGTGTCGTAAGGAGGGGTATTGGGGGTGAGGAAGAGGGAGGAGGGTGGTTTAGGGGTCTGGCGCCGCACTAGCTGACAAGGCAGGAAGAGCTGCTCATAAAACAAATCCCCTAACTACGACTGGTTACTCCCCCTCTCCTCTCCTTCTCTTTTCTCTCTCCCTGCTCCTCCTATACTCCCACTCTCCTTCTATTCGTCCCCCTCTTCCTCCTCCCCTCCCCCCTCTTAAAATGTGCTGTTTGGGAAAAAAGGAAAAGCCAATGATGAGGACGATAGGGAAGAAGGGATAGGGAGGGAGGAGAGCAAATGAAAGAGCAACTGGGATTTCTCTCTAAGTTGTACATAAGCACGTGTACGATTTCTACAGTGGTCAACTGGAGTGCAGTGTGTATCTGTGTGTACTGTATATTATGTATGTCTGTGTGTCTGTGTGTGTACATGTAGTATCTCACCCTTGTCTTGGTTGGGCAGTGCTCTGGGGGCAACAGTAGCCTGAGGCTCAGCTGGGCCTACGGTGAGCTGAAACTGTCTTCTCTCATGAAGACCACAGTAGTGATGATGTAGGTGACAGGTGTACAGACCCTGATCTCCTGGCTGTGGGGCAGACAGCCAGATGCATACAGTCAGAGATCCCTGTTTTACCACTGTACCACTGTAGTTGCTATGGTGTTACACAGTTGTTACATGTTGTGCACAGACAGACAGACAGACACGGGATGGTGTTATAGAGGACCTGCAGGGCAGAGATAGCCAGAGAGAAGTCTCCCTGTGTGAAGGACTCAGCGCTAATGTTCATCTTCCTCTGGAGGAACAGGGGTCCGTAGCTGCGCTGCTCCCCAGAGGCATACAGGTCTATCAGACGGTCTGCACGGTCGTGACGAACACCCGGAGGCTGCCGGTCCCAATGCACCACCTAAGACCAGATAGAGAAGGATTGGACAATACATTATAGTAAAAGAGACCATACATCTTTCTTTCCAACTACCCTTGAAGTAATCACTGGACTGACTTTACATGATTACTGAAATCAATGCTGGGAAAGCATGCACTACCTAAGATGGGATAGAGGGTTAAGATAGATATTATGTGATAAAAGTGCACAGGAAATATACATGACAAGACTGAGACTGAGAAGTATTTGAGATCATGTCATTAAGGAAGCCAGCTGTTCCAATCCTTCCGTTCAGTTCCATTCACTTGGAGTTTCATTTATCTTCCTGCCCATTTACATTCCTCCTAAATGACATCACTGTCCAATTCTTCCTCATCTCATTCTAGTGCTGTAAAAAAGCATTCATAACACACACACACACACCTGCTGTTCCTCCTCACTGCCATCTTCTGTCCACACAGAGCGGCGATTCACACACGGCAACACCACCGTGCTGCCAACCAACACCACAAACACAGCTTTCTGACCGTCCCAGAACCGCTGCTCCTTACGACCTGAAACCCACACAGATCACAATACAACCACACGTTGAGAAAGGTTAGGACCACAATATTACCATATCATAATTATTTTCCCCTACTTGGGATAAGGCAGAACTTACGTGACTTGGTGACGTTGACCTGTATTCTGATCGTTTCATACAGGTGACAGTAGTGATGGTGCAGGTTACAGGAGTACAGGCCTCGGTCACTTATCGCAATGTCTAGAGAGCGTGGGAGAGAGAGAGAAAGATAAGGATAAGGAGAAAGAGAGAGAGAGAGAGAGAGGGAGAGAGAGAGAGAGAAAAAGATAAGGAGAAGAGAAAGAGATGGCCTCAAATCACATTAAGAGAAACAGACAAAAAGACAGACAGCTATCACCTCTGATGACGAGAGAGAAGTTTCCGTCGTTGAAAGCTGATTGGCTGAGGCTGACCCTCCCCTGGTTGTGTCCGTTATAGATGCGCTGGTCTCCAGCAGAAAACATGTCTGCAACCCTCTCCATGGCATAGTCTGGCCCTGGGCGGTACAGGTCCCAGTGGACCACCCTCTGTCTGTCCTTCAGACTGTCCCTGGTCCACACCATGCGCCCGCTCACACACTGCAGTACCACCCTAGAGCCAGTGGGGGCGCTCACGTTGTAGCCCGCAACAACCACACTGCTGCTGTCGGACTGAGCCAACACTAAAAGAAAGAAAGAAAAGAGAGAGAGAGAGAGAGAGAGAGAGAGAGAGAGAGAGAGAGAGAGAGAGAGAGAGAGAGAGAGAGAGAGAGAGAGACAAAGAGAGACAGAGAGAGAGAGAGAGACAGAGACAGAGAGAGAGAGAGAGAGAGAGAGAGAGACAGAGAGACAGAGAGAGAGAGAGAGAGAGAGACAGAGACAGAGAGAGAGAGAGAGAGACAGAGAGAGAGAGAGAGAGACAGAGAGAGACAGAGAGAGAGACAAAGAGAGACAGAGAGAGAGACAGAGACAGAGACAGAGAGAGAGAGAGAGAGAGAGAGAGAGAGAGAGAGAGAGAGAGACAAAGAGAGAGAGAGACAGAGACAGAGAGAGAGAGAGAGAGAGAGACAGAGAGAGAGAGAGAGAGAGAGACAGAGAGAGAGAGAGAGAGACAGAGAGAGAGAGAGAGAGAGAGAGAGAGAGAGAGAGACAGAGAGAGAGAGAGAGAGAGAGAGAGAGACAGAGAGACAGAGAGAGAGAGAGAGAGAGAGAGAGAGAGAGAGAGAGAGAGAGAGAGAGAGAGAGAGAGAGAGAGAGAGAGAGAGAGAGAGAGAGAGAGAGAGAGAGAGAGAGAGAGAGAGAGAGAGAGAGAGAGAGAGAGAGAGAGACAGAGAGAGAGAGAGAGAGAGAGAGAGAGAGAGAGAGAGACAGAGAGAGAGACAGAGAGAGAGACAGAGAGAGAGAGAGACAAAGAGAGACAGAGAGAGAGAGAGAGAGAGAGAGAGAGACACAGAGAGAGAGAGAGAGAGAGAGAGAGACAGAGAGAGAGAGAGAGAGAGAGAGAGAGAGAGAGAGAGACAGCATGCACTTACAGTATTTGCATGACATAAACACACTCACAAACACGGTCATAACTAATACACACACACTCAGACCTAACACATTAAAGTTGCACACATACTAAGTATATACAAACACACACACTAGTCAGGTAAAACATTGAGACTCACCAGCAGTGAAGAGGAAGGCCGCAGGGACTGTAACAGAAACATGAGAATCATCGTACTGTAATTACAAACACAGACGCTAGTCACACACACACACACACACGCCTACGTAGCTGTGTTGTCCAGGAGCTCAGAGTGGGTGTTTAGTAAGAGGAATCAGCCCCACCAGACTAGAGCATGCAACTTACACCACAACTTTACCACACTGGAAAAACAGACCCTATAAAACACACTGTCATTTACTCTTTGTTACTCCAGACCACAGAAACACCCAATGACAGAAACACACACATTGTATATTAGATACATAGTCAAACACATAATGTACTCAAACATATACCTGCATAGAGGCATGCACAGACACAGACTCGTGTCTGTATAGAGGCATGCACCGACACACACACACACACACACACACACACACACACACACACACACACACACACACACACACACACACACACACACACACACACACACACACACACACACACACATACAACATGGGACTGGTTGAACACACACGTGTATGTAAAAACACAGTTAGAAACACACACCACAGGAGACTCAGGAAAAACCCACAGAAGCTACAGTAACATTACAGCAGTAGCATGCCAGCTAAAGAGACCCCGTCAAATCCCAAGGTGTCACAGCCAGTCCGAAGCCAAAGGTCACTCAACATGAAGCTGTTTCCCTGCCACTGGATAACTTCAACCATTCCACACACTGGGGGAAAACCCTGGATCAAGTGTTCAGTTGAGGAACACATTCTGGTGGAACATGGACGATGAGCAAGAGGCCGCATCACGCTGATTCAAGGTCAGTTTTGCAATTCCATCCCTAATGGGTTTATGGTTGGGGTTTGGGGAGGATTAAAGTGATGCCAGATATGTGCCTATAAGGACAAAGCTATGAGAGAGGATGCTGCTCCAACTGACTTATGACATCCCTTTCTGATTTCTGTCCAAGCCATCTGACCTGAGATGACTTTATGTCTGATTGGCTCATCCTGTCCAGAGTTCCACAAACACACACCTTGGCCCACCAATCACACTCAGAGAGAAGAAGTATAGGTAAAAACTATGCACAGCTGTACCATTAAGAAAGAAAGAAAGCGAGAAAGAAAGCGAGCGAGAGAGAGATTAGGATCTGGCTAAAAATGCTTGAATTAGTTATAGAAACCATTGCCCTTTATGGTTGTGAGGTCTGGGGTCCACTCACCAACCAAGAATTCACAAAGTGGGACAAACACCAAATTGAGACTCTGCATGCAGAATTCTGCAAAAATATCCTCCCTGTACAACGTAGAACACCAAATAATGCATGTAGAGCAGATTTCGGCCGATACCCGCTAATTATCAAAATCCAGAAAAGAGACGTTAAATTCTACAACCACCTAAAAGGAAGCGATTCCCAAATCTTCCATGACAAAGCCATCACCTACAGAGATATGAACCTGGAGAAGAGTCCCCTGAGCAAGATGGTCCTGGGGCTCTGTTCACAAACACAAACACACCCCACAGAGCCCCAGGACAGCCACACAATTAGAGAACAAAAAGCCACTCATGAGAAAACAAAAAGTTAATTACTTGACACATTGGAAAGGATTAAACAAAAAACAGAGCAAACTAGAATGCTATTTAGCCCTTAACAGAGAGTACACAGTGGCAGAATACCTGACCACTGTGACTGACCCTAAACAGAGAGTTCACAGTGGCAGAATACCTGACCACTGTGACTGACCCTAAACAGAGAGTTCACAGTGGCAGAATACCTGACCACTGTGACTGACCCTAAACAGAGAGTTCACAGTGGCAGAATACCTGACCACTGTGACTGACCCTAAACAGAGAGTTCACAGTGGCAGAATACCTGACCACTGTGACTGACCCTAAACAGAGAGTTCACAGTGGCAGAATACCTGACCACTGTGACTGACCCTAAACAGAGAGTTCACAGTGGCAGAATACCTGACCACTGTGACTGACCCTAAACAGAGAGTTCACAGTGGCAGAATACCTGACCTCTGTGACTGACCAAAACTTAAGGAAAGCTTTGACTATGTACAGACTCAGCGAGCATAGCCTTGCTATTGAGAAAGGCCGCCGTAGGCAGACCTGGCTTTCAAGAGAAGACAGGTTATGTGCACACTGCCCACAAAATGAGGTGGAAACTGAGCTGCACTTCCTAACCTACTGCCAAATGCATGACCATATTAGAGACACATATTTCCCTCAGATTACACAGATCCACAAAGAATTCGAAAACAAACTCGATTTTGATAAACTCCCATATGTACTGGGTGAAATACCACAGTGTGCCATCACAGCAGCAATATTTGTGACCTGTTGCCACAAGAAAAGGTCAACCAGTGAAGAACAAACACCATTGTAAATACAACCCATATTTATGCTTATTTATTTTCCCTTTTGTACTTTAACCATTTGTACATTGCTACAACTCTGTATATACACATAACATGACATTTGAAATGTCTTTATTCTTTTGGAACGTCTGTGAGTGTAATGTTCACTGTTCATTTTATTGTTTATTTCACTTTTGCATATTATCTACTTCACTTGCTTTGGCAATATTACCATATATGTTTCCCATACCAATAAAGCCCCTTAAATTTAATTAATTGAGAGTAAGAGAGTAAGAGAGTAAGAGAGTAAGAGAGTGAGAGAGAGAGAGAGAGAGAGAGAGAGAGAGGGAGAAATAGATACATGGGCATAGAGAGAGGGAGAAATAGATAAATGTGCAGAGAGAGAGGGAGAAATAGATAAATGTGCAGAGAGAGAGGGAGAAATAGATCAATGTGCAGAGAGAGAGGGAGAAATAGATAAATGTGCAGAGAGAGAGGGAGAAATAGATAAATGTGCAGAGAGAGAGGGAGAAATAGATAAATGTGCAGAGAGAGAGGGAGAAATAGATAAATGGGCAGAGAGAGAGAGAGAGAGAGAGAGAGAGAGAGGGAGAGGGAGAAATAGATAAATGTGCAGAGAGAGAGAGAGAGAAATAGAGAAATGAGAGAGAGAGAGAGGGAGAAATAGATAAATGTGCAGAGAGAGAGGGAGAAATAGATAAATGGGCAGAGAGAGAGGGAGAAATAGATAAATGGGCAGAGAGAGAGGGAGAAATAGATAAATGGGCAGAGAGAGAGGAGAAATAGATAAATGGGCAGAGAGAGAGGGAGAAATAGATAAATGGGCAGAGAGAGAGGGAGAAATAGATAAATAGGCAGAGAGAGGGAGAAATAGATAAATGGGCAGAGAGAGAGGGAGAAATAGATCAATGGGCAGAGAGAGAGGGAGAAATAGATCAATGGGCAGAGAGAGGGGGAGAAATAGATCAATGGGCAGAGAGAGAGGGATAAATAGATCAATGGGCAGAGAGAGAGGGAGAAATAGATCAATGGGCAGAGAGAGAGGGAGAAATAGATCAATGGGCAGAGAGAGAGGGAGAAATAGATCAATGGGAAGAGAGAGAGGGAGAAATAGATCAATGGGCAGAGAGAGAGGGAGAAATAGATAAATGGGCAGAGAGAGAGGGATAAATGGGCAGAGAGAGGGAGAAATAGATAGAAGAAATGGGCAGAGAGAGAGGGAGAAATAGATAAATGGGCAGAGAGAGAGGAGAAATAGATAAATGGGCAGAGAGAGGGGGAGAAATAGATCAATGGGCAGAGAGAGAGGGATAAATAGATCAATGGGCAGAGAGAGAGGGAGAAATAGATCAATGGGCAGAGAGAGAGGGAGAAATAGATCAATGGGCAGAGAGAGAGGGAGAAATAGATCAATGGGAAGAGAGAGAGGGAGAAATAGATCAATGGGCAGAGAGAGAGGGAGAAATAGATAAATGGGCAGAGAGAGAGGGATAAATGGGCAGAGAGAGAGGGAGAAATGGGCAGAGAGAGAGGGAGAAATGGGCAGAGAGAGAGGGAGAAATAGATAAATGGGCAGAGAGAGAGGGATAAATGGGCAGAGAGAGAGGGAGAAATAGATCAATGGGCAGAGAGAGAGGGAAAAATAGATCAATGGGCAGAGAGAGAGGGAGAAATAGATCAATGGGCAGAGAGAGGGGGAGAAATAGATCAATGGGCAGAGAGAGAGGATAAATGGGCAGAGAGAGAGGGAGAAATGGGCAGAGAGAGAGGGATAAATGGGCAGAGAGAAAGGGAGAAATAGATAAATGGGCAGAGAGAGAGGTATAAATGGGCAGAGAGAGAGGGAGAAATAGATAAATGGGCAGAGAGAGAGGGAGAAATAGATAAATGGGCAGAGAGAGAGGGAGAAATGTATAAATGTGCAGAGAGAGGGGGAGAAATAGATAAATGTGCAGAGAGAGAGAGGGTAGGAAAGTGTTGGGAAAGCAGGTTGAACCAGAGAGAAAGGAAAAGAGAGAGTGAGGGGTGATAAAAGGAGGACGTAAGGTGGCAGCTTTTTGCTCTGATGGAAGAGAGGTGAGGTGATGGGGGTGAGTATGAGGATGAGGTGTGTGAGAGAGTGGTGGAGGGTAAGCCTATGTAGCTGTGTTGTCCAGGAGCTCAGAGTGGGTGTTTAGTAAGAGGAATCAGCCCCACCAGACTAGAGAATGCAACTTACACCACAACTTTACCACACTGGAAAAACAGACCCTATAAAACACACTGTCATTTACTCTTTGTTACTCCAGACCACAGAAACACCCAATGACAGAAACACACACATTGTATATTAGATACATAGTCAAACATAATGTACAAACATATACCTGCATAGAGGCATGCACAGACACACACAGACACACACACATCACACACACACAGACACACACACACACAGACACACACACACACACACACACACACAGACACACACACACACACACACACGACACACACACACAGACACACACACACACACACACGCACACACACAGACACACACACACACACACACACACACACACACACACACACACACACACACACACAGACACACACAGACACACACAGACACAGAGAGAGAGAGAGAGAGAGAGAGAGAGACTGATGCATGCTCTAGTCTGAACAGCTGTGCCTTCCATTCCAGTGAATCAGTAAGTGAAGACTGTACTGGTCATCAACCAGTATCCAAACACACATCCCATAATAGTCAACTGCTTTTACAGTCCTCTGTTAAGAGAATCGATAGGAGCAAAAAAAATAAGCAAAGACAGACAGACAGGCAGACAGACAAACACACAGTTCATAGTTCTGTCTGGAAGCAGAGTTCTAGCAGCTGTTTTTTCTTTAGATGAGAATTTCTGTCCAAACAACAACAGGGTAGGACTACCTCTCATCTGACATTATGTGGGCATGAGAAAATGTGTCATCCACTTCAGCCTTTGAAATGTTGAGCTTTCCTTGCTGGTTTGGCAACAGGACCCATACCCCCATACCCATGTGTGCATGTATATGCACGCACACACGCTCACACACGCATTCACAAATCTAGTGCTAAAACAGTGCATAACTGCTCAGACTCACTGTGGTGTGTGTTAGGTTAAACTAGGCGAGATCAAATGCATCATGACCCAAAATGAACACAATGTGTATAGGCTTGACAAAATTATAGTAGTCGAAAAGCTAATAAAATAACAGTGTAGTATTTCAAGTTGGGTTGGCTACTTACTTTGGACCAAGATGAGTGCTTGAATCACGTCCGGTATCTTCATCTCAAATCTCTGTTGTTTACAAAGGAGCAGGCACTTTTGTTGCCTACACCTATTGCCAGTCACACCTGAGGAAAAAAAAAACAATGTCCGCTCATCCGTCAGCTCAGTTGTTCCTCGGCCCACGAAAACAGTGACTGTCTGATGAGCTGTGTAAACTTTTCACTGCATTCAGCGACTGAACCAAACAACCTCAGTTAGTGAAACGAACAGACCCGAACTAACCCTCCTTGGTTTGCCTGCTGAACAAACTCCGACTCCTCCCGTTGCAGGCCCGCTCCCCCCCCCGCGCTGAAACCCGACTCCACTGGGCCTCATCCACCTCCAGGCTGCACCTTCATATTCATCCTCTTTATTCCTCTCATCCTTTCTACTCAACTCTCACCATATCAGCAGTGGTGGAAAAAGTACCCAATTCTCATACTTGAGTAAAAGTAAAGATACAGTATCTTCATAGAAAATGGTAAAAGTGAAAGTCACCCAGTAAAATACTACTAAAGTAAAAATATGATCATTTCAAATTGCTTATATTTAGCAAACCAGGGGCAGGCTCCAACATTCAGACATCATTTACAAACATTTGTGTTTGCTGAGTCTGACAGATCAGAGGCAGTAGGGATGACCAGGGATGTCATCTTGATAATTGTGTGAATTAGATAATTTTCCTGTCCTGTTAAGCATTCAAAATGTAAAGAGTACCTTTGGCTGTCAGGGAAAATGTATGGAGTAAAAAGTACATTATTTTCTTTAGGAATGTAGTGCAGTAAATATAAATAATAATGTAAAGTACAGATACCCAAAAAACTACTTAAGTAGGACTTTACAGTATTATTTTTTTTCAAAGTAGTTTATACCAATTAGTTCACTGAACTCAAACTGAACAGGAGTGGATACACAAAATCATGTCTGAGGTAGGCCTATTGGCTGTAGTGTGTTTGGCTTTCATGCACTTGTGCTATGATTTTTCTTTTCATATTATGACTGTTGTCTTGCACAATACACACCTGTACTCTAAAAATCAGGGGTTCAACAAGGGTTCTTCTAGGATCCTCAAAGTTCTTCAAAGAACCTTAGGGTTCTTGGCACTGAACATTGCCCCTAAAAGGTTATTCCAAGAACCCCATAGGAGGTGGGTTTCAGCGAGGAACCTCCTTAGTAGGGGTTTGTGCAGGAACCTAATTGCCCAACTGAAACATTTGGATTTGAATTTGAAAGGACAGGAGGTGCAGGCACTTAACTGAAAAACTGTAAAGATCTCCTCAATTTAAGGCAAGGTTTGTCCCTTGTATGATCTAAACTGAAATTGTTTTATGATGATACCAGCTATCTTCTTATATTTGCGCAAATCTTTCTAAAACAGAAAGTGGACACAATTCAATGGATATGAATCAACAAAGAGGTAATATGTATGAATATGTATACTATACAAATATGTTGAAGGCTGGCTGTATTGGGTGTAGATGACTGACCTGCTCAGTTTTGTGTCTGTAGGCATACAGAGGAGGAGGCATACAGGTATGTCAGTTGGAATTGGTATGTAATGCAGATCACATGTACCATCCTCCTCCCTTGCCTCTTCATTGGAAGTCGTATAGGCCTCTACATTATGGACAAGCTATGTGTAGGAAAACCATTATCAAAACAGTTTTCATTCACATTTACCACAAAAACCAAGGTATGAATACTGTTGTGTGCATGTTTTGTTACGTTTTTATAATTACAATGTTTTGGATTCACAGACTTCACCCTCCCGACAGCTCTGATGAACATAACAGGAAATCTGTCTGATCACCATGCACTGCAAAATCATTCTGACTATGGAGAACATCAACACATTAACATCAACACGCCTGAGGATATATCCATTGGACTTGGGGCTCTGCTGGGAGTTTACCTCATATTTAGATGTTTTTATTCTGCTTTGCCACTAAAATCATAATAAACACTGACAACTCAAATATTGTGATATCGTTCTTGTTGTTATGCATATTATTATTATTAATAATAATAATAATAATAATAATAATAGGGGAGTTAAAAAATGAACCCCAAAAGATTCTTCAAAGGGTTCCTCGAGGATCCATTAAAAGGAGTTCTTTGAAGAACTTATAAGGGTTCCCCCACAGTTTCAAGTTGAAGAACCCCTAAAGGATACTCCAGGAACCTTTTCTTTTTAGAGTGTACAGCGTGCTCTCAGCTGGCCTCTCTCTTTTTCTTTTCTTTGTTTTAGCTCTTGTGGAGTCCCAGGAAATTGTAGACTAGAATAGCTTGTTGGACATTGTTGTTGTTGCATTTCCTTATACTAATAGACTATTCGAAGAGGGACACAAGCTTGCTCTTGTTTGCTGAATGGTAAATGCAGCAGCATAAACAACTTGTGGTGAGTTTGAAAGAAGAAAGAGAACACTGCTCGGTTGCGATAGACTATAATAGTTGTGTATTTAAACCCATAGCCATTCAATATGCATGAAGAGATGCTAAAAGCCCTCTGCATCTTATTCTAGTCCTATATTATTCAAGCATGTCATTACAATGATAAAGATGAGGACAACAAAACGTATTTAAATGTTGAGAGTGATTTATCTCGAGAAGGAACACTTGTAAAATACCTGAAAAATATTCCACCTTAGTCAAAGCCTATAGGGTAAAGTACAGTTCTGCACTGTCTGTGGGTCAGCTACACTGTAAAAAGAAAAGGTTCCTGGAATATTCTTTAGGAGTTCTTCAAATTGAAACTGTGGGGGAACCCCTATAAGTTCTTTGAAGAACCTTTGAAAAGCATGTCATCGAACAGGTTTCCTGTTATTTTCAGAGGTGTAGGGAGGGTGAAGTCTGTGAAAACAAAAAATAGTACTTATACAGATAATTAACAAAACATGCATATGTCAGTATTCATACCTTGGTTTTTGTGGTAAATGTGATTGAACAAAACTGTTTTGATAATGGTTTTCATACACATACCTTGTCCATAATGTAGAGGCCTATGGGATGTTCATTGAAGAGGTGGTGGTAAATGTGATCTGCATAACATATGAATATACAAACTATCAGGTTTCAGGTATGACCCAGATGCAGACAGTGTTGAAGGAAGAAATGTGTATTTCTAGTACAGGGGCAGGTAAACGACAGGTCAAAGGCAGGCAGAGGTCAATAATTCAGAGAGGATGCAAAAGGTCCAGAACGATTTTGTATCTATCAACAACAACAAAGATGAACAGTTCTATAGCTGCAACTATTTAAAACACTGATTATACTTATAGTACCTCTTGGATGCATCTGAAAACAAAGATAATATTAAAAGTAATCTACACAGAGTGTACAAAACACGAAGAACACTTTCCTAATATTGAGTTGCACCCCCTTTTCCCCTCAGAACATCCTCAATTTGTCCGGGCATGGACTCTACAGGGTGTCGAAAGCGTTCCACAGGGATGCTGGCCCATGTTGACTCCAATGCTTCCCACAGTTGTGTTAAGTTGGCTGGATGTCCTTTGGGTGGTGGACCATTCTTGATACACAAGGGAAACTGTTGAGCATTAAAAACCCAGCAACATTGCAGTTCTTGACACACTCAAACTGGTGCGCCTACATACCCCGCTCAAAGGCACTTAAATCTTTTGTCTTGCCCATTCACCCTCTGAATGGTACACTTACACAATCCATTTCTCAATTGTCTCAAGGTTTAATCATCTTTCTTTAACCTGTCTCCTCCCCTTCATCTACACATCAATAAGGGACATCAATAAGGGATCATAGCTTTCACCTGGATTCACCTAGTCAGCCTATGTCATGGAAAGAGTAGGTGTTCCTAATGTTTTGTACACTCAGTTGTATGCATTGACAGTCCAATGCTAATCATCTATATACATTGCTGCTAATCTATCTAATGAAGTGTAATTTCTAAAGCACAGTCTAGGTTCAATGATATCAAAACTATGTTTCGTTGATCTACGCCGACATTACACTTTTGTTTTTCTTCCCTTAGTTGAGCCCCATGTCAGAGTGAGCTCAATGACTCCACCCAGTGGCAGACACCCTGCCATGCTGATGTGCAGCGCCTACGACTTCTACCCCAAACCAGTCGGATTGACATGGCGGCGGGACGGACAGGGGGTGAAATCTGATGTGACCTCCACGAGGAGCTGGGTGATGGGGACTGGTACCACCAGGTCCACTCCCACCTGGAGTACACACTAGCGTCTGAAGAGAAGATATCCTGTATGTTGAAGCACAGAAGCCCTCACTGAGCTCAAGATGCATCACTGGGGTAAGGGCGTATATGTCAGGTTGGGGTTTGTGAGGATTGGGGTGTGTGAGATGAGTTAGGGTGTGTGAGGGTAGGGGTATGTGAGCTGAGTTAGGGTGTGTGAGGGTTGGGGTGTGTGAGATGAGTTAGGGTGTGTGAGGGTAGGGGTGTGTGAGCTGAGTTAGGGTGTGTGAGGGTTGGGGTGTGTGAGATGGAGTTAGGGTGTGTGTGTGTGAGGGTGGGGTGTGTGAGCTGGTTAGGGGTGTGTGAGGGTTGGGGTGTGTGAGCTGGATGGGGTGTGTGAGGGGTTGGGGTGTGTGAGCTTGGATGGGGTGTGTGAGCTGGGATGGGGTGTGCTGGGATGGGGTGTGTGAGCTGGGATGGGGTGTGTGAGCTGGGATGGGGTGTGTGAGCTTGGTTGGGGTGTGTGAGCTGAGTTAGGGGTGTGAGGGGATGGGGTGTGTGAGCTGGGATTGGGGTGTGTGAGATGAGTTAGGGGTGTGTGAGGGTTGGGGTGTGTGAGCTGGTTGGGGTGTGTGAGGGTTGGGGTGTGTGAGATGAGTTAGGGGTGTGTGATGGGAGGGGTGTGTGAGCTGGGTTAGGGTGTGTGAGCTGGGATGGGGTGTGTGAGCTGGATGGGGTGTGTGAGCTGGGATGGGGTGTGTGAGCTGGGATGGGGTGTGTGAGCTGGGATGGGGTGTATGAGCTGGGATGGGGTGTGTGACCTGGGTTGGGGTTGGTGTGTACCCTCGTTCCCAGGCTATTGCGCACAGTGTATATAAGCCTGAGACATCGACTCAAAGTTGGCCTTGGTGGGAGTGACCTTATCATTCTACGGGAGTGACCTTATCATTATACGGGAGTGACATTCTACGGGAGTGACCTTATCATTCTATGGGAGTGACCTTATCATTCTACGGGAGTGACCCAACTGAGTAAAGTATTTGTAATAATTTAATTTGAGTGAATCACACAACTGTGAGGTGTGGCTCTATAAACAGAGGTGCACAAGACACGTACAGGGGAGGATTAGGGGGAAGGTGTTGTGGGAGATAATTGGTTGGTAGATTAAGCCAATTAAGTGAATGCCTATGCGTCTGGGGTTTCTCCCAGATCTTTCTGGAGTGGCTGAGGGTTTAATGTGGGTCCAGCTGGGCTAATTTCACTGGGATTGTCTTGGAATGAGGGTTGGGGTGTATGAGTGGGGGTAGCTGGGTTGGGTTGTGTGAGGGTTGAGTAGGTATATATGTGGGATAAGGGGTATAAGGTGCGTAAGAGGGTGTGAAACTGCTCAGAAGGGGGTAATGAGTCAGTGTGAGTGGGGTGAGAGTATGAGAGGGGTGAGAGTGTGATTGGGGTGAGAGTATGAGAGGGGTGAGAGTGTGAGTGGGGGAAGGCGGTGTGAGTGGGGTGAGAGTATGAGAGGGGTGAGAGTGTGAGTGGGGGAAGGCGGTGTGAGTGGGGTGAGAGTGTGAGAGGGGTGAGAGTGTGAGTTGGGGAAGTTGTGTGAGTGGGGTGAGAGTGTGAGTGGGGTGAGAGTGAGTGTGAGTGTGAGTGGGGTGAGAGTGTGAGTGGGGTCAGAGTGTGAGTGGGGGAAGGCGTTGTGCGTGGGATGAGAGTGTGAGTGGGGTGAGAGTGTGAGTGGGGTCAGAGTGTGAGTGGGGAAGGCGTTGTGCGTGGGATGAGAGTGTGAGTGGGGTGAGAGTGTGAGTGGGGTCAGAGTGTGAGTGGGGGAAGCCGTTGTGCGTGGGATGAGAGTGTGAGTGGGGTGAGAGTGTGAGTTGGGGAAGTTGTGTGAGTGGGGTGAGAGTGTGAGTGGGGTGAGAGTGTGAGTGTGAGTGGGGTGAGAGTGTGAGTGGGGTCAGAGTGTGAGTGGGGGAAGGCGTTGTGCGTGGGATGAGAGTGTGAGTGGGGTGAGAGTGTGAGTGGGTAAGAGTGTGAGTGGGGGAAGGTGGTGTGAGTTGGGTGAGAGTGTGAGTTGGGTGAGAGTGAGAGTGTGAATGGGGTACGAGTGTGAGTTGGGTGAGAGTGTGAGTTGGGTGAGAGTGAGAGTGTGAGTGGGGGAAGGCGGTGTGAGTGGGGTACGAATGTGAGTGGGGTACGAGTGTGAGTGGGGCAAGAGTGTGAGTGGGGTGTGAGTGTGAGTGGGGAGTGGAGTGGGGTAGAGTGTGAGTGGGGTGAGTGTGAGTGGGGGGTACGTGTGAGTGTGAGTGGGGTAGAGTGTGAGTGGGGTGAGTGTGAGTGGAGTGAGAGTGTGATGAGAGTGTGATTGGAGTGAGAGTGTGAGTGGGGGAAGAGTGTGAGTGGGTGAGTGGGGTGAGAGTGTGAGTGGGGTAAGAGTGTGAGTGGGGTAAGAGTGTGAGTGGGGTGAGTATTGAGTGTGAGTGGGGGGGTAAGAGTGTGAGTGGGGTGAAGAGTGTGAGTGGGGTAAGAGAGTGAGTGGGGTGTGAGTGTGAGTGGGGTAAGAGTGTGAGTGGGGTGAGAGTGTGAGTGGGGTGAAAGTGTGAGTGGGGTAAGAGTGTGAGTGTGGTACGAGTGTAAGTGAGTAACGAGTGTGAGTGGGGTGAAAGTGTGAGTGGGGTACGAGTGTGAGTGTGGTACGAGTGTGAGTGGGGTACGAGTGTGAGTGGGGTAAGAGTGTGAGTGGGGTGAGAGTGTGAGTAGGGTGAGAGTGTGAGTGGGTGAGAGTGTGGGTAGGGTGAGTGGGGGAGAGTGTGAGTGGGGCGAGAGTGTGAGTGGAGTACGAGTGTGAGTGGGGGAAGAGTGTGAGTGGGGGAAGAGTGTGAGTGGGTGGGGGAGAAGGGGAAGGGGAAAGGGGTGTGAAGTGGGTGGGGGGGGTGGGGGTGTGAGTGGGGGAAGGGTGTGTAAGTGGGGGAAGGGGGTGAGTGGGGGAAGGGGGGAGTGGGGGAATGGGGTGGGGTGAGTGGGGGAAGAGTGTGAGTGGGGTGATAGTGTGAGTGGGGTGAGAGTGTGATTTGGGAAAGGGGGTATAAGTGGGATAAGAGTGTCAGTGAGGGGGATCCCCACCTTGCGAGCAAAACATTTTAGCGGAGACAAAAAATGTATGTTTTAGAGTAAATTTCCTTTTACAAATTAATAACTCATTTCATGCGCTGTTTTATAGCAAATTTCCTGCAATTCTTTACATTTTGCCATACGGTGGATAGAAATGTTTGTTTTGTGTCCCCGCCCCATATGATTCTTATTTCCTCTCTTTATTTCTCTCTTTTTTTATCTCTCCACCTTCTGTAACAGGGGTGCTCTAGTAGCAACAAGCTAAAGTGAGACTCCTTTTCGGATTAATCACAAGTTACAATGGCTTGTAATGGCAGTTATTTTCAGGCATGAAGGCACATTGCTGTATCTGCTACATAGATCCAAAAATAGATTTTATTGCTAGTTAAAAATCACTACCACTGACAAACATCTACTGCTGGAGTGTATTACTAAACATGAATCAATAGCTTCTTAAGGGGGCATATTTTTGGTAACATTTTATCCTAAAACCTTTCATAAAAAATGCATTAGCAGCATTAGACTTGACAGCAATAAGATTAATAGGGCAATGAGAATCATGCAATCAGTTGTTCATTCACTTAGAACTGGTAGAGACACTGAGGGTAAACTGCATTCATTACCTACTATAACACTGTAAGTACTTTTGAGTGGGCAGAATAAAGGGTCCAGTGTGTTTGGGGTACTTTCCTCACCTGTACTGTTTTCTGTGTGTTTTCACCAATGACAAAGTTACAACCTTGTTCTTAATTAAAGGCACAAAAGACAAACAAATGGGTTAAGTAAATTGTGAAAATGATGTGTATGGCAATACTGGTGTTTGAGAGGGAGTAAAAAGAAAAACAAGTACGAGTTTTCTAAGTGCTAAGTTTCTAAGTCACCTCCCTGACCGAGGACCTTCTCCCCCGATTGCTCAGTTTGTCCGGCCGGCCATCTCTAGGAAGAGTCTTGGTGGTTCTAAACTTCTTCCATTTAAGAATGATGGAGGCCACTGTGTTCTTGGGACCTTCAATGCTGCAGAAATGTTTTGTTACCCTTCCCCAGATCTGTGCATCGACCCAATCCTGTCTCGTAGCTATACGGTCAAATAATTCAACCTCATGGCTTGGTTTTTGCTCTGACATTCACTGTCAACTGTGGGACCTTATATAAAAAGGTGTGTGCCTTTTCAAATCATGTCCAATCAATTGAATTTACAACAGGTGGACTCCAATCAAGTTGTAGAAACATCTCAAGGATGATCAATGGAAACAGGATGAAACTTGAGAGCTTTTTGAGAGTTGAGAGATCAAGTTCCTTGGTGTCCACATCATCAACAAACTATCATGGTCCAAATGCACCAAGACAGTCGTAAAGAGGGCACAACAGTGCCTATTCCCCCCTAGGAGACTGAAAAGATCTGGCATGGGTCCTCACAGACTCAAAAAGTTATTTAGCTGCATCATCGAGAGCATCCTGACTGATTGCATCACCTCCAGGTATGGCAACTGCTCAGCCTCCGACCGCAAGGCACTACAGAGGGCAGTGCGTACGGCCCAGTACATCATTGGGGCCAAGCTTCCTGCCATCCAGGACCTCTATACCAGGCGGTGTCAGAGGAAGGCTCAAAAAATTGCCAAGGACTCCAGGAGCCATAGTAATAGACTGTTCTCTCTGCTACCACACGGCTAGCGGTACCGGAGCACCAAGTCTAGGTCAAAAAGACTTCTTAACAGCTTCTACCCCCAAGCCATAATACTCTTGAACAGTTAATCAAATGGCTACCCAGACTATTTGCATTGTCTCCACCTCGCCTTTTATTTTTTACAGTGCTGCTACTCTCTGTTTATTATCCATGCATAGTCACTTTACCTCTACCTACATGTACATATTACCTCAATTACCTCAACTAACCGGTGCTCCCGCACATTGACTCTGTACCGGAACCCCCTGTATATAGCCTCCACATTGACTCTGTACCGGAACCCCCTGTATATAGCCTCCACATTGACTCTGTACCAGAACCCCTGTATATAGCCTCCACATTGACTCTGTACCGGAACCCCTGTATATTGCCTCCACATTGACTCTGTACCGGAACCCCTGTATATAGCCTCCACATTGACTCTGTACCGGAACCCCTGTATATAGCCTCCACATTGACTCTGTACCGGAACCCCCTGTATATAGCCTCCACATTGACTCTGTACCGGAACCCCCTGTATATAGCCTCCACATTGACTCTGTACCGGAACCCCCTGTATGTAGCCTCCACATTGACTCTGTACCGGAACCCCCTGTATGTAGCCTCCACATTGACTCTGTACCGGAACCCCCTGTATGTAGCCTCACTACTGTTATGTTATTGTTGCTCCTTAATTATTTGTTATATTTGTATTTTTTTGATTCATAGTTTCTTTTTATTCTTAAAACTGCATTGTTGGTTAAGCATTGTAAGTAAGCATTTCACTATAAGGTCTACCTGTTGTATTCTGCGCATGTGACATTTGATTTGACATTACCTCAATTTCGAGTCTTACAGCAAAGGGTCTGAATAGTTAAGTAAATATGTTTTTTAAATATTTTTTATATGCATTTGCAAACAATTTGAAAAATCTGTTTTCGCTTCATCATTATGGGGTACTGTGTGTAGATAGATGAGGAAAACATGTATCTAATCAATATCAGAATAAAACTGTAACGTAACAAAATGTGGAAAAAGTCAAGGTGTCTGAATACTGTATGCTTCAGTAAGGTTGGCTTCTTAGCGTTCATAGCAATGGTTATCAACTGTACCGCAGAAATTGAATGTATATCACAGAAAATAGATAGCTGCAGAGAAGTATTTGGTTCAGGAGTAGATAGGGTCAATGTAGTGGAATGTGGTAGTGGGTTTTTAATGCGTGTATGAGTGTTAGAATGAGTTTTTATTTTTTTCCTTTTCCCATATTGTGTCACAGGGTATCATGAATTTATATTATAGTCCAGTTGGGGGCGGTAATGAAACATATTGGATGCCAACCACCCTTAAACCTCATCAAAGACGAAGAGGAAGCATTTCCCTCTCTGTGTGTTTGAGCACACACACGCTTCCTGTAGAAACAAGCGAACTCATTCTACGATCCAGTGCGGGTGGTAGGCAAATAGTATTATCTTTCTTGACTGCGAATCCAACATTATTTTCCATTATAGTTGCATGATCCATACATAATGTTGTGTGAAAGTATCGTAGAGTGTAACGTTACCATATAAATGTAGTTTGCTAGCTCTAACTTTCTGAACCAATGCCGAAGGGTGTTAATGTAGCTACTGCTCTACACAGATCTTTCCTACCTATCTGCAGGTTCCCACACACGAGCTAACGCTACATTTCGTGTTTTAATTGCATGTTCCCAATCGCGTCTCTTCAACAAAGTGTTTTTGTTTACAGATCTAAAACCTTCAAGATGTTTTTGACGAGATCGGAGTACGACAGGTAAGTTAAGACACGGAACTGCATTGTCACGACATCGGGCTAACTAGCCGCTAACAATTAACGTAGCTAACTTCCACACGTACCAGCACAATACCATGTTATTTAGCTCGCCATCTAGTTAGCTAGCTACTGCTAGCTAGATGGTTTGTGCACTTGTTATGTCTGGTAAACATCTGCGTATTAATCATTCCTTAATGTTATATTATAATATGTCACTGAAATTGCCGTGATAGTTTGCTGGATAACGCTAGCTAGCTGACGTTAGTTTCTTTCACTTTCACTTAGCTAAAGTTAGTTAGCTACAGTAGCTAATTGCAAAATGGTCGTGTTCCAGACTGGTGTATTTTGTGCTGAGAAAGAAGTTTACGTTACCCCCGTTAATCTAGAAAGCTCTTCTAACCTTTACAGTACTGACGGAATAGCTATTGGAACTTCAGGGCACTAAATCTATCATCTTTTTTTCAGAGGAGTAAACACCTTTTCTCCAGAGGGACGACTGTTCCAAGTGGAATATGCTATTGAGGCGATTAAGGTATTTTCAAAACATCAAATTCAATATCGCAAGAACACACCATTACACTTCACCTTCAATAATAGCTTCCTCGGGAAAGACATTGTTCATTGTCACGGAAAATAGGCAACCTTGTGTGTCATCTCTGTATATAGAGTTCAAAATGTACTCACTCAAAGCATGTGAAAGAATAACCCAAGGAGGCCGAGATGTAAAAAATAATATACTTAATTGAATTCATGCTCAAGATAATACTACGGGTCACAGGGCAAGGTGCTAAACAAAAAATGGCATATTTTGTCCCCCAAAAATAATATTTGACCTTTTATTTAACTAAGCAAGTCAGTTAAGTTAAGAACACATTTCTTATTTACAATGATGGCCTACTGGGAAACAGTGGGTTAAACTGCCTTGTTATGGGGCAGTAGGACAGATTTTTACTGTGTCCGCTCAGGGATTCAATCTAGCAACCTTTCTGTTACTGGCCCAACGCTCTAACCAATAGGCTACCTGCCGCCCCAATTATGCCTTAATTGGTGCTGTAAAATAAAGTAGACACACTTAAGTACACAACTGTTGTGCGTAACAAGTGCAGCCATCTTAAATACTAGTGAATGGGAGGTCAAGGTATATTAGCACAGAATATGTAGTAGAGAAATGTAAAAACTGACAACTCTGTCACATTACGGAATGTAAGACAACAGTCTAGGCTACATAACAATACAGTACTGAAGTATAAAGCTCAGAGGGCGGGACTGGGGACAGCTGGTCATCTTTGTATATGACGTTTCTATCAACAAGAGTCTGAACACCTGTTGTCTCTCAGCTGGGCTCCACAGCCATTGGCATCCAGACATCTGAGGGGGTGTGTCTGGCCGTGGAGAAGAGGATAACATCTCCTCTAATGGAGCCAAGCAGCATCGAGAAGATTGTGGAGATCGACACCCACATCGGTAAGCAGCCAGAGAAGGGACTAGGCAGGGGCAGACACTGTCAAACAACACACAGACGTGAACACTTATCGGAGCTCCGGTTGTTTGTGTAACACATGACTGGTCTATGGAGAGAACAAGTGTTCTCAATCATTCTGGGAAAATGAAAGGTACCTGGATCAAGCAGTCAGAATAATTTCAATAGGCTCAACATATTTTTGTATCAGAAATGATTTTAAGATAAGCACCACTGTGTAAAAGAGGCCTTCTATAGGCCGTGTTTCAGAGATTAGTATTCAAGGTTTGAAAATGTGTTTTTGAGCGTCCATCTCTTCTCCTCAAAGGTTGTGCTATGAGTGGCTTGATAGCTGATGCCAAGACTCTTATTGACAAAGCAAGAGTGGAGACACAGGTAAGTGTTAAGTTGGCTGAATTCAAGTACACGTGCATTTTCAAACTGAACATTACTATACTATCGAGGTAAAAATGAACACATGGCTGATGTTTGCACTTATGAGATGCACACTACATTGTGAACTACTTGTTAAAGCAGTTTTGTACAACATAAAGTAAAGCATTTTAGATCCTCAACTACTTGATATGTAAAGATTTTTAGTTTCTTTCCTTTTTAACCCTGCTTTGTTTGTCCCCTTCCAGAACCACTGGTTCACCTACAACGAGACCATGACAGTGGAGAGTGTGACCCAGGCCGTGTCTAACCTGGCCCTGCAGTTTGGAGAGGAGGATGCAGACCCTGGAGCCATGGTTAGTGATCACACAACGATGAGACAAAACCTTGAAATATCAACTCACTTGCGTATTGCTCACTTTTTCATTAATTCGGTGATGTATTAATTCATAGAAACTGGTAGAGGTTGAAAGCACTTTTCCAGCTAGTTGTCACTTATTTCTCCCACAGCTGTGAGGCGTCACTCTGTACTCATTCCCTGTGCTTCTCTCTCCTCAGAGCCGGCCCTTTGGTGTAGCGCTTCTCTTTGGTGGACTGGATGAGAAGGGGCCCCAGCTGTACGTTAATCTATTTATTCAACATACATTTAACACTTTGTTTTAGTGTGATAGAATTGGTTTGGGCAAAATCTCTCATTCTAATCCCGGACTTGTGCTGAATTTTCATGAGAGAACCAAACCTTCAGTCTTCATCAGATGGTGAAATGTCTCTTGAAATTCTACACCCCCTGATTTTTCAACTTTGTGTGTGAGTGTAGGTACCACATGGACCCATCAGGCACCTTTGTCCAGTGTGATGCCCGGGCCATCGGCTCTGCCTCTGAGGGAGCCCAGAGCTCTCTGCAGGAGGTCTACCACAAGGTACCACCACCCCTCTCTCGGGCATCATCTCCCTTTCCTCTGTTACTATCATTATCATCTGCCAACCTTCTCCTTCATTACTTCCTCTATCACCCGCCAACCTTTTCCTCCATCACCCGCCAACCTTTTCCTCCATCACCCGCCAACCTTTTCCTCCATCACCCGCCAACCTTTTCCTCCATCACCCGCCAACCTTTTCCTCCATCACCCGCCACAACTCCACCAGATTGTCAGTTGGTTTCATTCTCCATCCTATTACAGGGGTGACGACCTTATTTTATTTATTAACCAAGACCTCTGTTTTCTCTCTGGGTGGCCTCTCCAGTCCATGACGTTAAAAGAAGCCATCAAGTCATCCCTCACCATCCTAAAGCAGGTGATGGAGGAGAAGCTGAATGCCACCAACATTGAGGTGAGCTCTAATCCTTCAGTCTCAACCACTGACCCTACTTCTAGTCGAGACATCTATTGCACATGTGGAAGTTGTTGTATCTAAGCAATATGGTGTAAGCCCCACTAAGCCTACCAGACGTCTGGGTGGAGCTATTGTCTTATTGTATTGTTTACCATAAATTCAGGTCTGCTGAGCCTTAGTCCTAGAGGGACTAATTTTCCTGTTTTACTGGTGTACCAGATATTGTTAGGGTGATAGGCAGCAATCAACCAAAACATATCACTCATCACATGTGTTTGTGTGCTAACCTCTCCCCTCTCACCCCTTCAGCTGGCTACAATAGAGCCAGGCAAGACCTTCCACATGTATTCCAAAGAAGAGCTGGAGGATGTTATCAAGGACATCTAGATCAGAGTGGTGCTCTGTGGACCTTGTCAGCACTGAGGAGAGGGAATCCACCTGGGCTCTGAGGATCACAACACATTTCCCATCAGCACTCGCTAGTTTCATTGGTTCCTTGTGTGGGAGGCAATTCTTTGTAATGTGTTATTTAGTTCTTATTTTGGCTCTGGAAATGGGAGGGCAGGAAGCCTAGTGGTTAAGAACGTAGGGCCAGACTAGGTGAAACATCAATTGATGTGCCCTTGAGCAAGGCACTTTAACCCTAATTGCTCTGAGCGTTTGCTACATTGACTAAAATAATTTCTACACTTCTGTACAGGCATCGGTCAGATCAGTGCTTAGAGCTGTGACATTAAAAAAGGGGGGTACTTTTTGTTATGGATCAATGCCTAAATAAAACTGTTGTATTCTAAAAGTTGTGGTTTGTGTCATTTCCTCCATGGTGTGTGTGTGTGTGTACTTCTGACGGTTTCATTACCAAAATCATACAGGAGGGTGAGGTTGACAACCTTCATCTGGTTTTGTCCGCCAGGTCGCGTAATTGCAAATAACTTTGCTCCTACTGGGAAGAATAAGGAATGAATGGACGCATCTACAGTCCAATGGAAAGGCATTTCAATTAAGTCTCAACCAATCGGACTTCTAGGTGGGCGTCTCATTTTAAGACGCCACAGTTCACTTCTGCACCAGATGAACATTATGTATGCCGCCTACGTGGGGTGGTCTAAATACAGTTGGTGATAATACAAACGGGTTACTAAATTGATTTTTAGCAACACAACTCAGATTTGCGAATATGACTCCGCTGTATAGCATCGCTGTTGTCTGGTTATTTACCTATGCGCTATGCGAGGATTTTTGTAAGAATGCCAACTTCTTCGGCGGGGCACACACAACGTTCGTGAATACCCCGCGACCGAGAGATTCGCCGGTGTTGTCTGGACACAACCTTAACAAACGGAGCACTGACCCCGACGGAGAGACGTGCAAATCTCTAACGGGATTCGAGTCCACGCTGAAAAATAACACACACACCGTAGGTTTTTCTATTATCAAAGGCTGTTGCTTGTATAAAAAAAATGTTTGTTTTTTTAATGTCAAACTGCACATTGTCATTGATTCGTGTTGACTGCAACCCATATATCCCACCACAGCGATAATATAATCACATTTCTCTCGGATTTGATTGAGGAATGGTCAAATCCATTGTGATAATCTGTCATTTGTGACCTTTCAGACTACTGTGGTGATACTGACTCATGGTTCTCATCACCACGTGGGCTATACATTCCTAATTGACCGATTGATTAGAAGGATGAACTTTATTGCATATTCAAGAGTTAGACTGTCTTAAAGCTAAAATCCTTGGTTGCTGCATTTTTTATTTATAAATATATTTTTACCCATTGATACTTGACCTGAGCTCGAGGCATTTATAAATTGTGTTCTCCAACCGTCGACCCCATATAACATAAAATATAAGCTTGTTTTACTCCAATTTCTGGTAACAATGTAAATGTAAATGCCTCAAAACATAGTTAAAAGGACATTTGAAATCATGGATGGTCAGTCCTTGCATCCATAGCTCTGTAAATTAATTTGAGAGTGGTTCCATTTCTCCAGGCCCATCCCTCAGCTTTTTACCAAAACAGGGGCAGGGTACATGCTTTGCTATTGTTTCTACTAGGGATTCTAGCTTTTCGGGATTCAGGCAAAGTGAGTTTGACCCAAGGAGTACCCTACAGCAAAGGGTCAAGTGGAGTGAATATGCATTCCGGTTTCTCATAATGCATCCATTATTGATTGAGGACGGATCATCTTGTGGCATAAGTCTCCTACATTCGGTAGGCCTGTCTCTGTATAGTTTGGTAATATATGCTGTGATTTAAATACACAGTCTCATTTCATTTTCACCCCCAGACCCTAAAAAATATGATATTGAAGGCCAGCATATTTCTAGTAAAGTATAGACTGACTGAATGAGAACAATGATGGCTTAGGATGTCTATGGGCCAAACAGCTCAAATCATCATGATTACTTATGTTTTAACCTACTATTGCTGGGAATGTTGCTTTGCATCTCGTCTTTCTGTTGACAGAGCTGGTTATAGCAGCCAGAGTGGTTGCCTGTACTGCAGAAAAAGGTGTTGGGGAATGTAAATTGCTGTCTGTAAGCAGCAGTTTTGTTGTGCGTTCATATGACTACACTAGCAGGGTCTCCTTTGAGTGGATTTTCTCTGTGCAGTTCACTGCTCTGCTCTGCTCCACTGTGACGCAGTAGGGAAAGGGACATAGTGTTTCATTACTGTTTGCAACATGAAACAAACTCTGCAAGTATCATGTTCTGAGACTGACAAAAAGTTAGCACACTGCATTGCATGCATGCCATGATTGAGGTGGAGAGGAAATGCAAACCCCTGTAACATATTTTCAGCATTTATTTCCCTGTCAGTCAACACTGGCCTGCCTTTGTCACTGAGGAGTCAGGTGATTCTGTTCAGCCAGTTGAAGGCAGATGCTAATGGGGTTATAGTGTAAGCCACTGCTAACTCAGGCTAAATGTGGCCATATGAGGAGCAGCAAAAATGGCAGTGTTTGTCTGGGCTAACCAGCCCCATACGCTGTGATGCCTCTGGCTCTGCTGTTGGCCTAGTAGAACACTCTTGCAGCCCAGACTCCACATGGCTTCTCTGTGTGTTTAGTGGAGTGGGTTGTGGGCCCTGCAAATGTGACTCAATGCTGAGAGGTCAAGGGATCCACTCCTATAGTTAAATAAAGGCCTAGTTAAAGGTTAAATGTAAAAAATTAAATAAAACTTTAAATACAGCACAGGAGGTTGCTGGCACCTTAATTGGGGAGGACGGGCTCGTGGTAACTGCTGGAGTGGAATGGTATCAAATACATAAAAACACATGGTTTCCATGTGTTTGATGGTATTCTATTCGCTCCGTTCCAGACCTTATTATGAGCCGTTTTCCCCTCAGCAGCCTCAACTGTTAACCGGCATTAACTTTGGGAGCTAACAAGTCTAAAGGTCATGGGCAAGGTAACATATCATTTTGGTGAAACATCTATTTTACACAGGATGAATATAGTTTGTGGGTCTACGAGCCCTTCTGTGCACAGACAGCTCCCTAATAAAGCACAGAGGTATTGTTCATGCCATGGTTGAGCTTTTTTCAACTGAACCAAATTTAACTCCTGCCATTGATGTTTTATTCTGGATCAAAAAGGGGCTTAGGTGGTGGGTGTGGCAATGGAAATGGCAATGGACACAGTTGGTGTGGCTGAATTTTAGATAACTTTTAAAGGCTCCCAATTTGATGTTTTTTGTTGTTGTTGTGGCAGTTTCTTGAATTTTTAAGCCAATTTTCCGCAATTCTCCTTGGAGCCGAGATACATTTTTGCAATTTTAAAGTCAATTCCAAAGAATTATACACATTTTGCCATGGAGCTGAGAGAAAATGTTGCAATTTAAAAGCAACTTTCCAGGGGTTCTACATACTCTGCCATGGAGCTGAGAGAAAAGTTTAAAAAAAAAAATATATATATATATATATATATATACATACACACAGTTGAAGTTGGAAGTTTACATACACTTATTTTGGAGTCATTAACTTGTTTTTCAACCACTCCACAAATTTCTTGTTGACAAACTATAGTTTTGGCATGTGTGCACGACACAAGTAATTTTTCCAACAATTGTTTACAGACAGATTATTTCACTTTTATAATTCACTTTATCACAATTCCAGTGGGTCAGAAGTTTACATACACTAAATTGACTGTGCCTTTAAACAGCTTGGAAAATTCCAGAAAATTATGTCATGGCTTTAGAAGCTTCTGATAGGCTAATTGACATCATTTGAGTCAATTGGAGGTGTACCTGTGGATGTATTTCAAGGCCTACCTTCAAACTCAGTGCCTCTTTGATTGACATCATGGGAAAATCAAAAGAAATCAGCCAAAAGAAATCAACCTCTGAAATAAATTGTAGACCTCCACAAGTCTGGTTCATCCTTGGGAGCCATTTCCAAATGCCTGAAGATACCACGTTCATTTGTACAAACAATAGTATGCAAGTATAAACACCATGGGACCACGCAGCCGTCATACCGCTCAGGAACTGCTCAGGAACTGCTCTGTCTCCTAGAGATGAATGTAATTTGGTATGAAAAGTGCAAGTCAACCCCAGAACAGCAAAGGACCTTGTGAAGATGCTGGAGGAAACAGGTACAAAAGTATCTATATCCACAGTAAAACGAGTCCTATATCGACATAATCTGAAAGGCCGCTCAACAAGGAAGAAGCCACTGCTCCAAAACCGTCATAAAAAAACAGACTACGGTTTGCAACTGCACATGGAGACAGAGATCGTACTTTTTGGAGAAATGTCCTCTGGTCTGATGAAACAAAAATAGAACTGTTTGGCCATAATGACCATTGTTATGTTTGGAGGAAGAAGGGAGGCTTGCAAGTCGAAGAACACCATCCCAACCGTGAAGTACGGGGGTGGCAGCATCATGTTATGGGGGTGCTTTGCTGCAGGAGGGACTGGTGGAATTCACAAAATAGATGGCTTCATGAGGAAGGGAATTTATGTTGCTTCAATATATCCACATCTCAAGACATCAGACAGGAAGTTTAAAGCTTGGTTGCAAATGGGTCTTCCAAATGGACAGTGTCCCCAAGCATACTTTCAAAGTTGTGGCAAAATGGCTTAAGGACAACAAAGTCAAGGTATTGGAGTGGCCATCACAAAGCTCTGACCTCAATCCTGTAGAACATTTGTGGGCAGAACTGAAAAAGCGTGCGTGAGCAAAGAGGCCTACAAACCTGACTCAGTTTAGAGTATGTAAACTTCTGACCCACTGGGAATGTGATGAAAGAAATAAAAGCTGAAATAAATCATTCTCTCTCTTATTCTGACATTGCACATTCTTAAAATAAAGTGGTGATCCTAACTGACCTAAAACAGTGATTTTATACTAAGATTAAATACCAGGAATTGTGAAAAACGTGGCTAAGGTGTATGTAAACTTCCGACTTCAACTGTATGTAAATGTGATAATTCAGTTTTCTAATTTTAATACATTTGCAAAAATGTCTAAAGGCCAATTTTGCTTTGTCATTAAGGGGTATTGTGTGTAGATTGAGGGGAAAAAACTATTTCATCAATTTTAGAATAAGGCTGTAACGTAACAAAATGTGGGACAAGTCAAGGGGTCTGAATACTTTCCGTATGTGTCTTTACTCATTCAAAGAGTTAAATTTTTTACTATTTTCTACATTTTAGAATACTATTGAAGACATCGAAACTTTGAAATAACACATTGAAAAAAATTAAGAAAAACCCTTGAATGAGTAGGTGTGTTAAAACTTTGGACTCATTCTGTATATATTTCACCGTTTTGGACATAGGCGCCCCAAAAAAACTCGTAGGTGGCCGCTCAAGGGTTTCTCTGGCTGAGAAGTCCCTGCACTGAGATATGACCCACACCCTAACCCCTGTTTGCTATGGAATTATGATCTCTCACATGGACCTGACCTGAACCCTCCAGCCAATGAGATATGCTACAAACACCATCCAAACCTCTCTCGACCTCTGTCCAAATGTTCTTCAAATCCCCTCGGCCCGAGTCTTGATGACTTCCCAAATGGACACAGAAGTTCCCACAGTAAACCAGTTTAGCCCATCTCCAGTTAAAATGGCCTTCACAGTGCATTCTCTAGCCCCTTCCAACTCACAGGAGCTTTGAAACCCAGCGGTAACTTAATTTGGCCCTCTCTCCAGCTCTCTTTGTCCTCAGGGAAGCAGGAAGTGTTTTTAGGAGCAGAACAGCCAGTTCAGTACAGTCCTGGTGTTTTCATGGTAGACAAATACGAATACGGCCAGAGGAATGTTGTAGAATTCTGTGAAATGCCGCAACTAAGTACTTGATGGTCTTTGTGTTGTCAGATCAGTGAGTGAATGTGCTAGAGTTGGAACACCTGAAGCTCCTTTTGACCATGGAAAAAGCACTCCTATTGGCAGTATGGTCCACCCACCACCTCCTATCCACACTAGCCTGTGCTCCCTCATAAACATTCCCCACATGTTTCTCTCTGACCTCCAGTGAGTCTATCTGCTATAAGAGCAGGCTGACTGGCCAAGACAGGGCACAGGGTAACAGTATTTTTTTTTAGGTTTGTGGCGAGGGCTGAATCTTCTGTGTCAAGACAACACAAGCCTCGGCTCACTTGCTTATCATAAAAGTCTGTTACAATTCGTGAGAGATACTGGAAAGATAATTGATTCTGTCAATGCCTCTCTTCCTGCCTCTTCTGGTTTCCATAGCATTGTGCAACAAACGAACAGTTGACATGGCTCATTTAAAGAGGAGAGTGTGTGCGACAGTGTGTTCCAACACAGTGTAGCCAAAGATGGTACAATATGATGATTTGCAGAATCTGCTTCTCCAATAGAAATCTCTGATCATACTTGTAGGCGATGTCATGCGCAGAAACACGTCATCAGGTCTAATGGTCGTGTCCAACCGAACTGCACATGTGCAGACCGTCAAATCAAAGGCACAACTTTGATATAAAGTTGTTTTGATGAAAAGTGTCAGTTTTTCTCTTTCACGAGGTTGTAGCAATGAACATTTCAGCTACTTTAGAGATTGGCTTGAATCTAGGTTTTGCATTGGTTGGTCTGGATGCTGGTGGGAGGAGCTATAGGAGTATGGGCTCATAGTAAGTGCTGGAATGTAATAAATGTAACGGTATCAAACATAAGGAAACCACATTCTGTTAATTCTATTTGTGACAACCCTCCCACTCTGTCTGCCGAATTCTTTCTCTTTGCTCTTGTTTTCCTTAATAGAACGTTGGTGGGTGGAGCTGGGAGGATCGTCAGCGAAATGGGACACACCTGGGCTCGGGTGTGTCCTGGGGATAAATACACCTATACCCCATTCATTGAGGAGAATCTCTCCATGCAGACACACTGTTATTTTTGGTTGTGGTGTTTTGTGGCTTGTTTGTTTTGGCACCTCGCAACATCCCTAATTTTCACCATCTATGCACACAACCACTCATTAACACTACTGATTACACACAGACACCATTGTTAATTGTTTGTAGATTACTTTGTTTAATAAATATATCTGTTATTCCTTATCTCCACGTTGTCGCCCTCTTTGTTATGGGCTACGAGCTGGTTCATGACACATTCCAGCCATTCCAATGAGCTCATCGTCCTGTAGCTCCTCCCACCAGCCTCCACTGACCTATACCAATCATAGAGTATGTTTACTGTACACGCACACTAATAGTTCGATACCAAACTGATTATGGCAGTAGGCCGAGTATTCCGTTAGCCATGTAAACACCTTACGTTGCTTATCTTAATTGGTGTAAGGTCATAATCGAAGTAAGCATATGCAAATTTAAACACCTAGTTGTCTCAGCAATCTTTCAAATTATTAGGACATGTAAAGACCTTAATCGGCGTTCCAGTGGTGTGTTTCATGTGTGCATGTGCTAGCAGCAGCAGTGTAAGCCTCGCTCTTTTCAAACATTATATAACCGAGCTCAGAATCAAATAGGCTTCCCAAAAATAACATGGTCCCTGTGGTAGAACGTTTATTTTAATTGACGATTTTCTGCATTTGTCAAAGTCCCACAGTCAACTTAGTGTATGTAAACTTCTGGTCCGCTGGAATTGTGATACAGTGAATTATAAGTGAAATAATCTGTCTGTAGACAATTGCTGGAAAAATGACTTGTGTCATGCACAAAGTAGATGTCCTAACCGACTTGCCAAAACTATATTATGTCAACAAGAAATTTGTGGAGTGGTTGAAAAATGAGTTTCAATGACTCCAACCTAAGTGTTTGTAAACTTCTGATTTCAACTGTGTGTATATGTATATGTTTTTCCCCCGATTTTTCAGGTGGGTGCTGTGGAAAACATGAAGGGGGTCTACTTTGAAAGCACCGTATACACACCCCTAATTCCCACGACTATGATTATCCTCCCTCCTGACGAGGGAGAGAAATGTGAAAATATCTTAAAGGTGAACTGCACTCACTGATTCCGCATGTGTTCGTTCATTACTGAAGCCCAAATGAGAGTTGTCTTTGGGGTGTGATTTAATGTGGGTGTGTCTTTGCCATTCAAGCTCAACAAACAAAGACAGTAGTGAGTAACTTAGTGACGTCTAAGTGAGCAAAGAGAAGTTTTGAAGGTGATGATTTCTGACTGACTCGCCATCTCAAGATGATCTGCTAATTCAGTTCAATGTGTCGGCTAAAGTCTGTGCTCATCTTGTTATAGCACTAAAGGGTGGACCAGCTCCATATTAATGCCCATGATTTTGGAATGATGTTCGACGAGCAGGTGTCCACATACTTCTCTTGATGCAGTGTGTATATGGTGCTTTCAAAGTAGACCCCCCCTTCATGTTTTCCACATTTTGGAAAATTTAATAAAATATGTTTTCTCATCCATCTACACACAATACCAACGCAGTTGTAACGCGACTCTTTTTTTTGTAATGGATCACACCTACAGTGTCACTGCGCAAAATGGTACGCAGCATCATCAGGATATGTGTGCAACAAAAGTTGAACATTCACCTTTGCTACTATTTTTGTCAAGCTGTCTACGGCTACAATTTGATGCATATGTTCGATAAATTCAACGTCTGCACCACACACAGTGCACTGCAGCTGTCTCTGCAACGCAAACACATCGTTCCATTGGAAATGAATGTACTTCTGGAGTAACAAAACGCAAATTACGCTGTCAGTGTAAGCGAGTCGTTAATTCTTCCATGGATCTTACATTAAATTCAGCATAACGGGGATGTAGCACTGTTTAAACTAACACTATTCAAAGGCCACAGAGAAACTTGGAATAACCTGTACTTGGTTCGATGACAACTTGTAGAAGGCTTATATCTATATTTTGTCATGTCGGTTGTTGATTTCACCACAAAGGGAATAGACCCACCCCTACGACCCGGCATAGGATATCAACAGTGACAATGGTTGACTGTCCAAAAAATGTATTGGTGTGTGGCCAGCGACTTTTATAGAGAGACCCCCCCCAAATGCTCTGTGCCATTTCATTAACTCCTCGTTCTAAGTCCTGCACATCCCGGCGTGACAATATCAGCGGGGTACAAAACCAAAGATATTGAGCCGTTTTAAGCAATCAATCTTACGTCATCGTGATGACTGAACTTTTATACTAACATCACCAATCTGAGGTAAAAATGATTTATAATTCCACTAAGTTGTATAGCTTGAAAATGAAAGCTTGTCTAAGGTAGTAACACAAACTGTCCACATTAGGGAAATTAGCACAGTATACAATTTAATATTTTTTTATTTGATTTAACTAGGAAAGTCACTTAAGAACAAATTGTTATTTACAATGACAGCCTAGGAACAGTGGGTTAACTGCCTTGTTATGGGGCAGAACAACAGATTTTTACCTTGTCAATATGGCAAAATAGTTGGGAGGAGTCTTTACGTTAACTTTCTAATACCTAAAGACTTTTCCTGCTTGATGTTTTCTAAGACCCATTTTTCATCCTATGAACTTGACATGTTCATGCTCATGTTTCTTTTTTACATGGAAATGCCCCTAAGCAAGGAACAGAAGGATATAAACCTACAGTGTGTTATACAGTAAATAACCATTAACAACACTACCTACAGAAGACATTAGTGTTATCAACATACATTATGATTATTCAGGGTAACTTGTCAGTAATGCATAACGTCATACTGAAAACTGAAGTATTTAAGGAAAATATAATGAATTATTCCACGCATCCAGGACTATATGTTGCTGCTTATTAGCTTTTTTCTGTGTAGTATTCACCTTCGTCTTTTGGTTGAATGTGTCTAAATGTGCAATAACAACATCATGAGGGTCAGGCTGGTTGGCTGTTTTTTCCCCCTGGTCTGTGGTCAGAATGTACAGAGAAAACATGTCCTGTTCCCTGTGTGTCTCAGAGCTGGGTTGCAGCCAGCAGCACAGAACCAAGGAAAGCAGCACAGTGATGTTCCACGTGCTGTTTGTGTCCAGAGGATAGAGAGAGGGATGGAGAGAAGGGGGCAGAGAAAGGGAGGGAAGGAGAGTTGGACGGCTAGATATAAAGAAAGAAGGGGATAGGAAAGAGATTATAAGGGAGGGGGAGGGAGGGAGGGAGGGAGGGAGGGAGGGAGGGAGGGAGGGAGGGAGGGAGGGAGGGGGAGGAGAAATGTAGGGTGAAGGAAAGTTTCATGGTTGGCTGTTTTTTTGTTTTTCCATATTATCCCATCTTCACTCAATAGGGGTGGAGTCATCGGCTGTTTATGTGTCTCCTTCCAGATGCTAATAGCTGACTGAGCTTCAAGTAGGACCAGACTTTCACCTCACTCAGCTCCAGCCCAGTGCCTCAAACCTACTGCACCTAGACCTGCAATAGCCCTATATACAGTACCAGCCAGATCCATGCATTTAGAGTGTTGGACCATTGAGGGTTCTGCATTATGAAGCATTTACATGAAACCACAACATTCTATAGCAGCCATGTTAGCACGCCATTTACATTAAATGGGGAATATTTAAATAATGCCATGTACCTGAATGTCTCAAATTAGATCAATATTCAAAATTCTAGATGTTGGCCCAACTCTCTAAATAGATGGCTCTGGTACAAGACACAGCTGCCACCTGACACTGCAGTCCCTCTCCCCTGCTCCTTTAAGCTTCATATCCAACCCTCCAAACCATATATGACATTTACACAGCTTCACCTCAAAGATCACAGCCTGCATGTGTTTGACCTTTATATCTGGAAATATTGATGTAGCACTCTTGTTAACACCTCGAACCCTGCAGAATAAGGGGCTCACTGTGCTGGCCTGTAACCTCCCAGCCCTACAGTACACCAGTGGCGTGTGTGCTTTAGCTCTGGAATATTTCGTCATAGAATGTGAGCTCATGTCTGGTCTGTGAGGTCACATCCTGTCTGGCAGTTAGGGTTTGTAGCTGTATTTGACAATTAAATGATTCCCGCCCCCCTCCTGCTCATCTTCTGTCTGTTGATGGTATCAATTCATCCCCTCAGGCAGTCCTCCTCTCTTCCTCATCCCCCTCTTCGTACTCCTCCTCCCTCCCACCAAGTTAAAAGATATCTGTCTGTGACAGAACCTCCTCTGGTCCCTGTCATCCAGCTGGAGCTGCTGACTAGGCTGACCGAGGCTGACCTGTCCCACACTGCCTTGCTGCTTTGTTTTGGGTTTGAAACTCAGGGCGGGGTATTGGTTGTCCAGGCAGCCTGGCAGGGGTTCAGAGGAACAAATGAAGAAAACACGTTCTTGGTTAGATTTGACACAGGTGTACAAGCATTGGTCTTGTACTGTTATACTCCTAAGAAAAGCAGAAGCCTTTCCACCCCATAACATGAACAATCTGCTACAGTAACATGATTTGAGCCCAGGCGTGCCAGCTTAAACCTGGCAGGGTTGTTTTCAACAAGAGTCTTTGAACTCAAGTTGAACCGGGTCGATCAGATCACTTCAGAGGAGGGATGAAGAGTGAGATGATTCCTTTGGAGCAGGATTAAGGAAGGATTGAGGGGTTGTATGAACAGATCTACTGTATTTGGAGGAGGAAGGATGGAGAGAGAGTGTGAGGAACCGATGCTTTTGAAGAAAGGATGGAAACTTGTGCTCACACTTGGAGCGATCATGTGTTCCCCTGGACCTGTTTACTAGTAGTTTCCAGAGATCTTGTGTTCCCCTGGACCTGTTTTACTAGTAGTTTCCAGAGATCTTGTGTTCCCCTGGACCTGTTTTACTAGTAGTTTCCAGAGATCATGTGTTCCCCTGGACCTGTTTTACTAGTAGTTTCCAGAGATCATGTGTTCCCCTGGACCTGTTTTACTAGTAGTTTCCAGAGATCATGTGTTCCCCTGGACCTGTTTTACTAGTAGTTTCCAGAGATCATGTGTTCCCCTGGACCTGTTTTACTAGTAGTTTCCAGAGATCATGTGTTCCCCTGGACCTGTTTACTAGTAGTTTCCAGAGATCATGTGTTCCCCTGGACCTGTTTTACTAGTAGTTTCCAGAGATCATGTGTTCCCCTGGACCTGTTTACTAGTAGTTTCCAGAGATCATGTGTTCCCCTGGACCTGTTTACTAGTAGTTTCCAGAGATCATGTGTTCCCCTGGACCTGTTTACTAGTAGTTTCCAGAGATCATGTGTTCCCCTGGACCTGTTTACTAGTAGTTTCCAGGTCCAGGGGAACACATGTTTACTAGTAGTTTCCAGAGAGCTGCCTGCCTGCCTGCCTCCTGTGGCTTTATAGACTTCCTAGAGTAGCAAACACTCTCCAGGCCTTACCTCTCCTCATAAACAACACATAGAGGCAGGCTAGTGGTGGGGGGAACCACCTCCTCTCTCCACAGACCTACTAGATGTAATTCCGTGTAGAATGGAAGAAGTGAACTCTGGATTAGTGGTAATGTAAGACAAACACTCTTTATGTTCTCCACCTGACTTCTTTGTTTTAGCTCTCTCTCTTTCTGGGGGGTAATCTCTCGATCAGCTCTAAGGCACACACACACACACACACACATTCTCTCTCTCACTGTCTCTCTCTCTCCATCGTCTGCAGACTGGACTAAAACTTTAGGGGGCCCTCAGGAGAATTAGGGGTCTGTGTGCGCAAGAGTGTTTTTGTCCTGCTTTCAGGACACAAGGCCCTCAGTCACTCTCTTGTTCTCGGGCCTCTCAGCTTGTCAGCCAAGTAGGAATGTAGGTCACACTCACAGTTCTATACAAAGAACATAGTTTGACAGTTGGGACACTGAGCAACAGTCTGGGAGGTGTGTATGTGTGTGTGTGTGGTCAACTCTCCCTGTGTTGAACAGGCAGGGTTTGGATAAAGGAGAGTAGGAAAAGGGGAATCACACAAGTGAATGTCCCTCTGTGTTCTGTATGACATCACATTCTGTCAAATTTGACTGTTTCCTGTACCCTGTGATTTCACTTAGCGTAAACCACACGACGCTACACGTGCTGTACCTCATGTTCCTTTGTAAGCCATGTTGATAAGCCTTCTCTTTCTCTCCTGTCTGCAGTATGCCTTCAATGACCTGAGTGGCTCAGTGTCTCTGGCCTGGGTGGGAGATGGCACAGGGGTAAGAAGAGAGAGAGAGTGTGTGTGTGTGTGTGTGTGTGTGTGTGTGTGTCCACCTGTAAAGCCTGTGTTGTATCTCCACAGGTGCTTCTGGTGCTGACCACATTCCAGGTGCCTGTCTTCATGATTCGCCTTGGCCAGTCTAAACTCTACCGCAGGTCAGAAACTCCAGATTCAGGAGATACGGGTCTATTTTTACCTGTCTCAACTCGTCAGGGATTGAATCGCACATTAACTTTTGGGGTCACCCTTAAAATAGTGGAGTTATGATACTTTTAATATAAGGATTCCTGATTTGTATTGGGAGTGGCCAGTAGGTTTCTGTATATTCCCCCCATGTCTCTCTCTCCCAGCGAGGACTATGGAAAGACATTCCAGGACGTGACCCACCTGATCAACAACACCTTTGTTCAGACTGAGTTTGGCATCGCCATTGGTCCTGACAACTCTGGCAGGGTCAGTACTTCTTCCCTTCATGACTACGTAGACATATTCTGTCTGTATAGACTGGATTCCGTCAACAGATGCACAGCTCCAGTAATCGAACTAGTCTTTGTTTCTCTCTGGTACTACTACGTTGAGTTATAATTGCTCTGATTGCCCAGAGAGTTAATGCACCTGGTTTCTCAGATCTAAGCCAGTTCCCTGTCTCCCTCTATAGGTGATCTATTCTGTCGCTTCGTGATCTCCTGGGTTCTCCTCTGATCCACTGTCTCTCTGTCCCCCAGGTGATCATGACAGGTGATGTGTCAGAGGGAGGGGGATCCCGGATTTTCCGCTCGCTGGATTATGGACATAGTTTTTCCCCAGTGGACCTCCCCTTCTTTCCTCTGATTCAGACACTGTATAACCCCAATGACAGTAACGTGCTACTGACCCTCAGCATCACGGTACATAACCCTGACCCTCAGGATCATTGTACATGACCCTAACCTCTAACCTCTGATCCCTTACCCTCAGCATCATGGTACATAACCCTGATCTCTAACCCCTAACCCTTAATGCTCGATTAAGGCAGCCTCAGAGGGGTTGGGTTAAATGAGCAAGACACATTTCAGTTGAATGCATTCGGTTGTACAACTGACTAGGTATCTGACTTTCCTCTTTGAATATGGTCTGTTTTTTCCGTCCCTCTCTCCTCTCCTCCAGTTGGACCTGTGGCTGTCTGAAGACTTTGGCTCCACCTGGAGGAAGATCCATGACAGCGTGTGTCTGGTCAGATGGTGAGAGCTTCCATTTAACCAGTTCATTAATCAATCAGTAACAATGGATGTTTTTTATGATCTTGTTTACTTCCAAACAAACATCTATGTCCTCTAGCTCCATATTCCAACAGCATATCTTTTACCTCTGAATCCCCCCGATCCTTCTCCCTTTTTCTCTCATTTACTCTCCCAATCATTTACTGTGTGTGTGTGTGTGTGTGTGTGTGTGTGTGTGTGTGTGTGTGTGTGTGTGTGTGTGTGTGTGTGTGTGTGTGTGTGTGTGTGTGTGTGTGTGTGTGTGTGTGTGTGCGTGCGTGCGTGCGTGCGTGCGTGCGTGCGTGTGTGTGTGTGCAAATGTTTGACATTATTGTTGTTATTCCAGCTGTCTTGCCTGTCAGTTGTGACCACATATTTGACTCCAGTTTCAGTGCAGCAACAGAAGTTCAGATCAGGCTAAAGAGCCAGGATGTGGTAGTTACTGCACAATCATCGCTTCACACAGCATTCTGGGAACTCTGTGGCCACAGCTTCAATTGGAGCTCTGACCAGAATACATTACACAAGCAGTTTGGGCTCCCAGGACAGGGAATCAGGAGTCAGCAGAATAGTGTATATTCATTCCACAACTCCTGGTAGTCAGTTGTACAGTGGGTTGGTGAATATTGTCACTTCAGCAGCAGTCGAGTGACACCTCAGTCAGGTGGGAACCAGATGTTTTCATTCCTTTAAAGGGGTGTCACGGTGGGATGAGTCCATATTCCACACCATCTGTTTTATATAACCCTGCTACATGTATACGCGTCAGGAGGAATGTACCGGCCTCAATCCCCAGTGAATAGGAAAGATCTCTGTCCGTCCGTCTGTCTCACTGTCCGTCTGTCTGTGTGATCCTAGGGGTCCCGAGGACAGTATCTACTTCACCACAAACTCTAACGGATCCTGCAGTGAGTAGACCATGACTACAGTAACACAACCTCATGTCAACACCAGTAACAACAAATAACTCACTAACAGTAGAATCATTGAGCCAGACATCTGTCCAGAGAGACTGCACGAACAGTAACACAGCCACACGATTCACCATACACAATAGCACACAATGATACACTACACGACCAAAAGTATAGGAACACCTGCTCGTCAAAAATTACGGGCATTAATATGGAGTTGGTCCCCCGTCTGCTGCTATAATAGCCTTCACTCTTCTGGGAAGGATTTCCACTAGATGTTGGAACATTGCTATGGGGACTTGCTTCCATTCAGCCACGAGCATTTGTGAGGTTGGGTACTGAGGTTGGGTACTGGTGTTGGGCGATTTAGGCCTGGCTCACAGTTGGCGTTCCAATTCATTCCAAAGGTGTTCGATGGAGTTGAGGTCAGGGCTCTGTGCAGGCCAGTCAAGTTCTTCCACACCAATCTCGACAAACCATTTCGATATGGAACTCGCTTTGTGCACAGGGGAATTTTCATGCTGAAACAAAGTTGGAAGCACAGAATCGTTTAGAATGTCATTGAATGCTGTAGCGTTAAGATTTCCCTTCACTGGAACTAAGAGACCTAGCCCGAACCATGAAAAACAGCCCCAGACCATTATTCCTCCTCCAAACTTTACAGTTGGCAGTATGCATTGGGGCAGGTAGCGTTCTCCTGGCATCCGCCTAACCGAGATACGTCCATCGGACTGCCAGATGGAGAAGCGTAATTCATCACTCCAGAGAACGTGGTTCCACTGCTCCAGAGTCCAATGGCGGTGAGTTTTACACCACTCCAGCCCACGCTTGGCATTGAGCATGCTGACCTTGTGTGCGGCTGCTCAGCCATGGAAACACATTTCATGAAGCTCCCGACAAACCGTTATTGTGCTGACGTTTCTTCCAGAGGCAGTTGGGATCGCGGCAGTGAGTGTTGCAACCGATGACAAATGATTCTTACGCGCTTCAGCACACAGCGATCCCATTCTGTGAGTTTGTGTGGCCTACCACTTCGCGACTGAGCCATTGTTGCTTCTAGACGTTTCCACTTCACAGTAACAGCACTACAGTTCACCAGGGCAGCTCTAGCAGGGCCGAAATTTGATGAACCGACTTGTTGGAAAGGTGGCATCCTATGACTGTGCCACGTTGAAAGTCACTGAGCTCTTCAGAAAGGCTATACTACTGCCTATGTTTGTCTATGGAGATTGCATGTCTGTGCACTCGATTTTATACACCTGTCCGCAACGGGTGTTGCTGAAATAGCCAAATCCACTCATTTGAAGGGGTGTCCACATATTTTGTACATATGGTTTATATAGATGAGCAAATAATCTCAAACTTTGTACTGATAACAATCATATGTGTTTTGACTTGTCTCTTTCCCTCTCCCCTCTTCAGATGATAAGGGCATGTTGGAGCTGAAGAGGTCTCTAGACTATGGCAAGAACATCAAGACCATCGCCAGCAAGATCTACTCCTTTGTACTTGGAGGACGCTTTGTCTTCGCCTCCATCATGACTGGCTCGGTGTGTGTGTGTGTGTTACGTTAGTATGTGCGTTTCTACAGTAATGTCTGTGTGTGTTATAATGTGTGTGTGTGTGTTCCTCAGGGTACCCAGCGTATGATCCATGTGTCGGTAGATGGTGGTGATGTGTGGAACATGGCTCAGCTCCCTACTGTTGGCCATGAGCAGTTCTACTCCATACTGGCAGCCAGCGACGACATGGTGTTCATGCACGTAGACGAACCTGGAGGTCAGTCAGAACACACACACACAATTATGGATTAAGATTCTTTCTTAGATGTGTGTCTTTGTTAAGATCTCACTTGTCCCTTGCTATCCTCCCAGATGAAGCTTTCGTCTACATGACAATAGATGGTTTATGAAGCTTTATTTACTTAGTGGCACATTGTGACAGACACTGGCATAGGGACCATCTACATATCAGATGACAGAGGGACACTCTACTCCAAGTCTCTGGAGCGCCACCTCTACACGGCCACAGGGGGCGACACTGATTTCACCAACGTCACCTCGCTCAGGGGTGTCTACATGACCAGCGTACTCACAGAGGGTGGGTCTACACTGCCACACACGGACACAGAGACGCACCGTTTTGAAGTGTTTTTCTATACAGTCTGACCCCCCCTCCACTCCCTCTGTAGACGGCTCAGTGGAGACTGTGGTGTCGTTTGACCAGGGGGGGGAGTGGCGGCCGGTACAACGGCCTCGAAACAGCCGCTGTGACACTGAGACCGCCACCAACCGGCCGGACCGAGTGAGACACACACACACACACACACACACAACCCTGTGATTATATATGTGTGCTTTAGCAATACTGTATGTAGCTTTGTATTTCATGAGTGTTTTGTCCTTGTCCCTTACCCACCCTGTGTGTCTACAGTGCAGCCTGCACATCCACGCCTTATACAGCATCTCTATGAAGATGAACGTCCCTCTGCTGCCCCTCACACAGTTCAACGCTATAGGCCTCATTCTGGCTCATGGTAACACACACACAGTATACACCAGCCATACTCAATATTTCAGACCGCGGTCTGGATCCAGACCCAGAATGGGGTTCATTTTTACTGCTATTGAGAGTTGTAATAGTAGATTGTACAAGGTGGAATTTAGAAATGTGGAAGTGCATGGGCAGTTATGTCATTCAATGTCAGAAATGTTGAGTTAATCAACTAGCACCCCTCAAACTCAACTCTGAACCTCAAAGACAGTTCCACTTCATTATTCCCCTTTAATCGGGGACTGATTTACACCTGGCACACCAGATGGGTGCAATTAATTATCAGGTAGAACAGAAAACCAGCAGGCTCTGGACCTCGTAGGGTAAGAGTTGAATACCCCTGACACTAGCGCTTGGTAGCTGGTTAGCCCAACTTACCTAAATATTGTAGTTATCATAGCCAGATTACATGCCCAGGGGCCTCCATTGATTTTGTTGAGTCACTCCAGTATCATATGAACACACAAGACATGGCAAAATGTGTAGAATTGCAGGAAAAGAGCTTTAAAATGGCAACATTTTCTCTCTGCCAGCAAGAGAAGTGTGAACAGACTGATCAGTTTGGGGTTGCATGGGTTGTGAGGTGGAGGTTTGTTACTACACCAATAAAGGACAATATCCATCCAGATCTTTGCCACCTTGGAACATCTTATACACTGAGCCCAAAAATAACACAATCACATGCCCACCCTATGGAGCACTAGAATAATGGAACATTCATATCCCTATTCCTTCACTCCCCTCCCTCTCTGTCTCCAGGTAGTGTGGGTGACCCAGCGTCTGTGCTGTCTCCTGATGTGTATGTGTCTGATGATGGAGGTTACTCCTGGCTGAGAGCGCTAACCGGACCCCACCACTACGCCATCCTAGACTCTGGAGGCCTTTTGGTGGCTGTCGAACACACATCTGCACCCGTCAACCAGATCAAGTGAGTGAAAGAGAGAGAGAAACAGAAATGGAGGCGGTCCTGCCATTTCAAGTCTTTGCACTCAGGTTGTGTTTGATAATGATGCTAAGAGGCCTTTTCCCCCTCCATCTCCCCTGCAGGTTTTCCACAGACGAGGGCCAGTGTTGGCATGTGTATAACTTCACCAGTGAGCCGCTGTATTTCACAGGGCTGGCGTTGGAGCCTGGAGCCCACTCCATGAACCTCAGCCTGTGGGGGTACAGAGTGGGCCTGCAGGGTCCCCTCAGTCACTACTGGGTCTCTGTTACCATCGACTTCAAACAGCTACTCTCCAGAGACTGTGAGTGGACTGTGTGTGTGTGCATGCGTGTGGATGTGCCTGTGCTTACTGGTCTCTATGTCCCCCTGCAGGTGGGGAGGGGGACTATGTTCAGTGGTTGGCGCACTCTGATGACCTCAACAACCCTAATGACGGATGCATTCTGGGATATAAGGAGCGTTTCCTGCGGCTGAGGAAAGATTCTGTCTGCTGGAACGGACGTGATTATGTCATCACCACCCAGCCCACCCCCTGCCAATGCACACTGGATGACTACCAGTGGTCCGCACCTCATAAACCTTCACGTCTATGTTACTACTCACTCTCTCTTTACCTTTCATTTGACTCCCTTTCCTCCCCTCACCCATTCAGAGGGGTCGGGTTAAATCTGGAAGACATTTCGGTTGAATGCAATTCAGTTGTGCAACTGACTAGGTATCCCCCTTCCCCATCTTATCCATCTTTCACTATCACCTCTCTGTCTATCTCTCCTTGTGTTCAAGCAAACAACAGACATATGTATCTTTCTCTCTCTCTGTCTGTTGTAGTGACTATGGGTACCACCGTGGAGAGAACAGTTCTGAGTGTGTGGAGCAGGCAGACCTGAAGGGCCATGTTCTGGAGTTCTGTCTTCACGGCACCACAGAACAGCTGCAGACCAGTGGGTAAGGAACTCACCTCACAACAACAACAACAACAACAAAATGCCTCTCTCTCCTTCCATTTTTCACTGTCTCTTCTGCTCTCCATCCTAAAGCTACCGGAAGATTCCAGGCGACCGGTGTGTGGGCGGGATCCAGCCTAAGAGGAAGGAGATTGATCTGAGGAGAAACTGCATCAGCAATGCACTTCACCCAAAACCCCTGGTCAGTGGTAGCATTCCTGCTACAGCAATGCACTTCACCCAAAACCCCTGGTCAGTGGTAGCATTCCTGCTACAGCAATGCACTTCACCCAAAACCCCTGGTCAGTGGTAGCATTCCTGCTACAGCAATGCACTTCACCCAAAACCCCTGGTCAGTGGTAGCATTCCTGCTACAGCAATGCACTTCACCCAAAACCCCTGGTCAGTGGTAGCATTCCTGCTACAGCAATGCACTTCACCCAAAACCCCTGGTCAGTGGTAGCATTCCTGCTACAGCAATGCACTTCACCCAAAACCCCTGGTCAGTGGTAGCATTCCTGCTACAGCAATGCACTTCACCCAAAACCCCTGGTCAGTGGTAGCATTCCTGCTACAGCTATGATACAGCATCTGGTAAAGTCTTTGTCTGGCTCAAGGAGTAGGAAAACCATTCTAGACTTAAGTTAACACCCCTCTCCTTCTCTCTCTCTCTCTCTCTCAGACGGAGGCCAACTTGTTAAGCTCTGCCTCTATAGTACTGGTTGTAATGGTGATTTTGCTCATCAGCGCTGCCACAGGGGTTATGCTCATCAAGAAATATGTCTGCGGAGGGAGGTCAGTTTACCTCACCTGTCTCCTCCCCTACCTTTGTCCTCCCTGTGTGTACAGTATGTGACTGTGTGGTTATCTTGCTCAGGTTCCTGGTACACAGGTACTCAGTGCTACAACAGCATGCAGAGGCCAATGGGATAGAGGGAGTGGATGAACTGGACACACACACCACCGAGATGGGCAAAACACACTACCACGAAGACTCAGATGAGGTTCACACACTGCTAGCATACACAGACACACACAGTTTTTGTGTGACACAGCAATTTTGTGTACAGTACATTACTAGTACATTCCTGCTCTTGTCCTGCATCATGCTGTTAGTGTTTTTCCTCACAATATTCTCTCTCTCGTTGTGTGTATGTTTGTGGGCGTATATCTGTGTACGTGTGGATTTTCCCGCCCAGGACCTCTTGGAGTGAGAAGCGAGCTGCGAGAGACTTAATCCGCCAACCTGACAGCCTAACCAAGACTACTCCCTCCCACCATTGCCTCCTCCTGCCGCCACTAATACTGCAGCTGCTCTGAGACTCCACTCCTACTCAATGACTGCAAACAGTTCTTACATACCTCTTCCCTTCCCAAGGACACTGGCACTAAAGGGATATATCATGTCCTGCAGAGGGCTGGAGAGCAGTGGGACAGGGTCTGTGGGCTTGGGGCCTGTGGAGGGGAGCGCAGAGGAGAGCTTTTGTGTCCCTAAGGAGCTTTTGTTGTGTCTGCAGCCTTCCTTTCTCCACAACGCTTTCTGATGCAGATTCACGGAGCAGGCGCTCTATTGCTGTGGTGCAGAGAGTCAGGGTGCAACAGCAGTGGCACTGGGAATGGTGTGTCTGGATCAGAATGAGTTTCTATGGTACAGTACCTGATATGGTACACCCCTATGAAAGAGACCGTATACAAAATGAGATGTGGATAGCTTTCAACTGAAGTGGTACATAGTTATACATTTAGTTATGTCTGAAATAATTTTGTACCAAGTGCAAAAGATAATCATTTTCATAAACATTATGTGTGAGGTGAAAACGTATACTAAATGTGTTATTGTTTTCAGGCTCATACCAGCTTTAGTATGACCACATTAACAAAAACTAGCTAACCATACAGTACCTTGTCCTACTGTGCTTAGAGTGGACATCTTGAATTATATTACCAAAGCACTTTCACAATTTTGTGTTGCAGAGAAAATGTATCTGATTTGTCATACTGAGAGGGTAGGGAGTATGGGGGAAACTACTCAGCAAATGAGTTGTCAAGTCTGAACAGACCATATTGTACGAGTGAATTACTTGAGAAATAATAAACTCTTTCTTTTCAATGTCATAACACATGTCATAAACAGTCATGACAGCTGAAATTAACTTAATTTACACAATCTTTACACACACTGCTATTGAAGTGAACTAGTAGGATAGCAGTTTACCCAGCTAAATCTAAAAAATATCAAATATATTTGTGGGTCTGGTATAGTCTGCTTGTAAACTATTTATAAACGGTAGTTTGTTAACCATTACATTTAGCAAATACATGTGTAAGGCTTATTGTTCATGGTGTATATATGATTTAAAGGGTCTGATAATAAATGGTTCATAAATAATATACATGTAATTATTAATGAACTCAAATATATTAACTAATGATATGTAATGTTAGCAAATAGTTTACTTATGGTAACAAACTTTTGAATACTGGTATAAAAGCAGACCCTGTCAACCTGTTACTAAGTTATATGTGAATCAGTGCTGTTTTTTTTTTATTACGATGAAGGCTATGATTTAATCGAAATCTTGTTTAACAAAAGAAGCGCTATGTTCAAAGTTTGTGTTTGTGGGAATTATTTGATTTTACAATTTGGCAAGTGGACACGTGAAATTAATTGTCCTAACATTTTCTTGTCAATATATTTTATTACCTCAGAATTTCATAAGCTAACATATCTAAGAAATAAAACTAGTTTGAGTATTCACTTGTGCTTTATTCAGGTAAGCAGTATTCACAACATAGAGCGACAGAAATAACCATGGGCCTTCAGTCCCAAGCATTTCATTAGACAATGTTACCTAGTTTCCTTTATAGATTTGAGAAGCACATTATCAACATTTTTGGAGTTAATGCATGTCTACTGTGTAATGAAGTGATTCCATCTCCAAGTGGACCCAATTGAGGGTTAGGAGACTTCCTGACCAGGAAACACTCTGGGCTCTTGCAACTGGTACGTGCTTTTTGCAGTTGCAGGCACTCATTTTCTTTTCACACCATCAGGTTTGATTAACCAGCTATTATAAATGGCAGCTCATGCTGAGTTTTGGTGCAGTGCTATACTGTGAGATAGCTGTATAATGGACATAAGATTTTGTCTCAGATTTCCGGGAATAGTCTGTTCCATTTTAGGCCTGGTGTATAGTAGTTTGTTTGCTTGTGTTTTTATATATCATTGCCAATTTTACAAACAGACTTGGAAAGTCCTCTTTTGCAATATAGGTTGATCTCTTTGAATAAATAATAGTTTAAATGTTGAACTTTCTTGTCATGTCTATTTGATCCTACTTCACCAAAGAAGGCATTATGCTATAACGCTTTAATTATTTTACAATCACCTTTCAAAGGAACTTGCATCAGGTTTAGTTTATTGGGATCTCCATTAACTACTGAACATACAGCAGCTACTCGTCCTGTGGTCCACATAAAACAAATACTAGCTACATTTGACACTTTATATGAACCAAAAAAGTATGTGTGGAAACAGTGAAACTACAATCTGTTGGCTGGTGGCTATTCAGCAAGAGTGATTTTCTGTGTTTCAGAAACAGGTAACTAGTAGGTAGACGTGGGCAAGTCTTTGTGGATATAGCTAACATACAACCACAGCTAGCTATTTTATAAGAACAAAAAGTATTGCTGCCAGACAGAAAAGTGAAGGTGGCGACAATTGCACCGGAAGTTATGCAGTGCACCATACTGAATTTGAATTTTCTAAGTTGTGCTAACAGTTGAGGAGCTGGCTACAAGGTAGCACACGATTTGGCTATGCTTTGTTAAATTGCTATATTTTTCATTACACACTTTAGTATTTGTCGGGTACGAAGGCCAGTGTGCAAGAATGTAGCTTGCTAGAGAACGTTGCAATAATGCCGATATATTGAGGTGAGTTTCATTTGTCCGTTTGCAAAGTGGTCCAGTTAAACTTGGCTATCTAGCGTTTCCTACGGCTAGCTAGCTATCCATTTGACGTCGTTTAAAATTAGATGCAGAATATGCCATCGAATTTTTATTTAAAGTGTTGAAAAGATAGCTATCAGTTAATGTATGTTGCGCGGAAGCGACCAAGGAGTTTATGGTCTCACAATGTTATCTAACGTAGGTATTTAGTAAGTTAGCTCGCTAACTATATCTCCATATTGTTTGTTTAGCTAGCTGACTACAGACTGCGGGCTCAATACAAGTTGTGTTCAAGAGGCTAGGCAGTTAGCCAAGGCCAATGGACAGCTTGAAGACTTGCAGCTGCTAGCTTTAACTAACTAGCTAATCAGCGATCAACGTGTTTCTTAACACAAAAATATTGATTGAACCTAAATAGAAGATACAGTGGGTTGTGTATGAAATGAATAGCTAACGTTAACATCCATTCTTGCGCTTTTTTTCCCCCTGCAGATTTTGTCTTTTGAATATGACCTCGTTACCGTCACCCCAGCAGTACACAGCCTCAAGCTCAGCATGCAACATATTACCTGGTGATGGGAGTCAGGTGAGTTTATTTACACCGATTTATTTATTCTTATGAGCATGGCCTTATTTCTATTATAGCCTATTGGATGACTGACGTTCATATTCCATTCACCCAGTTCAATGTAACATCCATAGGTTTAGGCTACCACATGATACTCAAATTTTCCCTATACCAGTCATGAAGTTGCTACAACCTGGCCTTTGAAAGAACGTTTACAACATAGGTGCACACTGGTCGAGAGAAATTTGAGGTGACCGACAGTGGCATATTCAATACCGCCTTGCACACTCTTGGATCTAGCTGATCTAGGGTGTAGTCATTAGTCCAACAGTTGTAAACAAGAGTTTCAATTGGACACATCCAGGTATGTTTATTTTCATTTAGTTTGCTCCTGTTTTAAGAAAAGTTTTACAGCAAAATCAGCGGAATGAATACATGCCGTATCACACGTAAACCATGTTCACTTTCATAGTAGCCACGTTGTATTCCTTCGCATCTATGCGCTCTCCTGCTCTCACCCTTTCCCTTGGCTTGTGGACTTCCAATGGACAACACATCAGCTGTATGTGACCAAGCCAAACCATATCATAACCGCTACACACAGCCTACATTGTTGTCACCATTATTTGCTAAAGTAACGTCATAGTCAACATAGCTAATAGAACTAATGCGTTAAACCCCCTACAATCATGCAGTAACGTTAGTGTACAGTCAGTTAGCAGTTATAACCAGTTTAGCAGTTACACCGTCAGCCACCGGTGGCAATAAAATTGTAAATCCTTACCTTGACTTGGTAGAGTTCCAGTGTTGTGTTGGGTAGGCATACCCAACTAGCTAACATAGCATTCCTCTGTTTGAGTAGGCTAAGCTAGCTAGCTGCATTTGTTAGCTGTGAGAGAGAGAGAAAATGACGAAATATACATTTCTGTTGAATGCATTGTTGTGCAACTGACTAGGTATCCCCCTTTCCCAGCTCATCCATCTTTCACCATCACCTCTCTATCTCTCTTTGTGTTCAAGCAAACAACAGACATATGCATCTCTCTCTCTCTCTCTGGCATCTCCAAAACTGTTAAACTATTATCTTTCTCTCTCTTTGAGTCCACTACTCACCATATTTTATGCACTGCAGTATTAGCTACCTATAGCTTATTCTTTCATTTTTAATTTTTTATTTTTATTTAACCAGGTAGGCCTGTTGAGAAGAAGTTCTCATTTACAACTGAGACCTGGCCAAGATAGAGCAAAGCAGTGCGACACAAACAACAGAGTTACACATGGGATAAACAAACGTACAGTCAATAACACAATAGAAAAGGCTATATACAGTGTTTGCAAATGTAGTAATATTAGGGAGATAAGGCAATAAATAGGCCATAGTGGTGAAATAATTACAATTTAGCAATTAAACACTGTGATAGATGTGCAGAAGATGAATGTGCAAGTAGAGATACTGGGGTGTAAAGAAAAATAAATAAATAACATGGGGATGTGGTAGTTGGGTGGGCTATTTACAGATGGGCTATGTACAGGTGCAATGGTCGGTAAGCTGCTCTGCCAGCTGATGCTTAAAGTTAGTGAGGGAGATATAAGTCTCCAGCTTCAGTGATTTTTGCAATTTGTTCCAGTACCGTGTAAGTCTATGGAAGGGGGGGAGAACCATGAGCCTCTTATGTTTTGTATCGAAGTCAGTGTACCCAGAGGAGGATGGAAGCTAGCTGTCCTCTGGCTACACCATGGCTCTACCCTACATTATTTGCTGATGTGAATATATTTAGTATAGTTTTGTCTAAAAAGGATAAACTTTTAAAACATTTTAATGAAATTCACTGAGGATGGTCCTCCCCTTCCTCCTCTGAGGAACTTCCATTGATGTTGACCTAAGTCACAACGACATTAACCACAACCTTTGTACAGAGAATATATCTGGTCCTGTTAAAGCTATTGCATGGTTCTGTCTGTGGCAGGTGCAGCCCAAAGCCCCTCTCCTGCAGATTCTGCGTGTGGCTGGAGCCCAGGAGGACATCTTTACCCTCAAGGAGGTGAGTGGATACAGTTGGCATGGTAACAGCCCTATAAGATAAAAGCTATATTGCACTTATTAAAACGTATGTTCACAAACTGTGTGTATCAGGTGATGCACTACCTGGGCCAGTACATCATGGGGAAGCAGTTGTATGATAAACAGAGGCAGCACATAGTGCACTGTCAGGACGACCCACTGGGAGAGCTGCTGGAGGTCGAGAGCTTCTCCGTCAAAAACCCCAGGTGAGCACACACCCACAGGCTCATGCTCAGTACACATTATTCTTACACTGTACATAACACGCTTATGCTGTATACTTAACACATAAGCTCAAGTCTACATGTGTCCTATTTTGCAGTCCAGTCTACGAGATGCTGAAGAAGTATTTAGTTGTGCTGAGTTGTTCAGGTAAGTGATCGATGCCTCCGTTGCTTGTGAGATTTCCATTTTAAAAATCAAATTTGATGCATTTGAATATGATCCTGGCTGAAACAGGTGAAAGACTAATGCAATGCTGCTTTGTCTGGATTGAGTGTGGGATGATTGTTGATAAGAAATCAATTTACATATTTTCTCTTTTTCCTCACGTGTACAGTCAAATCATCTACTTATAGGGTCTTAATGAATGTTGAAGCTTTAAGATTGATGGTTTTACCAACCAGTGAAGAATCAGTCTGTATTGCCTTCTACTCTATAAGCTCAGTCTTGCTGGTTGGAGGTGAAAGGTGTGCATGTGTAAACTGTAGACCTGGAGCTCTCTCTCTGTGTAAACTGTAGACCTGGAGCTCTCTCTCTGTGTAAACTGTAGACCTGGAGCTCTCTCTCTGTGTAAACTGTAGACCTGGAGCTCTCTCTCTGTGTAAACTGTAGACCTGGAGCTCTCTCTCTGTGTAAACTGTAGACCTGGAGCTCTCTCTCTGTGTAAACTGTAGACCTGGAGCTCTCTCTCTGTGTAAACTGTAGACCTGGAGCTCTCTCTCTGTGTAAACTGTAGACCTGGAGCTCTCTCTCTGTGTAAACTGTAGACCTGGAGCTCTCTCTCTGTGTAAACTGTAGACCTGGAGCTCTCTCTCTGTGTAAACTGTAGACCTGGAGCTCTCTCTCTGTGGAGGTGTTTAACTCCTCATTTGCCCTGCAGAATTCTTCGAAGAAACCAGAGCTACAGTGTACCTACAGGGTGTGTGTCAGTGTGTGTGTGCGGAGTGTGTTAATTAAAGGGCAGGGTGTGTTTTGTGTGTTACTGTATCTCATTCTGAAACACAGACGCTGCAGAGAGTCTTTCTGTGGGCCGTGAGTGTGTAGAGGGCGGAGTGGAGGACCGCGGTCAGGTAAAGCTGAAGCATGGTGCTCAGGAGAAACAGGGACCCTCAAGCCCACCACCTCACCACACACAACCCCCCCAGGGTAGCTCAATCCGTCAGTCTCTTCAAAATGTAATGAGCCATGCGCGCAGCTTCATTGTTGAGATATCAATTGTTCTAGCCAACTGATTTTGTGGTCTTTAATGCCATTATCAAAGTTGGAATACAATCAACTGATTTTAAAATGATAGTTGCATTGAGAATGTAGAGCAGTTGATTGATTTTCCCAAGTTTATTGAGCCAGTAGCTTGTGTGTTGTGAGGGGAGGGGAGGGCCACTGTCTTCGCAGGTGTTTATGTGTACAGAGTGGCACCGTCTCTGTACATCCCCATCTCTGGCCTGGCCTGGTGGAGTTCCAACACAACACTGCCGGACCCACCAGCACCACTCAGAGCATGGGGGGCAGAGTCACTGTCTCTGTCTGTCTCAGAGTTCTCTTCTCTGCCCCAAACCTGCTGGAGGAACACAGCTCCTGATCCAGTCTCGGTTCAAACACCCACTCCCCCATCTACCCCTTCCTCTCTCTACCTGCCCCTTCCCCAAACTTCTCAAACTTGCCCCTCCATGCAATATCTGCCACCTCTTTCTTCCACCGAAACAACAAACCCCACTTCCCCTTCTTCCTAACACCCAAACTGCCCTTCGCCCCCTTCACCAACACCGCAATGGCTTCTTACCCCAACGCCTCTTGTTTCCACTTAACATTAGTTGCCTCTAGGCCAGTTGTGGATATGGGAGTTTACCGTGAGATATGACTAGAGAAGAATTCATTAATGATAGAATGTTGATCATATGGATAGTGATCAATGGGTTTGTAATTATCAGTGACTGCAACTTTTGTTGAGAAGAGGCATGCAGAAATCACTGCCCAATATTATAAATTAAAAATATAAATTCCCTCAGTCTTTGTGTATTGCAATTTGAAAAATAAAGATAATATGGGAGGACTGGCTCCTCTTCGTCAAGAAATGCATGCAGATCAATTAAAGATGTAGTCACTTGTCATCGAATCACGGCATCGTGTTGAATAGTATTCCAACTTGTGTGTGATCATGGAAGATTGAGCACTGCAACTGCGGTGTGGTGTGTCCATACTAATGCTTGTCTGGTTCATGCACACACAAACACCAAGCATGTAGGATTTCAGATTAATTTAGGCAGATTGTAGTCAGTCACTCTCGTCTCCTTTCATTTTCAACCTTTCTCTGAATGTGTGTGGCTCTGTTGCCCCGTCTGTCCTTATGTGGCCCTCCATTGCCCCAGTACCCATGAATCTATTCCACTGACCTGCCCTCCCCTTGACCACTAGGCCGTGCTGTGAAGGAGCTGTGGTTTCGCCAAGTGCCCAGTTTCTGCTCTATTATCTGATTGGCTCTCCTCCTCCCCTCCTACTTGTGTAGGTGTGTGGGGGCGTGGCCAAGGCGGGCCTGGTTGTGGCCAGTGACGAGGCCCTCCCCATGCAGACCCCGTCTCAGAGACGACCCCGGGAGCCTGACGAAGGTAAACTCACTCACATGGCTATATATATCTGCTATATTATTTGAGTCCCAACCCCCCCTGTGATCCCTCCCTCAGACTCTTTAGATGGCTTGCCCCAGTCGGCCTGCAAACGGCCCAAGCTTGATGTCACACTAGACGAGTGGGACCTCTCAGGACTGCCCTGGTGGTTTCTGGGTAATCTGCGTAACAACTACAGTCGCAGAAGCAACGGCTCTACGGACATCCACACTAATCAAGTAAGAAAATATGCTGTTTACTATAGTCAGTTTATTTGCTTGTCAAGGTGATAAACTCAGGGAGCATAGTCATACAGTGATGAGATCACACACATCCTGACTGAGGGATCAGCTGTCTCCTGCGCAGGATGAGGACACAGCGATCGTGTCGGACACGACGGACGACCTGTGGTTCCTGACGGAGGGGGGAAGTGAACAGGTGAGCGTGGAAATGAAGGAGGCCGTGCTGGAAGAAGGGAGTGGAGGAGAAGGAGAGCCGCCACCTGAAGAGGAGGGAGGAGGAAAAGAGGAGAAGGCTGATAAGGAGGTAGAACTGTTCTCCTGTCGTCTCTTATGTTGAGTGGGACATAAACAATTATATGTTGTACTCTTGTACTATGGAGTATTATTTCAGACTATAGCTAGGTTCAATTCACATTGTATTGGTCACATACACCTATTTAGCAGATGTTATTGCGGGTGTAGCGTAATGCTTGTGTTCCTAGCTCAGTGCAGTAATATCTAACATTACACAGAATCTAGTAAAAGAAAGGAATATAGAAATATTAGGATGAACAATGCATGAGTGGCATTGACTAGAGTACAATATATACACATGAAATTAGTAAAACAGTATGTTACCTTATTAAAGTGATTCCATGTCTATGTACATAGGGCAGCAGCCTCTAAGGTGCAGGTTTGAGTGACTGAGTGGTAACCGGCTAGTGACTAAGTTCTGTGCAGGGTACTGGGTGGAAGCCGGCTAGTGATGCCTATTTAAGTCTGATGGCCTTGAGATGGACGCTATTTTTCAGTCTCTCGGTCCCAGATTTGATGCATCTGTACTGACCTCGCCTTCTGGATGATACCGGGATGAATGTCCTTGATCATCTTTTTGGCCTTCCTGTGACATTGGGTGCTGTAGGTGTCCTGGGGGGCAGGCAGTGTGCCCCCGGTGATAAGTTGGGCAGACTGCACCACTCTGGAGAGCCCTGCGGTTGTGGGCGGTGCAGTTGCCGTACCAGGTGGAGATGCAGCCCTACAGAATCCTCTCAATGGTGTATCTGTAAAAGTTTGAGGGTCTTAGCGGCCAAGCTGAATTTCTTCGGCCTCCTGAGGTTAAGAGGCGCTGTTGCACCTTCACCACACTGTCTGTATGGGTGGATCATTTCAGATTGTCAGTGACATATGTGTACGGCGTGGAACTTTAAGCTTTCCACCTTCTCCACTGCGGTCCTGTGGATTGGCACGTGCTCCCTCTGCTGTCTACGTTCAGCACCACTCCTCCCTGTAGGCTGTCTCATCACTAATCAGGCCTACTACTGCAAACTTGATTATTGAGTTGGAGGTGTGCGTGGCCACACAGTCATGGGTGAACAGGGAGTACAGGGGAGGGTCCCTGTGTTGAGAATTAGCGTAGTGGTGTTGTTTTCTACCTTCACCACCTGAGGGCGACCCATCAGGAAGTCCAGGACCCAGTTGCACAGGGCGGGGTTCAGACCCAGGGCCCCAAGCTTAATGATGAGCTTGGAGGGTACTATGGTGTTGAAGGCTGTAGTCAATGAACAGCGTTCTTACATAGGTATTCATCTTGTCCAGATGGCAGTTATCTTTGCTTTTATTGGGTACAGGAGCAATGGTGGACATCATGAAGCAAGTGGGGACAGCAGACTGGGATAGGGAGAAATTTGAATAAACTCTCCAGCCAGCTGGTCTGCGCGTACTCTGAGGGATCCCGTCTGGGCCGGCAGCCTTACGAAGGTTAACACAATTAAATGACTTACTGGTCTGCGCGTGCTCTGAGGGATCCCGTCTGGGCCGGCAGCCTTACGAAGGTTAACACAATTAAATGACTTACTGGTCTGCGCGTGCTCTGAGGGATCCCGTCTGGGCCGGCAGCCTTACGAAGGTTAACACAATTAAATGACTTACTGGTCTGCGCGTGCTCTGAGGGATCCCGCCTGGGCCGGCAGCCTTACGAAGGTTAACACAATTAAATGACTTACTGGTCTGCGCCTGCTCTGAGGGATCCCGTCTGGGCCGGCAGCCTTACGAAGGTTAACACAATTAAATGACTTACTCACGCCGGCCACGGAGAACTAAAGCCCACAGTCCAGGAAAGCAGGCCGCTTTGGTGGCACTGTGTTATCCTCAAAGCTGGCAAAGAAGGTGTTTAGCTTGTCCGGGAGCAAGACTTCAGTGTCTGTGACATGGCTGGTTTTCCCTTTGTAATCCATGATTGTCTGGAGTCCCTGCCACATACAGTACCAGTCAAAAGTTTGGACACCTACTCTGTAGGTTTTTCCTTAATTCAAGGGTTTTCCTTAATTTTTTTCTACATTGTGGAATTATAGTGAAGACATCAAAACTAGGAAATAACATATAGAATCCATGTAACCAAAAGTGTTAAACAAATTAAAATAGATTTGAAATTTGAGATTCTTCAAAGTAGCCACCTTTTGCCTTGACAGCTTTGCACACTTCTGGCATTCTCTCAACCAGCTTCATGAGGTAATCACCTTGAATGTTTTTCCAATAGTCTTGAAGGAGTTGACACACATGCTGGCTGCTTTTCCTTCACTCTGCGGTCCATTCATCCCAAACAATCTCAATCGGGTTGAGGTTGGGTGGTTGTGGAGGCCAGGTCATCTGATGCAGCACTCCATCAGTCTCTTTCTTGGTCAAATAGACCTTATACAGCCTGAAGGTGTTTGGGTCATTGTCCTGTTGAAAAACAAATGAAAGACCGCTGCGCGGCAGCTCAGTGCTAGAGGTGTTACTACAGACCCTGGTTCGGTTCCAGGCTGTATCACAACCGGCCATGATTGGGAGTCCCATAGTGCGGTGCAAAATTGGCCCAGCGTTGTTAGGGTTTGGCCGGGGTAGACCGTCATTGTAAATAAGAATTTGTTCTTAACTGACTTGCCTAGTTAAATAAAACTAAAACTAAGTGCAAACCAGATGGGATGGCGTATGGCTGCAGAATGCTGTGGTAGCCATGCTGGTTAAGTGTGCCTTGAATTCTAAATAAATCAGGGTCACCAGCAAAGCATCATCACACCACCACCTCCATGCTTCACGGTGGGAACCACACATGCGGCAATCATCCGTTCACTTACTCTTCGTCTCAAATTTGGACTCATCAGACCAAAGAACAGATTTCCACCGGTCTAATGTCCATTGCTCGTGTTTCTTGGCCCAGGCAAGTTTCTTCCTCTTATTGGTGTCCTTTAGTTGTGATTTCTTTGTAGCAATTCGACCATGAAGGCCTGATTCATACATCAATTGTTAGGAGATTGCGTCTGTTACTTGAACTCTGCAAAGCATTTATTTGGGCTGCAATCTGAGATGTAATTAATTACAGATATCTGAGGCTGGTAAATCTACTGAACTTATCCTCGGCAGCAGAGGTACCTCTGGGTCTTCTTTCCCTGTGGCGGTCCTCATGAGAGCCAGTTTCATCATCAGCTCTTTTTTGCGACTGCACTTGAAGAAACTTTCAAAGTACTTGAAATTTTGCTGATTGACTGATCTTCGTGATGGACTGTCGTTTCTCTTTGCTTATTTGAGATGTTCTTGCCATAATATGGACTTAATCTTTTACCAAATAGGGCTATCTTCTGTATATGTTGGCTCAAACACATAGAAAAGGAAAGAAATTCCACAAATTCACTTTTTACAAGGCACACCTGTTAATTGAAATGCATTCCAGGTGACTACCTCATGAAGCTGGTTGAGAGAATGCCAAGTGTGTAAAGCTGTCATCAAGACAAAGGGTGGCTACTTTGGCAAATCTCAAATATATTTTGATTTGTTGAACACTTTTTTTTTTGCTTACTTCATGATTCCGTATGTGTTATTTCATAGTTTTGATGTCTTCACTATTATTCTACAATGAAGAAAATAGTAAAAATAAAGAAAAACCCTGGAATGAGCAGGTGTGTCCAAACTTTTTGACAGGAACTTTACGGGAACTGTGTCTGAACCGTTGAATTGTGTTTCCACGTTGTCTCTACTGACATTTTGCCTGTTTGATTGCCTTACGGAGGGCAAAACTGTCCTGTTTGATTACCTTACGGAGGGCAAAACTGTCCTGTTTGATTGCCTTACGGAGGGCAAAACTGTCCTGTTTGATTGCCTTACGGAGGGCAAAACTGTCCTGTTTGATTGCCTTACGGAGGGCAAAACTGTCCTGTTTGAATTCGACCATATTCCCTGTCACCTTGCGGTGGTTTGCCCTTTCAGTTTTGCGCGGATGCTGCCATCTACCCATGTTTTTTTGGTTTAGGTCGATTTCCATCCGATTAGCGACAGATTTCCATGCAAATATTCATAAAGAAAATATGCAGTACATGATGACGTAGTGCACACAATGTACTTTTTTTCCCAAGTTGTCATTTACCAAATAAAAATCTAAAGTTTCCATCTTATTTTCAACTCATAGTTTTCAACTGATAGTTTTGTCACAAACTGTTGCGTTAAATAGCAAATGTATTTATTTTATTTAACCTTTTATTTAACTAAATGTTCCTACTGTGGTCTTGGCATGTGCACTCTAGCCAACAGTTCCCAGATACAGTGTGGGTAGGCTTATCTTTATGATGAGACTATTATGGATAAGACAAAGACTATTTGTACTTGTCAAACGGTGGTCAGGCATCGATCATCATGTCACCAGAATAAGACCCTCAATATTTATTGGAAAGAGACCTCAAGCTCATCACTGTGCGCTCCACCCTGTGAAGTTCACAACTTATTTAATCTGCAGCCTATTAAACTGCCTTGGTTTCCCAAGATGTAGTGGGAGGACTAGTGCTGTTGCGTGACAGTATTACCGCCACACCGGCAGTCATCAAATTCCATGTGACAGTTCAGTCACGGTAATTAGGCTTCTTCAAGCTCTGATGCTGCTGCTGCTGGTTCAATTCAACGGCTCAGACACAAGAGGTATGTGGCAGGGTCTACAGTCAATCACGGACTACAGGAAGAAACCCAGCCCAGTCACGGACCAGGATGTCTTGCTCCCAGGCAGACTAAATAACTTTTTTGCCCGCTTTGAGGACAATACAGTGCCACTGACACGGCCTGCAACGGAAACATGCGGTCTCTCCTTCACTGCAGCCGAAGTGAGTAAGACATTTAAACGTGTTAACCCTCGCAAGGCTGCAGGCCCAGACGGCATCCCCAGCCGCGCCCTCAGAGCATGCGCAGACCAGCTGGCCGGTGTGTTTATGGACATATTCAATCAATCCCTATACCAGTCTGCTGTTCCCACATGCTTCAAGAGGGCCACCATTGTTCCTGTTCCCAAGAAAGCTAAGGTAACTGAGCTAAACGACTACCGCCCCGTAGCACTCACATCCGTCATCATGAAGTGCTTTGAGAGACTAGTCAAGGACCACATCACCTCCACCCTACCTGACACCCTTGACCCACTCCAATTTGCTTACCGCCCAAATAGGTCCACAGACGATGCAATCTCAACCACACTGCACACTGCCCTAACCCATCTGGACAAGAGGAATACCTATGTGAGAATGCTGTTCATCGACTACAGCTCGGCATTCAACACCATAGTACCCTCCAAGCTCGTCATCAAGCTCGAGACCCTGGGTCTCGACCCCGCCCTGTGCAACTGGGTACTGGACTTCCTGACGGGCCACCCCCTGGTGGTGAGGGTAGGCAACAACATCTCCTCCCCGCTGATCCTCAACACTGGGGCCCCACAAGGGTGCGTTCTGAGCCCTCTCCTGTACTCCCTGTTCACCCACGACTGCGTGGCCATGCACGCCTCCAACTCAATCATCAAGTTTGCGGACGACACAACAGTGGTAGGCTTGATTACCAACAACGACGAGACGGCCTACAGGGAGGAGGTGAGGGCCCTCGGAGTGTGGTGTCAGGAAAATAACCTCACACTCAACGTCAACAAAACTAAGGAGATGATTGTGGACTTCAGGAAACAGCAGAGGGAACACCCCCATCCACATCGATGGAACAGTAGTGGAGAGGCTAGCAAGTTTTAAGTTCCTCGGCATACACATCACAGACAAACTGAATTGGTCCACTCACACAGACAGCATCGTGAGGAAGGCGCAGCAGCGCCTCTTCAACCTCAGGAGGCTGAAGAAATTTGGCTTGTCACCAAAAGCACTCACAAACTTCTACAGATGCACAATCGAGAGCATCCTGGCTGGCTGTATCACCGCCTGGTATGGCAACTGCACCGCCCTCAACCGTAAGGCTCTCCAGAGGGTAGTGAGGTCTGCACAACTCATCACCGGGGGCAAACTACCTGCCCTCCAGGACACCTACACCACCCGATGCTACAGGAAGGCCATAAAGATCATCAAGGACATCAACCACCCGAGCCACTGCCTGTTCACCCCGCTGTCATCCAGAAGGCGAGGTCAGTACAGGTGCATCAAAGCTGGGACCGAGAGACTGAAAAACAGCTTCTATCTCAAGGCCATCAGACTGTTAAACAGCCACCTCTAACATTGAGTGGCTACTGCCAACACACTGTCAATGACACTGACTCTACTCCAGCCACTTTAATCATGGGAATTGATGGGAAATGATGTAAATATATCACTAGCCACTTTAAACAATGCTACCTTATATAATGTTACTTACCCTACATTGTTCATCTCATATGCATACGTTGATACTGTACTCTATATCATCGACTGCATCCTTATGTAATACATGTATCACTAGCCACTTTAACTATGCCACTTGGTTTACATACTTATCTCATATGTATATACTGTACTCGATATCATCTACTGTATCTTGCCTATGCTGCTCTGTACCATCACTCATTCATATATCCTTATGTACATATTCTTTATCCCCTTACACTGTGTATAAGACAGTAGTTTTTTTGTGGAATTGTTAGTTAGATTACTTGCTCGTTATTACTGCATTGTCGGAACTAGAAGCACAAGCATTTCGCTACACTCGCATTAACATCTGCTAACCATGTGTATGTGACAAATAAAATTTGATTTGATTTGGTCATTAGTAGCCTACCAAACTTGCTAACTGCCTGGTACTCAGCACTATTGTCCCTCTAATCACTCTGACATCAATGCAAATGTCATCGAAAATCGAATCCAACACTTCATGAGAGCTCATGTTGCGGCACATTTCTATAGGCTATGCGCGAGAAAACAGTGATGGCCTCTACTAAAAAGAGAATTCCAACAGCCTTCTATAGCCTACTATATTTATTTCTCAACTTTCCTAATATTAAGCACTTTGCTTTTATTTACAACAGGAATATAGCCTACTTGGCTGGCATGAATATGAACCATGCAAAAAGTGTTCTTGATTTAAACTATTTAAGTGCATAGATTACGTGTTTTTTCCCCCGCTGCCCCTGTTTTGATACAGGTGCATGATAATGGTCCATTCTAAATCAAAACGAATTTCACACATTATTTAGTATATGTAAAGACAAGATTAAATCATTAATAGGCTGATATTGTCACCCATCAGACTATCACTTGTGAATGATGCTCAGCTTAAGAAACAATGCCTTTTGTTTGCGACTTTTGTCGAATTATAGTTGCATACCTCATGTAGCCTAGCCCATAAGCCTGTATGTTTTGATATATGTTTTGTATCACAACTAAAGTGGCCAAATACATTTTAAGAATTTGTCACATTAATCTGCTTTACAAGGGGTGTAGAGCCTAACTGACATACATAAGCAGTGTTTGGGAAAGATAATTTTCACCATAAAAATGCACCTTTATAATAAAAGCATTACATGCATAATTGCGGTCACTTTTGATAATGGTGTGTTCCGCTAATGGAACATTCGCGCTTATAGCCTACTGCCATGTGCGTATTGCTGCGCTTATAATGTGAAGAAATAGCCTGATAGTTTATAAACATTTTAAGCTTAAAGTTCTGATCTATTGCTTCAGCCACATTGCGTAGAACATGTTTTTTGATGCTAGTGGTTGTATTAATTTGGGATCCATCACATCCCACAACTGTCCCAGACTGTTTGGAATATTTATTTCTCGCACAGAATAGAATAGGTCGGCTTTTGTACTATGGGGGATAGATGATTGACATAGGCTAGTGCTTTTGCTGTACGTTAGGCCTACTCATCTTGTAGGGCTGACGAAAAGTAAATGTGGACAGTTCTTCCAATATCCATCTCGGAATTGGATAAGGACGTGTGTAGTTGCGTCCCCGATGTGTCTGTCTTCACTTGTAGCCTGTGAGAAAGACCTGATCACGTGATGGAGAGCCATGTGAGTGGGATGCAGATTCGGAGCGCACGGCACTCAGGCAGAAGGGCACAACGGCCGCTGGCCGCCAAAGGCATGGATTTTTTTAGGGCACATTACAGCCACACAAAGGGGATGCCACCGTGGAAATCTAGGCATTATCAAGTGCTTGTCAAATTGTGACTGGTGTGTGTACAGCCTGCGCAAAAAACAAAGCCTTTTCAAGATACTTTTTTCCAAATCATCATTAGTCGCATCTTGCAGCCTTACAATGTATTAAAAATCTAAACATATAGCCCAACGTTTGTAAAACAACTAAAGTTACATTAATAACTCTAAATTAAGCATATGGGAATATCTATTTCTTTAACCGCTCAACACAGAATAGCCACGTGAGCACACCCACAAATAGTTTGGAGAAAATATCCTTTCTATTTTGTACAGCTTTGTTCAATTGTATTCTTCATACTATAAAATAATGCCACAGAATTCTAAACAAATTTTGTCTGCTAAATGAACTAGTGTAGCCCACAGCCATATGACACAGCCACATCAGGGCCAAAGATAAGGACAACTCAGAATATGCTATTCTGTTCTTCTGAAATAGACATTTTCTTCATATCATGCTTCTTTACACCTGTCTAAAATAAATCATGGATTTATTGTGTTGGTGTAGGCTATATTACATGGATTTATTAGACTTTTTAAAATGTAGCTGTTCCAAAGGTCTGTATCAGTGGCTTGTGTGGAAGCCAGGAGATGCTAAATGTTTTTGTTAATTAACGGTCTATTACTGTGAGACCGACAGTTACTTGCTTGACAATCACTGGCTGACAAAATGTCATGACCGCCACAGCCCTAGGGAGGACCACACACCAGATCACGTGACTTTACTTCCATAGGATGGTTATTACATAAATATTTGCGCATGAAGGCATTTCCACCGCCATTTCTAGCATTTAATTAATTTTTAGAAACAAAAGGTTCCCACCATGCCGAACGTATAAATGATCTGTTGGCATTTATAAAAATTTAGCCAACAGCTGTGTTTTTTTAATACGGTAGGACTTTACTCTCATAAAAACTGTATGGAAACGTAGTTTGACTGATGAGTGTCTCTCTTCTCTCCTCAGATGCAGGAGGAGCCAGATGAGGACTCTCAGTGTCTGAGTGATGATACGGATATAGAGATCTCTACACAGGTCCGTCTCCATCTGTTTTCCATCTTCTTGTCTCATTCTCTCTTTCACTCTACTTTGTCTCCCTCGATCTGACTGTCTCTGCCTCTGTCTCGCATGACTCTCATAGTTCCTTATAGCTACCTCTTGTCTAACTCTCTCAGGATGCATGGCAGTGTACAGAGTGCAGGAAGTACAACTCTCCTCTCCAGCGCTACTGCGTACGCTGCTGGGCTCTACGCAAGAACTGGTACAAAGACGTCCCACGGTTGGTCCACTCACTTTCCGTCCCCGACATCCCAGCATGCAGTTCTCTGGCCCCGCGAGAAGACGACGACGAGAAGGAAAGTGACACAGGCATCGACGTCCCAGACTGCCTCAGGACCGTGTCTGACCCCGTCATCCTGCCCTCACACTCCACCCCTGACCGCTTGCTGCCCCCTGGGGTTCCAGGGAAGGGCAAGGGTCCTAGGCCGCGAGGCCTTCCCAGGGAGGAGCAGCTCTCTGGGGGAGAGAGTCAGGAAAGCCTGGGGATGGAAGTAGAGGTTAGGCCCGAGGCTCTGTTGGAGCCTTGTAAGCTGTGTCGGATGCGTCCGCGTAACGGGAGTATTATACACGGCCGCACGGCTCACCTGCTAACCTGCTTCTCCTGCGCCAGGAAGCTGCACAAGTTCCACGCTCCATGTCCCGGCTGTGGACAGATCATACAGAAGGTTATAAAGACATTCATAGCCTGAGAGGATTGGAACACACAGATTAAATACACACAGATGTAATGTACAAGGTTATTTAAAATTGGAACAAGACACAATCACTTGCATCAAAGCCACTCATACGCCCCAGAGATACACAGAGTAAAGCACTTAAAAGAGCATGTTCCCTTTTGCTCTCTGTTGTCTTGTATTGCTTGTATCACACTGCCTCTGAGCTATGGCGCTAGTAATGGAAGGTACAAATCCAGCAATGTGTTTCTTGAAGTATCCAACTATATAGTTATCTCTGTGCCACATTTCATGAAAGTCATTTGCTACTCAATGTAACATCATAGGTATTTATTTATTTGAGGGCCAAGCAGCACTGTACATATGAAAACGCAGCTGTCATTGCAGCTAACTTTGACGACAACGATATGTGAGACTTAAGTTTTTGTTCCTGACGGAAGACCTGTTGACATTTGTTTCCTATTGGCCACTGTTGTAAGTGTCCAGAAAAAGCTTTCTGCCTGTTGTCAGGCTGCTGACGTGTTTGCTGCCATACACTATATTTTCACTTAAAGACCGGTCTTCTCTCCCTAGGTTAAGATGATGGGAAGCTAGCTTCACACTGGCTGACTACTTCTCCAGTGAGAGCAGATATGAATTCTCATTGCCCTGTATATTCATGGAGCCTCAGTGCTTTGGTGGTCCTCCTCTTCTCCTGTTTAGTCCTTTGTTTTTCTTAAGTCATTTCTCTGCAGCATTTGTTTTGTGTGCTCTTGGAAAACAGACAAGGGGGATCGAAAGGAGATTTTCAATACATACTCTACATTTTTGCTGATTTATTGACCACATTTTGGTTGAAAGGCCTATTTTCAAGATAAGTCAATAAGAAACATCTCCTTTAGATCCCCTTGTCATTGTTTTTCAATAGTATACATACCCCCAGGGAGAAGTCTTTACCCTGCAGTGCTGATCAGAATGCTTTGTTGTCTTACTGTCCTTGTACTCACAATGCAAGTGAATGTACTCCACAGAGAACCTTTGCCTCTTTTCAAAGGCTAGTTAGTAAAAAGTAGTTAATATTAACGATAATAACCAGTCTGAAATATAGTTGAAGAGTCACATCTATAGCCCTCAAGGTAGAGTTATTGTAAATTAGCCCATCTCAATAAGGAAATACTTTGTATGTGGACACCCCTTCAAATTAGTGGATTTAGTTATTTCACTGTTTATCAGTGACTTTCAACGTGGCACCTTCATAAGATGCCACCTTTACAACTAGTCAGTTTGTAAAATTTCTGCCCTGCTAGAGCTGCCCCGGTCAACTGTAAGTGCTGTTATTGTGAAGTGGGAACATCTAGGAGCAACAACGGCTCAGCTGTGAAGTGGTAGGCCACACAAGCTCACAGAATGGGACCACCGCGTACTATAGCACGTAAAAATTGTTTGTCCTTGGTTGTAACACACACTACTAAGTTCCAAACTGCCTCTGGAAGCAACTTCAGCACAAAAATTGTTCGTCTGGAGCTTCATGAAATTGGTTTCCATGGCCGAGCAGCTGCACACAAGCTTAAGATTACCATGTGCAATGCCAAGCATCGGCTGGAGTGGTGTAAAACTTGCCGCCATTGGACTCTGGAGCAGTGGAAACGATTTCTCTGGCGTGATGAATCACGCTTCACCATCTGGTAGTCCGACTGACGAATCTGGGTTTGGTGGATGACAGGAGAACACTACCTGCCAGAATGCATCGTGCCTACGGTGAAGTTTTGTGGAGGAGGAATATTGGTCTGGGACGGTTATTATATTTTTTTATGGCTGGGGCTAGGCCCCTTAGTTCCAGTGAAGAGATCTTAACGTTCCAATGACATTCTAGAAGTTCCTGTGCTTCCAACATTTTGGCAAAAGTTTGGGGAAGGCCCTTTGCTGTTTTATCATAACAATGCACCGTGCACGGAGCGAGGTCCATACAGCAATGGTTTGTCGAGATCAGTGTGGAAGAACTTGACTGGCTTGCACAGAGACCTGACCTCAACCCCATCAAACACCTTTGGAATGAATTGGAACGCCGACTGCGAGCCAGGCCTAATCGTCAAACATCAGTCCCCAACCTCACTAATGCTCTTGTGGCTGAATGGAAGCAAGCCCCGCAGCAATGTTCCAACATCTAGTGGAAATCCTTCCCAGAAGAGTGGAAGCTGTTAGAGCAGCGAAGGGGGGACCAACTCCATATTAATGGCTGCCATTTTTCCTTTCCAGACAATTATTTACTTTTAGTCTTACATATGAATACTAAAATATTCACAATCGCCAATTTTCTCAATCTAGTTCTGCTCGCTTGAATTTCTCCATTTTAGTGCAGTGATTTTGGCAATTTCTTGAGACCTTTTCCTGTTTTTGGTGTTGTGCTTGATATTAGAAGTATTTGTGACCCTTTAATTCCTCCCCAAATATGTTTTTACGATTTTTGTTAACCTCTTCCAATATCCTACATTTGAAATCAGATGAATGAGTGTTGGGACAGTAAGTATGGAGTTGTACACCACTACACAGAATACAGGCCTGCCGAGCCTTATCACCTGTGCTAAGTTTGCCCCTTGATAATTAGAAGAAATAAAACATTAAAGCGGCAATTACAGTTGAAACCATAACAAAGTGTTTTCCCCGCTGCTGTTTCTGAGGGATTGGGGGATTGGGCTGGAGAAATGGAACCGCTCAAATTCATATACGGAGCTATGGCTGTTAAGGCCTGACCATCTATGATATCAAAATAATAGTTTAACAATGTTTTGAGGCGATACAGTGCCTGTTTAAATTGACTTTGTTTACCAACATTAAAGTAAATCCATTTTCTTTTTGGGGTTCTGATGGGGGTACAACAGTTAAACAAACCAAGCTAATGAGATATTTAAGTTAGTATTCAAAAATCAATACATATATATTTGCTACTGCCAAATGGCTGTAGCAACTGCAGATTGTCCCTTTTTAAAGGGAGGACTAAAGGTGAATAAAGCTATATAGATGGTAAAGGTTTTTATTTTTAGCTTTGTCTTCTATTTCTAGATGCAAACTTTGCACAGGTGGAAATGCACGGTAATACTATACTCATAGTAATACTCAGGCTCTTTTGTTTCTGGAGGCCAATAGTGTTTCCTCTATCACTCTAAGGTAGAAAGACGTGTGTGGGGGGTTTTCCTGATGGTGCATATGAGTGTGCTTGTTGAGTTTTGTTTAAGGGAAGCGTTTCACTGCCAAACGTAATGATTGGTTTTTGCTTGTTTGTATGTTATGTAAATTTGTTTTGGGTTTTAATTGATATTGGTTCTGCATTTATTTGCTTTAAGATGTATTGTTCCTGTGTGTACAATGCTGTTTTCTGTTATGCTTTTGTGAAGGTCCTGAAGGGCAGGCTGCAGGCAGGTGACCTGTAACAAAGTGACCTGTCCTCTCCTGTCTCTCTACTGCTTGTAACAGACACTGTCAGGTCTACTCTGAAACATACTGAAACATGAACATGCACTTGTACAGAGAGCTCTTTATTCCTTGTCCTAGCTATGCTCTGCCTGACTGAAGGGAACGATGGCCTTACCTTCCACCACTGTTCAGCTCTTTACTTGTACTTATCCCCTCTGCCTCCAGGTGGTGCTGGATAGCAGTGGTTCTCAGTGCTCCAAGAGCTCTTGCCCGTTGCAGCTGTATAGTATTAGACATGTTATAATCTACATAGCATATGGTTGATTAGTGTGAGACTAAACCCAGCACTGTGCAGGTGAGAGAATTATACTAGCAATGTGTATTAAAGCTATATTACATCTGCTATACTGTAAAGGAACCCTGCTTTGATCCCCTTGTATTGCCCTACTCATAAGCCACCGAGCTCTACGAACTATCTAACATGGAGGCACATCAGAATGTGTCATTGTTGTGGTTGTTGAATACTGAGAAAGGCACCAAATTCAAAAAGATGTGATGAGCATGAATGCAACAGAACATTCCAGAAGAACATGGTACACCCAATATGGCCTCCTGTCCTCATGTCGTGGAACATTGCTTTGAATTGGAATGTTAGTTCTGCTCATTCTAATTCTGTTTGTAGTGCTGTATTATGAATAAAGTAACAAGTACAACTAATTGTGTAGGTCTACTGTTATTTTGTCATGTCTGTTTATTACAGTTTGGTAGGAGTACAGTATGACTCACATTATCATTGGATAATTCTGGATAATTCTCTTGCTCTGACATATGCATACACACAATAAACCTGTTGATGAACAGTATCTGCTGTATGTGGAGTGCTTTTAGGCTGAATAATAAGTCCTTGTATGACAGTCCAGCTGTCCTGTACTCTCTCCTTCACGACAGCCCCCCCCCACTCCCTGTCTGTCTGTGCAACATCTCTTTAGTTACTTCTCACACTCCACTTAACCTCACTAATTGCCATTATGAAGTGTTTAATAAAAGTGTGTTTTCTGAGTCCCAAAATAAATCCCCACCAGGTCGCATGGGCACTTCCATAGGGAGGTTTTCTGTTGGAAAGTTCCCTCTGGAGAGACTCCTCAATACTGACAGTCCCAGATGGGTAGACTATTCCAGAACAAAAGACATGGGCTAGCGAGACCTCCGCTATTAAAAAATGACTTTGTTTTTGACCAACCAAATTTCATTTGACTTTGTCAGAAAACACAGCAAAATACGTGTGAGGATTTATTTTAAAGCATTGAGTGGCGAAAAATAGTAAAGTGGAGGTACACTACATGACCAGAAGTATGTGGACACCTGCTCGTCAAACATCTCATTGCAAAATCATGGGCATTAATATGGAGCTGGTCCCCCTTTTTGCTGCTATAACAGCCTCCACTCTTATGGGAAGGCTTTCCACTAAATGTTGGAGCATTGCTGCGGGGACTTGCTTGCGTTCAGCCACGAGCATTAGTGAGGCTGGGCACTGATGATGTGCGATTAGGCCTGGCTCACAGTTGGCGTTCCAATTCATCACAAAGGTGTTCGATGGGATTGAGGTCAGGGCTCTGTGCAGGCCAGTCAATTTATTCCACACCGATCTCGACAAGCCATTTCTGTATGGAACTCGCTTTGTGCACGGGGGGCATTGTCATCCTGAAACAGGAAAGGGCTTTCCCCAAACTGTTGCCACAAGTTGGAAGCACATAATCATCTAGAACGTCATTGTATGCTGTAGTGTTAAGATCTCCTTTCACTGGAACTAAGGGGCCTAGCCCGAACCATGGAAAAATAGCTCCAGACCATTATTCCTCCTCCACTAAACTTTACAGTTGGCAGTATGCATTGGGTTAGGTAGCATTCTCCTAGCATCTGCCAAACCCAGATTCGTTCGTTGGACTACCAGATAATGAAGCGTGATTCATCACTCCAGAGAACACATTTCCACTGCTCCAGAGTCCAATGGCGGCGAGCTTTACACCACTCCAGCCGATGCTTGGCATTGCGCATGGTGATCTTAGGCTTGTGTGTGACTGCTTGGCCATGGAAACCCCTTTCATGAAGCTCCTGATGAACAGTTCTCGTGCTGAAGTTGCTTCCAGAGGCACTTTGGAACTCGTTAGTGAGTGTTGCAACCTACCGACTTTTTTTACGTGCTTCAGCACTCAACGGTCCCGTTCTGTGAGCTTGTGTGGCCTACCACTTCGCGGTTGACCCGTTTTTGCTCCTAGACGTTTCCAGCTCACAATAACAACACTTACAGTTCATCAGGGCAGCTCTAGCAATACTTTGAAGGGGTGTCCACATACCTTTTCACAGCACTGTATATATACAAGTATTTGCCCCCTTTCTAAGTTTCTCTACTTGGTGGTGGTGGTGGTAGTGCGATGGTTTGGGGATGCTTTGCTGCCTCAGGACCTGGATGACTTGCCTTAATAGAAGGAACCATGAATGTATCAGAGTGTATGTATCTGCTCTATATCAGATCATTCTACAGGAGAATGTCAGGCCATCTGTCTGTGAGTTGAAGCTGAAGTGAAGGTGGGTCGTGCAGCAAGACAATGTTCCAAAACACAATCATGTCTACATGAAAATAGTTCAAAAGCAACACATTTGAAGTTTTGGAATGGCCTAGTCAAAGTCCAGACCTAATCCCAATTGAGATGTTGTGGCAAGACTTGAAATGAGCAGTTCACGCTTGAAAACAAAATCCACAAATGTTGCTGAGTTAAAGTAGTTTTGCATGCAAGAGGAAGCGTTAGTTTGGAGTCATTTCATCTAAAGGTGGCACAACCAGGTATTGAGTATAAAGGCTAATGTACTTTTTCACACAGGGGAATTGGGTGTAGCATAACTTGGTTAATTAAATAAATAAAATAAACATACATTTTTTTTGTTATTTGTAACCTCAGGTTCCATTTATCTAATATTGGGTTTTGGTTGAAGATCTGATAACATTCAGTATCAAGAATATGCGAAAATCAGAAAGGGGGAAAATATGTTTTCACAGCACTGTATAGTGTAGCTTCTGTGAAGTTACCTTCCCTGACACCTGTAGTAACTCAACCTGGGACCTAATAGTAACAGAGCCTTTCTGACTTCGTTGGAGTGCTGCTTTGTGCATGGTATGGAATGTGGGTTGGTACAAGAGAAAGGTATGGCAGCACAGTGACATGGCACCAATGGCAGTTCCAGAATGCTGTGGGCTCAGGAGTAGAAGGGGCTCTACATGTTGCTATGACTACAGAGTGACCATCCCAACATCCCAGAATAACCCCGCCACATTCCCCACTCACCCCCACTACGAGCAACAAACTGGGTCACCGCTGCAATACTTCCTGTTGAAAGCAGATAGAATGTCCCCAGCCCAGACTGAAAACAAGCCCTCCATCTACCCCATAACCCTAATCTGAAGGGAGCAGACAGGTGTGGGAGGTATGGAGGAAACTCTACCTAGCCTTCTATCAGTCTTGAGGTAGGATGTCAGAGCGGGCAACCAAGTTGAGACCGGTTGGAAGTTTAGCGAGGGAAGGATACAGTCGGGTTAAATTGGGAATTCAGAGACCCTAGCCATTAGCTTAACACTAACCCTAGCTTGATGTCCACACCCCAGCTCAACCCTTACCCTATCCATTAGCCTAACCCTAGCTTCAACCACAAGCCAAACTCTAGCCTCTTCTCCTTTTTTCCAACTCAACAGGATAGGAAAAAGTAATATGTGGTTTACGTATTGGGAATTAACTTTCACCTGGTCATTTCTTTCAACTAAATGCAGATTAACGAAAGGAGATTAGGACAGCAAGCCAGCTTACATTATTTGAGATAGAGCTTGTGTGTCCTTGGTGCTGTTGGTTGTGTGGAGTATGAAGACTGGAGACTCTCCCCAGTCTGCATTCCCCTGGACCAGCGGTCCCAGTCTGTTTACTCCCTGCTCGGCTGTTTGTGTCTCTGTGTCTTTAACTGGATTTGTGGAACCAGGAGCTCTCTGCTCTCTCAACTCGTTTCTCAGAAACACACACATGAACACACACACTCACATCCACTTTCTCTCTATTGTCTCCGGCTATTTGGTCGCTCCAGTAACCAGGCCGCTAAATTTGTCCCAGTGCTGAGAGAGGTCACTGGAGCCTGAGATAAACAGAGAGAAAGAGGGAGGAGAAGAGAGAGAGAGGTGAAAGGGGGCAACAGAGAGAGAGAGGTGAAAGGGGACTACAGAGAGAGAGAGGTGAAAGGGGACTACAGAGAGAGAGAGGTGAAAGGGGACTACAGAGAGAGAGAGGTGAAAGGGGACTACAGAGAGAGAGAGTGAAAGGGGACTACAGAGAGAGAGAGGTGAAAGGGGACTACAGAGAGAGAGAGTGAAAGGGGACTACAGAGAGAGAGAGGTGAAAGGGGACTACAGAGAGAGAGAGGTGAAAGGGGACTACAGAGAGAGAGGTGAAAGGGGGCAACAGAGAGAGAGAGGTGAAAGGGGACAACAGAGAGAGAGAGGTGAAAGGGGGCAACAGAGAGAGAGAGGTGAAAGGGGACTACAGAGAGAAAGAGGTGAAAGGGGGCAACAGAGAGAGAGAGGTGAAAGGGGGCAACAGAGAGAGAGAGGTGAAAGGGGACTACAGAGAGAGAGAGGTGAAAGGGGACTACAGAGAGAGAGGTGAAAGGGGACTACAGAGAGAGAGAGGTGAAAGGGGACTACAGAGAGAGAGAGGTGAAAGGGGACTACAGAGAGAGAGTGAAAGGGGGCAACAGAGAGAGAGAGGTGAAAGGGGACAACAGAGAGAGAGAGGTGAAAGGGGGCAACAGAGAGAGAGAGGTGAAAGGGGACTACAGAGAGAAAGAGGTGAAAGGGGGCAACAGAGAGAGAGAGGTGAAAGGGGGCAACAGAGAGAGAGAGTGTAAGGGGACTACAGAGAGAGAGAGGTGAAAGGGGGCAACAGAGAGAGAGAGGTGAAAGGGGGCAACAGAGAGAGAGGTGAAAGGGGGCAACAGAGAACAGAGAGAGAGAGGTATAAGGGGACTACAAGAGAGAGAGAGGTGAAAGGGGGCAACAGAGAGAGAGAGGTGAAAGGGGGCAACAGAGAGAGAGAGGTGAAAGGGGGCAACAGAGAGAGAGAGGTATAAGGGGGCAACAGAGAGAGAGAGAGAGGAGAGAGAGGAAAGGGGGCAACAGAGAGAGAGAGGTGTAAGGGGGCAACAGAGAGAGAGAGTGTAAGGGGACTACAGAGAGAGAGAGGTATAAGGGGGCAACAGAGAGAGAGGTGAAAGGGGGCAACAGAGAGAGAGAGAGGTGTAAGGGGGCAACAGAGAGAGAGAGGTATAAGGGGACTACAGAGAGAGAGAGGTGAAAGGGGACAACAGAGAGAGAGAGGTGTAAGGGGACTACAGAGAGAGAGAGGTGAAAGGGGGCAACAGAGAGAGAGAGGTGTAAGGGGGCAACAGAGAGAGAGAGAGAGGTGAAAGGGGGCAACAGAGAGAGAGAGAGGGTGAAAGGGGGCAACAACAGAGAGAGAGTGAAAGGGGGCAACAGAGAGAGAGAGAGGTATAAAGGGGGCAACAGAGAGAGAGAGGTATAAGGGGACTACAGAGAGAGAGAGGTGAAAGGGGACAACAGAGAGAGAGAGGTGTAAGGGGACTACAGAGAGAGAGAGGAAAGGGGACAACAGAGAGAGAGAGGGTAAGGGGGCAACAGAGAGAGAGAGGTGTAAGGGGGCAACAGAGAGAGAGAGGTGTAAAGGGGACTACAGAGAGAGAGGTGAAAGGGGGCAACAGAGAGAGAGAGGTGAAAGGGGGCAACAGAGAGAGAGAGAGTGTAAGGGGACTACAGAGAGAGAGAGGTGAAAGGGGGCAACAGAGAGAGAGGTGTAAGGGGACTACAGAGAGAAAGAGGTGAAAGGGGGCAACAGAGAGAGAGAGAGGTGTAAGGGGACTACAGAGAGAGAGAGGTGTAAGGGGACTACAGAGAGAGAGAGGTGAAAGGGGACAACAGAGAGAGGTGTAAGGGGACTACAGAGAGAGAGAGAGGTGAAAGGGGGCAACAGAGAGAGAGAGGTGTAAAGGGGGCAACAGAGAGAGAGAGGTGTAAGGGGGCAACAGAGAGAGAGAGGTGTAAGGGGGCAACAGAGAGAGAGAGGTGTAAGGGGACTACAGAGAGAGAGAGTGAAAGGGGGCAACAGAGAGAGAGAGGTGAAAGGGGGGGGCAACAGAGAGAGAGAGGTGTAAGGGGACTACAGAGAGAGAGAGGTGGGGAAAGAGAGGGGAAACAGAGAGAGAGAGGTGTAAGGGGACTACAGAGAGAGAGAGGTGAAAGGGGGCAACAGAGAGAGAGAGGTGTAAGGGGGACTACAGAGAGAGAGAGGTGTAAGGGGACTACAGAGAGAGAGAGGTGAAAGGGGACAACAGAGAGAGAGAGGTGTAAGGGGACTACAGAGAGAGAGAGAGGTGTGAAGGGGGCAACAGAGAGAGGGAGGTATAAGGGGACAACAGAGAGAGAGAGGTGTAAGGTGTAAGGGGGCAACAGAGAGAGAGAGAGAGGTATAAGGGGACAACAGAGAGAGAGAGGTAAAGGGGGCAACAGAGAGAGAGAGAGGTATAAGGGGACAACAGAGAGAGAGAGTGTAAGGGGACTACAGAGAGAGAGAGAGTAAAGGGGACAACAGAGAGAGAGAGGTGTAAAGGGGGCAACAGAGAGAGAGAGGTATAAAGGGGACAACAGAGAGAGAGGTATAAGGGGGCAACAGAGAGAGAGAGAGAGGGTATAAGGGGACAACAGAGAGAGAGAGGTGTAAGGGGGCAACAGAGAGAGAGAGGTATAAGGGGGCAACAGAGAGAGAGAGAGAGGTATAAGGGGGCAACAGAGAGAGAGAGGTATAAGGGGACTACAGAGAGAGAGAGAGAGGTGTAAGGGGGACTACAGAGAGAGAGAGTGAAAGGGGACAACAGAGAGAGAGAGTGTAAGGGGGCAACAGAGAGAGAGAGGTATAAGGGGGCAACAGAGAGAGAGAGGTATAAGGGGACTACAGAGAGAGAGAGGTATAAGGGGACTACAGAGAGAGAGAGTATAAAGGGGACTACAGAGAGAGAGAGGTGAAAGGGGACAACAGAGAGAGAGAGGTGATAAGGGGACTACAGAGAGAGAGAGGTATAAGGGGACTACAGAGAGAGAGAGGTATAAGGGGACTACAGAGAGAGAGAGAGGTGAAAGGGGACAACAGAGAGAGAGAGGTATAAGGGGACTACAGAGAGAGAGAGGTATAAGGGGACTACAGAGAGAGAGAGGTATAAGGGGACTACAGAGAGATAAGGGGACTACAGAGAGAGAAAGGGGGACAACAGAGAGAGAGAGGTGAAAGGGGACAACAGAGAGAGAGAGGTGTAAGAGGGCAACAGAGAGAGAGAGGTATAAGGGGACTACAGAGAGAGAGAGGTATAAGGGGACTACAGAGAGAGAGAGTGAAAGGGGACAACAGAGAGAGAGAGGTGAAAGGGGACAACAGAGAGAGAGAGGTGAAAGGGGACAACAGAGAGAGAGAGGTGAAAGGGGACAACAGAGAGAGAGAGGTGTAAGGGGACTACATGGGAAGGGGGAAGGAGAGGGAAGGAGAGATGAAGTGAGGGAGAAAGGGAGATAGAGAGAGTTTGGGTCCCTACTGTCCCTGTAAGAACTGGGTCTGGGAGTGGGTTAGCTTTCCTCCCTATCCCACCAGGAATCCGGATGTGGAATTGGAGCTGAAATGGGACCAATGCACACATTGTTTCCACATAACAATCTACTACAACCTTGCAACTTGACTCTGCATGGGTATACAGTTAACACACAAAGATACTGGAAACACTGACATAATTCCTGAACTTTTTTAAGGTTTGATAAACACATTATGGTTCAGAATAGTCTACCTTATAGGTGCTAAACTCAGTAGCGTTCACACTATGATAATAATATTCATTTGAACTGTAAAGCACTTCCGTTTATTACACTCAAATGGCTTTTATGAGGAGTCATGCATGCTCTCCAAGGACCTCTGTCAGATCATCTTTCAGAATGGTAATTGGAAGCGGGTTGGTGAACCGGGTATGTTTTATAGCAAACCTCTCGGCTTGTTTGTGAGGGTGTATATGTCCTGTGTATTTGTGAAAGTGTGTGGGGTATGTTAGCAGTAAGTAGGGAAAGTGTTGTGTGTGTGATTAAGTTAGGGCTGTGTACAGTGTGTGTGTACAGTGTTGTGTGTGTGATAAAGTTAGGGCTGTGTACAGTGTGTGTGTACAGTGTTGTGTGTGTGATAAAGTTAGGTCTGTGTACAGTGCTGTGTGTGTGATTAAGTTAGGGCTGTGTACAGTGTGTGTGTACAGTGTTGTGTGTGTGATAAAGTTAGGTCTGTGTACAGTGCTGTGTGTGTGATTAAGTTAGGGCTGTGTACAGTGTGTGTGTACAGTGTTGTGTGTGTGATAAAGTTAGGTCTGTGTACAGTGCTGTGTGTGTGATAAAGTTAGGGCTGTGTACAGTGTGTGTGTACAGTGTTGTGTGTGTGATAAAGTTAGGTCTGTGTACAGTGCTGTGTGTGTGATAAAGTTAGGTCTGTGTACAGTGTTGTGTGTGTGATAAAGTTAGTGCTGTGTACAGTGTGTGTGTGTGTGATAAAAAGTTAGGGCTGTGTACAGTGGTGTGTGTGTGATAAAGTTAGGGCTGTGTACAGTGTGTGTGTACAGTGTTGTGTGTGTGATAAAGTTAGGGCTGTGTACAGTGTGTGTGTGTGTGTGTGATAAAGTTAGGGCTGTGTACAGTGTTGTGTGTGTGATAAAGTTAGGGCTGTGTACAGTGTGTGTGTACAGTGTTGTGTGTGTGATAAAGTTAGGGCAGTGTACAGTGTTGTGTGTGTGATAAAGTTAGGGCTGTGTACAGTGTGTGTGTACAGTGTTGTGTGTGTGATAAAGTTAGGTCTGTGTACAGTGCTGTGTGTGTGATAAAGTTAGGGCTGTGTACAGTGTGTGTGTACAGTGTTGTGTGTGTGATAAAGTTAGGTCTGTGTACAGTGCTGTGTGTGTGATAAAGTTTGGGCTGTGTACAGTGTGTGTGTACAGTGTTGTGTGTGTGATAAAGTTAGTGCTGTGTACAGTGTGTGTGTGTGTGATAAAGTTAGGGCTGTGTACAGTGGTGTGTGTGTGATAAAGTTAGGTCTGTGTACAGTGCTGTGTGTGTGATAAAGTTAGGTCTGTGTACAGTGCTGTGTGTGTGATAAGTTAGGTCTGTGTACAGTGCTGTGTGTGTGATTAAGTTAGGTCTGTGTACAGTGTTGTGTGTGTGATAAAGTTAGGGCTGTGTACAGTGTGTGTGTACAGTGTTGTGTGTGTGATAAAGTTAGGGCTGTGTACAGTGTGTGTGTGTGTGTGTGATAAAGTTAGGGCCGTGTACAGTGTTGTGTGTGTGATAAAGTTAGGGCTGTGTACAGTGTGTGTGTACAGTGTTGTGTGTGTGATAAAGTTAGGGCAGTGTACAGTGTTGTGTGTGTGATAAGTTAGGGCTGTGTTAGGGCAAGTGTGTGTGTACAGTGTTGTGTGTGTGATAAAGTTAGGGCTGTTTACAGTGTTGTGTGTGTGATTAAGTTAGGGCTGTGTACAGTGTGTGTGTACAGTGTTGTGTGTGTGATAAAGTTAGGGCTGTGTACAGTGTTGTGTGTGTGATAAAGTTAGGGCTGTGTACAGTGTTGTGTGTACAGTGTTGTGTGTGTGATAAAGTTAGGGCTGTTTACAGTGTTGTGTGTGTGATTAAGTTAGGGCTGTGTGATAGTGTAGTGCTGTGTACAGTGTTGTGTGTGTGATAAAGTTAGGGCTGTGTACAGTGTTGTGTACAGTGTTGTGTGTGATAAAGTTAGGGCTGTTTACAGTGTGTGTGTACAGTGTTGTGTGTGTGATAAAGTTAGGGCTGTGTACAGTGTTGTGTGTGTGATAAAGATAGGGCTGTGTACAGTGTTGTGTGTGTGATAAAGTTAGGGCTGTGTACAGTGTTGTGTGTGTGATAAAGTTAGGGCTGTGTACAGTGTTGTGTGTGTGATTAAGTTAGGGCTGTGTACAGTGTGTGTGATTAAGTTAGGGCTGTGTACAGTCTTGTGTGTGTGATAAAGTTAGGGCTGTGTACAGTGTGTGTGATTAAGTTAGGGCTTTGTACAAGTGTTGTGTGTGTGGTAAAGTTAGGGCTGTTTACAGTGTTGTGTGTGTGATTAAGTTAGGGCTGTTTACAGTGTGTGTGTACAGTGTTGTGTGTGTGGTAAAGTTAGGGCTGTGTACAGTGTGTGTGTACAGTGTTGTGTGTGTGGTAAAGTTAGGGCTGTGTACAGTGTGTGTGTACAGTGTTGTGTGTGTGGTAAAGTTAGGGCTGTGTACAGTGTGTGTGTACAGTGTTGTGTGTGTGGTAAAGTTAGGGCTGTGTACAGTGTTGTGTGTGTGATAAAGTTAGGGCTGTGTACAGTGTGTGTGTACAGTGTTGTGCGTGTGATAAAGTTAGGGCTGTTTACAGTGTTGTGTGTGTGATAAAGTTAGGGCTGTGTACAGTGTGTGTGTACAGTGTTGTGCGTGTGATAAAGTTAGGGCTGTGTACAGTGTTGTGTGTGTGATAAAGTTAGGGATGTGTACAGTGTGTGTGATAAAGTTAGGGCTGTGTACAGTGTTGTGTGTGTGATAAAGTTAGGGCTGTGTACAGTGTGTGTGATAAAGTTAGGGCTGTGTACAGTGTGTGTGGTAAAGTTAGGGCTGTGTACAGTGTTGTGTGTGTGATAAAGTTAGGGATGTGTACAGTGTGTGTGGTAAAGTTAGGGCTTTGTACAGTGTTGTGTGTGTGATAAAGTTAGGGCTGTGTACAGTGTTGTGTGTGTGATAAAGTTAGGGCTGTGTACAGTGTGTGTGATTAAGTTAGGGCTGTGTACAGTGTGTGTGATTAAGTTAGGGCTGTGTACAGTGTGTGTGATAAAGTTAGGGCTGTGTACAGTGTTGTGTGTGTGATAAAGTTAGGGCTGTGTACAGTGTGTGTGATTAAGTTAGGGCTGTGTACAGTGTGTGTGATTAAGTTAGGGCTGTGTACAGTGTGTGTGATTAAGTTAGGGCTGTGTACAGTGTTGTGTGTGTTATAAAGTTAGGGCTGTGTACAGTGTTGTGTGTGTGATAAAGTTAGGGCTGTGTACAGTGTGTGTGATTAAGTTAGGGCTGTGTACAGTGTGTGTGATTAAGTTAGGGATGTGTACAGTGTGTGTGATTAAGTTAGGGCTGTGTACAGTGTTGTGTGTGTGATAAAGTTAGGGCTGTGTACAGTGTGTGTGATTAAGTTAGGGCTGTGTACAGTGTGTGTGATTAAGTTAGGGCTGTGTACAGTGTGTGTGATTAAGTTAGGGCTGTGTACAGTGTGTGTGATTAAGTTAGGGATGTGTACAGTGTGTGTGATTAAGTTAGGGCTGTGTACAGTGTGTGTGATTAAGTTAGGGATGTGTACAGTGTGTGTGATTAAGTTAGGGCTGTGTACAGTGTGTGTGATTAAGTTAGGGCGGTGTACAGTGTGTGTGATTAAGTTAGGGATGTGTACAGTGTGTGTGATTAAGTTAGGGCTGTGTACAGTGTGTGTGATTAAGTTAGGGCTGTGTACAGTGTGTGTGATTAAGTTAGGGCTGTGTACAGTGTGTGTGTGTGATAAAGTTAGGTCTGTGTACAGTGCTGTGTGTGTGATAAAGTTAGGTCTGTGTACAGTGCTGTGTGTGTGATAAAGTTAGGTCTGTGTACAGTGCTGTGTGTGTGATTAAGTTAGGTCTGTGTACAGTGTTGTGTGTGTGATAAAGTTAGGGCTGTGTACAGTGTGTGTGTACAGTGTTGTGTGTGTGATAAAGTTAGGGCTGTGTACAGTGTGTGTGTGTGTGTGTGATAAAGTTAGGGCCGTGTACAGTGTTGTGTGTGTGATAAAGTTAGGGCTGTGTACAGTGTGTGTGTACAGTGTTGTGTGTGTGATAAAGTTAGGGCAGTGTACAGTGTTGTGTGTGTGATAAAGTTAGGGCTGTGTACAGTGTGTGTGTACAGTGTTGTGTGTGTGATAAAGTTAGGGCTGTTTACAGTGTTGTGTGTGTGATTAAGTTAGGGCTGTGTACAGTGTGTGTGTACAGTGTTGTGTGTGTGATAAAGTTAGGGCTGTGTACAGTGTTGTGTGTGTGATAAAGTTAGGGCTGTGTACAGTGTTGTGTGTACAGTGTTGTGTGTGTGATAAAGTTAGGGCTGTTTACAGTGTTGTGTGTGTGATTAAGTTAGGGCTGTGTACAGTGTGTGTGTACAGTGTTGTGTGTGTGATAAAGTTAGGGCTGTGTACAGTGTTGTGTGTACAGTGTTGTGTGTGTGATAAAGTTAGGGCTGTTTACAGTGTGTGTGTACAGTGTTGTGTGTGTGATAAAGTTAGGGCTGTGTACAGTGTTGTGTGTGTGATAAAGATAGGGCTGTGTACAGTGTTGTGTGTGATAAAGTTAGGGCTGTGTACAGTGTTGTGTGTGTGATAAAGTTAGGGCTGTGTACAGTGTTGTGTGTGTGATTAAGTTAGGGCTGTGTACAGTGTGTGTGATTAAGTTAGGGCTGTGTACAGTCTTGTGTGTGTGATAAAGTTAGGGCTGTGTACAGTGTGTGTGATTAAGTTAGGGCTTTGTACAAGTGTTGTGTGTGTGGTAAAGTTAGGGCTGTTTACAGTGTTGTGTGTGTGATTAAGTTAGGGCTGTTTACAGTGTGTGTGTACAGTGTTGTGTGTGTGGTAAAGTTAGGGCTGTGTACAGTGTGTGTGTACAGTGTTGTGTGTGTGGTAAAGTTAGGGCTGTGTACAGTGTGTGTGTACAGTGTTGTGTGTGTGGTAAAGTTAGGGCTGTGTACAGTGTGTGTGTACAGTGTTGTGTGTGTGGTAAAGTTAGGGCTGTGTACAGTGTTGTGTGTGTGATAAAGTTAGGGCTGTGTACAGTGTGTGTGTACAGTGTTGTGCGTGTGATAAAGTTAGGGCTGTTTACAGTGTTGTGTGTGTGATAAAGTTAGGGCTGTGTACAGTGTGTGTGTACAGTGTTGTGTGTGTGATAAAGTTAGGGATGTGTACAGTGTGTGTGGTAAAGTTAGGGCTTTGTACAGTGTTGTGTGTGTGATAAAGTTAGGGCTGTGTACAGTGTTGTGTGTGTGATAAAGTTAGGGCTGTGTACAGTGTGTGTGATTAAGTTAGGGCTGTGTACAGTGTGTGTGATTAAGTTAGGGCTGTGTACAGTGTGTGTGATAAAGTTAGGGCTGTGTACAGTGTTGTGTGTGTGATAAAGTTAGGGCTGTGTACAGTGTGTGTGATTAAGTTAGGGCTGTGTACAGTGTGTGTGATTAAGTTAGGGCTGTGTACAGTGTGTGTGATTAAGTTAGGGCTGTGTACAGTGTTGTGTGTGTTATAAAGTTAGGGCTGTGTACAGTGTTGTGTGTGTGATAAAGTTAGGGCTGTGTACAGTGTGTGTGATTAAGTTAGGGCTGTGTACAGTGTGTGTGATTAAGTTAGGGATGTGTACAGTGTGTGTGATTAAGTTAGGGCTGTGTACAGTGTTGTGTGTGTGATAAAGTTAGGGCTGTGTACAGTGTGTGTGATTAAGTTAGGGCTGTGTACAGTGTGTGTGATTAAGTTAGGGCTGTGTACAGTGTGTGTGATTAAGTTAGGGCTGTGTACAGTGTGTGTGATTAAGTTAGGGATGTGTACAGTGTGTGTGATTAAGTTAGGGCTGTGTACAGTGTGTGTGATTAAGTTAGGGATGTGTACAGTGTGTGTGATTAAGTTAGGGCTGTGTACAGTGTGTGTGATTAAGTTAGGGATGTGTACAGTGTGTGTGATTAAGTTAGGGCTGTGTACAGTGTGTGTGATTAAGTTAGGGATGTGTACAGTGTGTGTGATTAAGTTAGGGCTGTGTACAGTGTGTGTGATAAAGTTAGGGATGTGTACAGTGTGTGTGATAAAGTTAGGGCTGTGTACAGTGTTGTGTGTGTGATTAAGTTAGGGCTGTGTACAGTGTGTGTGATAAAGTTAGGGCTGTGTACAGTGTGTGTGATTAAGTTAGGGATGTGTACAGTGTGTGTGATTAAGTTAGGGATGTGTACAGTGTGTGTGATTAAGTTAGGGCTGTGTACAGTGTGTGTGATTAAGTTAGGGCTGTGTACAGTGTGTGTGATAAAGTTAGGGCTGTGTACAGTGTGTGTGATTAAGTTAGGGCTGTGTACAGTGTGTGTGATTAAGTTAGGGATGTGTACAGTGTGTGTGATTAAGTTAGGGATGTGTACAGTGTGTGTGATTAAGTTAGGGATGTGTACAGTGTGTGTGATTAAGTTAGGGATGTGTACAGTGTTGTGTGTGTGATAAAGTTAGGGATGTGTACAGTGTGTGTGATTAAGTTAGGGCTGTATACAGTGTGTGTGATAAAGTTAGGGATGTGTACAGTGTGTGTGATTAAGTTAGGGCTGTGTACAGTGTTGTGTGTGTGATTAAGTTAGGGCTGTGTACAGTGTGTGTGATTAAGTTAGGGCTGTGTACAGTGTTGTGTGTGTGATAAAGTTAGGGATGTGTACAGTGTGTGTGATTAAGTTAGGGCTGTGTACAGTGTGTGTGATAAAGTTAGGGCTGTGTACAGTGTTGTGTGTGTGATAAAGTTAGGGCTGTGTACAGTGTGTGTGATTAAGTTAGGGCTGTGTACAGTGTGTGTGATAAAGTTAGGGCTGTGTACAGTGTTGTGTGTGTGATAAAGTTAGGGCTGTGTACAGTGTGTGTGATTAAGTTAGGGCTGTGTACAGTGTGTGTGATAAAGTTAGGGCTGTGTACAGTGTTGTGTGTGTGATAAAGTTAGGGCTGTGTACAGTGTGTGTGATTAAGTTAGGGCTGTGTACAGTGTTGTGTGTGTGATTAAGTTAGGGCTGTGTACAGTGTGTGTGATTAAGTTAGGGATGTGTACAGTGTGTGTGATTAAGTTAGGGATGTGTACAGTGTGTGTGATAAAGTTAGGGCTGTGTACAGTGTTGTGTGTGTGATAAAGTTAGGGCTGTGTACAGTGTGTGTGATAAAGTTAGGGCTGTGTACAGTGTGTGTGATTAAGTTAGGGATGTGTACAGTGTGTGTGATTAAGTTAGGGATGTGTACAGTGTGTGTGATTAAGTTAGGGCTGTGTACAGTGTGTGTGATTAAGTTAGGGCTGTGTACAGTGTGTGTGATAAAGTTAGGGCTGTGTACAGTGTGTGTGATTAAGTTAGGGCTGTGTACAGTGTGTGTGATTAAGTTAGGGATGTGTACAGTGTGTGTGATTAAGTTAGGGATGTGTACAGTGTGTGTGATTAAGTTAGGGATGTGTACAGTGTGTGTGATTAAGTTAGGGATGTGTACAGTGTTGTGTGTGTGATAAAGTTAGGGATGTGTACAGTGTGTGTGATTAAGTTAGGGCTGTATACAGTGTGTGTGATAAAGTTAGGGATGTGTACAGTGTGTGTGATTAAGTTAGGGCTGTGTACAGTGTTGTGTGTGTGATTAAGTTAGGGCTGTGTACAGTGTGTGTGATTAAGTTAGGGCTGTGTACAGTGTGTGTGATTAAGTTAGGGCTGTGTACAGTGTGTGTGATTAAGTTAGGGCTGTGTACAATGTGTGTGATTAAATTAGGGATGTGTACAGTGTGTGTGATTAAGTTAGGGATGTGTACAGTGTGTGTGATTTTGTTAGGGATGTGTACAGTGTGTGTGATAAAGTTAGGGCTGTGTACAGTGTTGTGTGTGTGATAAAGTTAGGGCTGTGTACAGTGTGTGTGATTAAGTTAGGGCTGTGTACAGTGTGTGTGATTAAGTTAGGGCTGTGTACAGTGTTGTGTGTGTGATAAAGTTAGGGCTGTGTACAGTGTGTGTGATTAAGTTAGGGCTGTGTACAGTGTGTGTGATAAAGTTAGGGCTGTGTACAGTGTGTGTGATTAAGTTAGGGCTGTGTACAGTGTTGTGTGTGTGATAAAGTTAGGGCTGTGTACAGTGTTGTGTGTACAGTGTTGTGTGTGTGATAAAGTTAGGGCTGTTTACAGTGTGTGTGTACAGTGTTGTGTGTGTGATAAAGTTAGGGCTGTGTACAGTTTTGTGTGTGTGATAAAGTTAGGGCTGTGTACAGTGTGTGTGATTAAGTTAGGGCTTTGTACAGTGTTGTGCGTGTGATAAAGTTAGGGCTGTGTACAGTGTTGTGTGTGTGATAAAGTTAGGGCTGTGTACAGTGTGTGTGATTAAGTTAGGGCTTTGTACAGTGTTGTGCGTGTGATAAAGTTAGGGCTGTGTACAGTGTTGTGTGTGTGATAAAGTTAGGGCTGTTTACAGTGTGTGTGATAAAGTTAGGGCTGTGTACAGTGTTGTGTGTGTGATAAAGTTAGGGCTGTGTACAGTGTTGTGTGTGTGATAAAGTTAGGGCTGTGTACAGTGTTGTGTGTGATAAAGTTAGGGATGTGTACAGTGTGTGTGATTAAGTTAGGGCTGTGTACAGTGTGTGTGATTAAGTTACGGCTGTGTACAGTGTTGTGTGTGTGATAAAGTTAGGGCTGTGTACAGTGTGTGTGATTAAGTTAGGGCTGTGTACAGTGTTGTGTGTGTGATAAAGTTAGGGCTGTGTACAGTGTGTGTGATTAAGTTAGGGCTGTGTACAGTGTGTGTGTACAGTGTTGTGTGTGTGGTAAAGTTAGGGCTGTTTACAGTGTTGTGTGTGTGTTTAAGTTAGGGCTGTTTACAGTGTGTGTGTACAGTGTTGTGTGTGTGGTAAAGTTAGGGCTGTGTACAGTGTGTGTGTACAGTGTTGTGTGTGTGGTAAAGTTAGGGCTGTGTACAGTGTGTGTGTACAGTGTTGTGTGTGTGGTAAAGTTAGGGCTGTGTACAGTGTGTGTGTACAGTGTTGTGTGTGTGATAAAGTTAGGGCTGTGTACAGTGTGTGTGTACAGTGTTGTGTGTGTGATAAAGTTAGGGCTGTTTACAGTGTGTGTGTAAAGTGTTGTGTGTGTGGTAAAGTTAGGGCTGTGTACAGTGTTGTGTGTGTGATAAAGTTAGGGCTGTGTACAGTGTGTGTGTACAGTGTTGTGTGTGTGATAAAGTTAGGTCTGTTTACAGTGTTGTGTGTGTGATAAAGTTAGGGCTGTGTACAGTGTGTGTGTACAGTGTTGTGCGTGTGATTAAGTTAGGGCTTTGTACAGTGTTGTGTGTGTGATAAAGTTAGGGCTGTGTAGAGTGTGTGTGATAAAGTTAGGGCTGTGTACAGTGTGTGTGATAAAGTTAGGGCTGTGTACAGTGTTGTGTGTGTGATAAAGTTAGGGATGTGTACAGTGTGTGTGATAAAGTTAGGGCTTTGTACAGTGTTGTGTGTGTGATAAAGTTAGGGCTGTGTACAGTGTTGTGTGTGTGATAAAGTTAGGGCTGTGTACAATGTGTGTGATTAAGTTAGGGCTGTGTACAGTGTGTGTGATTAAGTTAGGGATGTGTACAGTGTGTGTGATTAAGTTAGGGCTGTGTACAGTGTGTGATAAAGTTAGGGATGTGTACAGTGTGTGTGATAAAGTTAGGGCTGTGTACAGTGTTGTGTGTGTGATAAAGTTAGGGCTGTGTACAGTGTGTGTGATAAAGTTAGGGCTGTGTACAGTGTGTGTGATTAAGTTAGGGATGTGTACAGTGTGTGTGATTAAGTTAGGGATGTGTACAGTGTGTGTGATTAAGTTAGGGCTGTGTACAGTGTGTGTGATTAAGTTAGGGCTGTGTACAGTGTGTGTGATAAAGTTAGGGCTGTGTACAGTGTGTGTGATTAAGTTAGGGCTGTGTACAGTGTGTGTGATTAAGTTAGGGATGTGTACAGTGTGTGTGATTAAGTTAGGGATGTGTACAGTGTGTGTGATTAAGTTAGGGATGTGTACAGTGTGTGTGATTAAGTTAGGGATGTGTACAGTGTTGTGTGTGTGATAAAGTTAGGGATGTGTACAGTGTGTGTGATTAAGTTAGGGCTGTATACAGTGTGTGTGATAAAGTTAGGGATGTGTACAGTGTGTGTGATTAAGTTAGGGCTGTGTACAGTGTTGTGTGTGTGATTAAGTTAGGGCTGTGTACAGTGTGTGTGATTAAGTTAGGGCTGTGTACAGTGTTGTGTGTGTGATAAAGTTAGGGATGTGTACAGTGTGTGTGATTAAGTTAGGGCTGTGTACAGTGTGTGTGATAAAGTTAGGGCTGTGTACAGTGTTGTGTGTGTGATAAAGTTAGGGCTGTGTACAGTGTGTGTGATTAAGTTAGGGCTGTGTACAGTGTGTGTGATAAAGTTAGGGCTGTGTACAGTGTTGTGTGTGTGATAAAGTTAGGGCTGTGTACAGTGTGTGTGATTAAGTTAGGGCTGTGTACAGTGTGTGTGATAAAGTTAGGGCTGTGTACAGTGTTGTGTGTGTGATAAAGTTAGGGCTGTGTACAGTGTGTGTGATTAAGTTAGGGCTGTGTACAGTGTTGTGTGTGTGATTAAGTTAGGGCTGTGTACAGTGTGTGTGATTAAGTTAGGGATGTGTACAGTGTGTGTGATTAAGTTAGGGATGTGTACAGTGTGTGTGATAAAGTTAGGGCTGTGTACAGTGTTGTGTGTGTGATAAAGTTAGGGCTGTGTACAGTGTGTGTGATAAAGTTAGGGCTGTGTACAGTGTGTGTGATTAAGTTAGGGATGTGTACAGTGTGTGTGATTAAGTTAGGGATGTGTACAGTGTGTGTGATTAAGTTAGGGCTGTGTACAGTGTGTGTGATTAAGTTAGGGCTGTGTACAGTGTGTGTGATAAAGTTAGGGCTGTGTACAGTGTGTGTGATTAAGTTAGGGCTGTGTACAGTGTGTGTGATTAAGTTAGGGATGTGTACAGTGTGTGTGATTAAGTTAGGGATGTGTACAGTGTGTGTGATTAAGTTAGGGATGTGTACAGTGTGTGTGATTAAGTTAGGGATGTGTACAGTGTTGTGTGTGTGATAAAGTTAGGGATGTGTACAGTGTGTGTGATTAAGTTAGGCTGTATACAGTGTGTGTGATAAAGTTAGGGATGTGTACAGTGTGTGTGATTAAGTTAGGGCTGTGTACAGTGTTGTGTGTGTGATTAAGTTAGGGCTGTGTACAGTGTGTGTGATTAAGTTAGGGCTGTGTACAGTGTTGTGTGTGTGATAAAGTTAGGGATGTGTACAGTGTGTGTGATTAAGTTAGGGCTGTGTACAGTGTGTGTGATAAAGTTAGGGCTGTGTACAGTGTTGTGTGTGTGATAAAGTTAGGGCTGTGTACAGTGTGTGTGATTAAGTTAGGGCTGTGTACAGTGTGTGTGATAAAGTTAGGGCTGTGTACAGTGTTGTGTGTGTGATAAAGTTAGGGCTGTGTACAGTGTGTGTGATTAAGTTAGGGCTGTGTACAGTGTGTGTGATAAAGTTAGGGCTGTGTACAGTGTTGTGTGTGTGATAAAGTTAGGGCTGTGTACAGTGTGTGTGATTAAGTTAGGGCTGTGTACAGTGTTGTGTGTGTGTGATTAAGTTAGGGCTGTGTACAGTGTGTGTGATTAAGTTAGGGATGTGTACAGTGTGTGTGATTAAGTTAGGGCTGTGTACAGTGTGTGTGATAAAGTTAGGGATGTGTACAGTGTGTGTGATTAAGTTAGGGCTGTATACAGTGTTGTGTGTGTGATAAAGTTAGGGCTGTGTACAGTGTTGTGTGTGTGATAAAGTTAGGGCTGTGTACAGTGTGTGTGATTAAGTTAGGGCTGTGTACAGTGTGTGTGATAAAGTTAGGGATGTGTACAGTGTGTGTGATTAAGTTAGGGCTGTGTACAGTGTGTGTGACAAAGTTAGGGCTGTGTACAGTGTGTGTGATAAAGTTAGGGATGTGTACAGTGTGTGTGATTAAGTTTGGGCTGTGTACAGTGTTGTGTGTGTGTGATTAAGTTAGGGCTGTGTACAGTGTTGTGTGTGTGGTAAAGTTAGGGCTGTGTACAGTGTGTGTGATTAAGTTAGGGATGTGTACAGTGTGTGTGATTAAGTTAGGGATGTGTACAGTGTGTGTGATTAAGTTAGGGCTGTGTACAGTGTGTGTGATTAAGTTAGGGCTGTGTACAGTGTGTGTGATAAAGTTAGGGCTGTGTACAGTATTGTGTGTGTGATAAAGTTAGGGCTGTGTACAGTGTGTGTGATAAAGTTAGGGCTGTGTACAGTGTGTGTGATTAAGTTAGGGCTGTGTACAGTGTTGTGTGTGTGATAAAGTTAGGGCTGTGTACAGTGTGTGTGTACAGTGTTGTGTGTGTGATAAAGTTAGGGCTGTGTACAGTGTTGTGTGTGTGATAAAGTTAGGGCTGTGTACAGTGTGTGTGTACAGTGTTGTGTGTGTGATAAAGTTAGGGCTGTGTACAGTGTGTGTGTGTGATTGAGGTTTGTTTTCCAGTGGGGTATACTGTATTGGTATGTTCCAGATCGTGAGTGAGGGTATGTGTTGTGTGTTTCATGTGTTGTGTGTTGTGTGTCAGTGAATGGGGGGGTATGTGATACAGTGGGGTATGCCCTGTATGTAATATATGTATGTATACTGCCAGTTAGTGGGATGCCAGTGCGGGGCAGGGCAGTGGACAGACTCAGATCATTCCTGTGATTTAACATGACACCACTTGCACTAAGACTGCGACAGCTGCGTATGCACATGCCGCCCATTCTGTTTGTTGTAGGGGCTTACGCTGCGATAAAAGGCCCAGTGAGGAGTAGTGTGGCTGGGCCCAGAGCAGTACTCTTTCCCCCCAATTTAGAAGGCTTTTCCCCCGGCCTCCAGGGCTCTGGAAGAACACAGGTGGGACGCTTCATCCTGGAAAAGGATGAATGGGAGTATTCAAATGATGATTGGTGTCACATAACCTTTACAAATCACTCAAATTACATGATGTAAGTTGTTCATTACTTAACAGCAGACACGGGGGACACTGGTTGGCTACATACAGTAGTTATGATGATGGAGCAGACATTAGGGTTCTGGTTGGCTACATACAGTAGTTATGATGATGGAGCAGACCTTAGTGTTCTGGTTGGTTACATACAGTAGTTATGATAATGGAGCAGACCTTAGTGTTCTGGTTGGCTACATACAGTAGTTATGATGATGGAGCAGACCTTAGTGTTCTGGTTGGTTACATACAGTAGTTATGATAATGGAGCAGACCTTAGTGTTCTGGTTGGCTACATACAGTAGTTATGATGATGGAGCAGACCTTAGTGTTCTGGTTGGCTACATACAGTAGTTATGATGATGGAGCAGACCTTAGTGTTCTGGTTGGCTACATACAGCAGTTATGATGATGGAGCAGACCTTAGTGTTCTGGTTGGTTACATACAGTAGTTATGATAATGGAGCAGACCTTAGTGTTCTGGTTGGTTACATACAGTAGTTATGATGATGGAGCAGACCTTAGGGTTCTGGTTGGTTACATACAGTAGTTATGATGATGGAGCAGACCTTAGTGTTCTGGTTGGTTACATACAGTAGTTATGATGATGGAGCAGACCTTAGTGTTCTGGTTGGTTACATACAGTAGTTATGATGATGGAGCAGACCTTAGTGTTCTGGTTGGCTACATACAGTAGTTATGAACCACCACATTCAATTCTCTGTCAACAGCACTGGTGGACATTCATGCAGTCAGTTCGACATTTGCACGTTCCCTCAAAACTTGGTCTCCTCTATTTATCCAATTTGAGAAATCTACTTTTATAGGACTGCATAAGTTGCTATATCTTTATACTGACTGTCCAATATCCTTTTCCTTAAGGTTCATCAATATTTACTCTAAACTCTATAGTGCTGTGTTGAAATCAGTAAGAACGTATAAGTATGATGGTCTAAGAGCAATCCTATCTTCTGTGTGTTAAAACCAAACCATTCCCCTGATCCCTATTCCTGTACAGTATGTTACACCAAAACCATCCCTCCAATCTGAATTCATGTCCCCTTTGGGTTACATCCAAACCCTCTCCCCTTCTCATCTGTCTTCAAATGTAATCAATCACATTTTTTTATAAAGACCTTTTTATATCAGCAGATGTCACAAAGTGCTTATACAGAAACCCAGCCTAAAACCATAAACAGGAAGTAATGCAGATGTCTTGTATGAGGATGGCAGGATGGTTGACCATTTGACCCCCATGGCTCTTCTTCGTGGTGTAGCGTCTTGATAAACAGTTTGAGGGCTGTCTTAGAGGCTCCATACGCTGCTAGGCAGGGGAAGACATGTAGATAAGATGTGAGATAACTAAACTAACTACTTCCCACAACAACTGATTGCCTTTATGAAAATGAATGATGTACATGGTTCTGTTTAGGATGATCTTGATAGGGTTGGGCCGATGTATGATAACTAGACACCAACCAATATATTGTTTCAACAATATTATCGTCTAATATATATACCACTAATAACCTATATTCAATAAATAGGATGAAAATGGGGAAACTCATGCTGATTTGACCACATGCGGTCATTCTCACGACTGGGGGCGGGACCACATTGATATACTTAAATTCTTATGGGGCCCCTGATTAGTTTATCAATACCCCTATTTCTGCTGGTATGAGTCTATAAAAGCATTGGATGAACAGTTGAATCAGTTTGGGAGAAGACTTCTTGAAGTGTGGTTGGTAGCTTTACAGTAATTTTTACATTGAAGTAGCTAATGCTAACACTTTTTTTATTCAACAATGGGCATAACATGCAAATGGTGTAGCTAATGGTGTAATTACCTTGACATGCTTTTCAGATAGTGACTAGACAGAAGCCACTGAGTCTTCTTTATTCTAAATGGAAAAGTAAAATAAATACAAACTAATCAAGCTAATTTCTAAGGTAAAAACCGGTTGCTAGCCAGTCAGCAGAACACACTGTTGCTTCTCAGCATAGGCAGATATCTATTGCTACTTTTGGTTCAGCACCTTGCCCGACCTGTCTCCCCTTTTCACAGCTAGCACGCATATGTTAGTCGTAGCAACAGTAACTATGGGGTGGAGTAAGGAATCAGCATCCAAAACGTTTGTTTGTGAAGCGGATCGGCGCGACATTCGGTAGGCAGTCAGATCTGGCATTAACACCAACAGACAGACACGGAGAGGGGTAGAGGGTGGTAGCGTTAGGTATCTCTGCCCAACAATACATCTAATTGATTGATTGTTGTTATTTAGAAGTCTTAAAAGCAGGGGCACAACTTTCACTGAGGACAGACATGTCCCGCCCACATTCTAAAATTGCATTTTTGTCGCCCCCAGTTTTATAATGTGGAATGTGACACAAAACAGGGCATTGGTTTGCTTTAGGACCATACTGACGCCTCCGAGTAATCGGGTAGGTTGTTATGTCCCACCTCTAAAACCAAAGTTTCGCCCCAGTATAAAAGTATGCCTACTAGCCTGAAGGATGATTCTTTGGAGAGCATAGAGATAGATAGATGGCTGGCTGGCTGCTACTGCTTGAGCAGAGGTGAGACGATGATTTAGACTCATCAAATAAAATAAATGTATATACACAGCTGAAATATTTTATTCAAGTATAGTAATGTGAATAAAGGATGGTTTATTAATAAGTGATATGCAGTACTGGGCAGTCACTACAATCATAGGGGTTTTAATAATGAAACAATAGTCATGATCATATATATATGATAATAAAAACAAATATGTAATATACACAACCAAAATATAAAGTCATGTGAATAAATGAAGGTTAGAGCCTAATAAGTGCTAATAATAAAATAGTAATTATAGCATTGGGCAGTCACTAACATCAATTATACTAGCACTGGGCAGTCACTAACATCAATTATTGTTTTCTGTGATATTACATCATTTAACCCACATAATACATTTACTATAAAAAATAATAGTAATCAAAATCGAAACTGAAAACTGATTATTTCTAAAAAGCAAACCGAAACTGACCTCAAATAGTTAGGGTTAGCCAGCATCGCCATGACATCGCCTGCAAGCTGATTGGGGATTTCTATTGGAGAAGCAGCCTGCCTATCTTCATACTGTACTGTACTTGATGTCACTTTTAATTGACTAATAGGTAGATTGATTGATTAATACACCACTGCCTTCCCCACACATGGGTACATCAACCGACCACAACCATGGGCATGTGATATGTGTGATCGGTTGAGTGGCTAATGTATTGATGGTGTGATTGACATACAGTCATACTTTCCCTTCTCCCATTTAGCTGTAGACTGACAGGTTGTCGTGTAGAGTTCCCCAAAGCAACATCCCAACTCCTTGACGATGGACAAGGGGGCATCTGTCGCTGTCGCAATGGTTATGCAGTCCATTATATTTTTCTAAGAGTTGAGAGCCGAGCCAGAGAGAGGATACATTCCTGGACTAATACAGCCACACTCTGGGTATCTACACTAGGAGACAAATTGGATCCTCAACCGCTTCCCCTCCTCAAATCCTAATCTCAACCATCAGATGGAAAAATGTCTAACTGGCCATAGATCAGTGTGTAGGAACAACTTCATCCTACTCTGTCATCCTTTTCCTTACGATCTACAAGGACATTACATCTAGGTCATATTATTGACATACAGTACTCTCTTATCCAGAGCAACTTAGAACATGTACACTACAAGAAGGAAGGAATATTGTTCATTGTAACAATTACAGCTTTAGAATAAAGAGTACGATTTAAAACACTACCCCTCTCCTCTCCCCCTTCACCCCCAGCCCATCTCAGCTGTCCCGCAATGTGCTGCTGCTTGTCATTGAGGAAAAGTGGAACACTGTTGGCAGTAACCAGACCACACACACACACATGCACCCAAACACACACACTTAACATTTTTTACTGTGGATATTCAAAGTGAAGAGGTCTGTTTTGACAACAGTGACAATGCCTGTCAAAATGTCCAACCAGGATATGATGACTACTCAGACTACTCATCAGTCAAACAGAGCTGTGACTGAGTCTCAGGGCTTGTGTGTTGGATTCCAAAGATAAACTAATATAGAACAACTGCAGACCAGAAGTAAACATTGTGGACACCCTGGTGACTGTACCTCACTGTTCCCCTTCACTTCTAAATGCAGAGAGGGGACTTTTCCCCAACCTGGGGGGTGTTGGGGGAGTATACGGCTGGCACACACAAGTTCTCAGGTTCTGCTGAAAATGAGGTGGGGAGGTGTGTGAGTGTGTATGTGTAGGACAGATTTGGGGGAGGGGGGTTATGAGTGACTCTAACACACTGGTGCCCCCTCTTACTGAGACCCACACAGGCATCTTTGTACTCCTTCCACCATCAGTGACCATCCATCACTGGCTAACCTGACAGCCCCCCCCACACACACACAAGCCTGCACTCAACTGTAGTAATATTACCCTCTACCCTGTCCCAGACCACTACCCAACCTAGCCCTGTCCCAGACCACTACCCAACCTAGCCCTGTCCCAGACCACTACCCAACCTAGCCCTTCCTGACCACTACCCAACCTAGCCCTGTCCCAGACCACTACCCAACCTAGCCCTGTCCCAGACCACTACCCAACCTAGCCCTGTCCCAGACCACTACCCAACCTAGCCCTGTCCCAGACCATTACCCAACCTAGCCCTGTCCCAGACCACTACCCAACCTAACCCTGTCCCAGGCCACTACCCAACCTAGCCCTGTCCCAGACCATTACCCAACCTAGCCCTGTCCCAGACCATTACCCAACCTAGCCCTGTCCCAGACCACTACTCAACCTAGCCCTGTCCCAGACCATTACCCAACCTAGCCCTGTCCCAGACCATTACCCAACCTAGCCCTGTCCCAGACCATTACCCAATCTAACCCTGTCCCAGACAAATACCTAACCTAGCCCTGTCCCAGACCATTACCCAACCTAGCCCTGTCCCAGACCACTACCCAACCTAGCCCTGTCCCAGACCATTACCCAACCTAGCCCTGTCCCAGACCACTACTCAACCTAGCCCTGTCCCAGACCATTACCCAACCTAGCCCTGTCCCAGACCATTACCCAACCTAGCCCTGTCCCAGACCATTACCCAACCTAGCCCTGTCCCAGACCATTACCCAATCTAAACCTGTCCCAGACCATTACCCAACCTAGCCCTGCCCCAGACCATTACCCAACCTAGCCCTGTCCCAGACCACTACCCAACCTAGCCCTGTCCCAGACCATTACCCAACCTAGCCCTGTCCCAGACCATTACCCAATCTAGCCCTGTCTCAGACCATTCCCCAACCTCTGTCTCTCTCATAGAACCCCAGACAGGGCTATGAGAGAGACAGACAGAGAGACAGACAGACAGGGCTATGAGAGGGACAGACAGGGCTATGATAGGGACAGACAGGGCTGTGAGACAGACAGACAGGGCTATGAGAGAGACAGACAGGGTTATGAGAGAGACAGACAGGACTATGAGAGAGACAGACAGGGCTATGATAGGGACAGACAGGGCTATGAGAGAGACAGACAGGGCTATGAGAGAGACAGACAGGGCTATGAGAGAGACAGACAGGGCTATGAGAGAGACAGACAGGGCTATGATAGGGACAGACAGGACCATGGTGCATCTGAACGGAAGCCTGTCAGAATTAGCCTGTGAGCTATGAGGTGAGACGAGTCTTGAGGGATTAGCGACGGGCAGCTAGGCTAACACTCTGTCCAGGGTCAGGACAACCAAGGCCATCACAAATATCTTACCTGATGTGAATCTCACTGTTAAGACACATACCAAGCAATGTACAGACTGTACCCGACAGTGGAGAATTGGCCCACAGTCACTCAGGGGTGTCCAGTTATGTGTCTCCATCCATTCTCTTGGGCTTAAAGCCAAATAATAAGGACTTTCTATTGGATGTGGAAAACATGTTGAGATTTAACTCCATGTCCCCATGAACTTCACACAGATAAAACATCAGTCAAACATATCCATACTGAAAATCTTCATACCTTATTTTCAGAATGAATCAAAATAAACTTTCCTTCAATAATAACTTCAACAAAAGCTGCTGTGATACTTTCTGTCATCAAGTATGGGGATTTGAGAGTGGAGGTGACAGCTGTGTGTAGACTGTATGGTAGGGGACTTCAGGTATGATGTCGTGGAGGGGGACATGAGGCAGGGAATAGCTCACTAAGGCAGCCATCTTTGATCCCATGGTCAGATCTGAGGTAATTAGACCAATTTCCATGGCAACCAGATCACATTCTATTATCTACTACGCCATTGGCCGACGCTCTACCTTGCACACATGCACACACACACGCACACACACACACGAGTGAGTACATAGACATAGCTTCCTATGCACACATATACACACAAACACACACACACACACATGTACATGCACACATACACACGTTCCTGAAGCCCTGGAGAGCAGGGCCCAACAGAGATGTGAAGTTTAGATGTGCAGCAACAGCTAAACGCCGTGTCAGGTTTCTCTGGGCTCGTGCTAAATTTAACCCTCTGATCCTGCAGCAGTCAGAGGGTTTAAATGCCAACCTGCAGTTGCTGCTCCACACCAGTTGTTCTCCACACATCTTCCTCTCTCCACTAACCCAGGCCAGAAGTGGGAGAGGCTCACTCACACACTCTCTCCAACACACTCAGACCTAACACCCCTATAGAACACACACAGTAGAGCCCAGAGGAACCAAATCAGAGTCTTCGCCCCCCTAAACTTCAGCGTCGACCAGTATGGAGCTTTTCGAGACCAACCCCTACTTCTTCCCCGACCAACGCTTCTACGAAGGGGGGGACAACTTCTACCAGTCCCGGCTGCCGGGTGGGTATGACCAGGGGGGCTACCAGGAGCGCGGGGGTTCCATGATGGGGCTTTGTGGGGGTCTATCCGGGGGGGTTGGGGTAGGGTTGGGTGGAGGTATGGAGGACAAGGTAACCCCCTCTGGTCTCTCCCCCCACCCGGAGCCCCACTGCCCCGGCCAGTGCCTACCCTGGGCCTGCAAGCTGTGCAAACGCAAGACTGTGACCATGGACCGACGGAAAGCGGCCACAATGCGTGAGAAGAGGAGGCTGAAGAAGGTGAACGAGGCATTCGAGGCCCTGAAGAGGAGCACACTGATGAACCCCAACCAGAGGTTGCCCAAGGTGGAGATCCTGAGGAGTGCCATCCAGTACATTGAGAGGCTGCAGGCACTTGTCTCCTCCCTCAACCAGCAGGAGAACGACCAGGGAACACAGGGCTTACAATACCGCACCGGACCTGCTCAACCCAGGGTGAGTTGGAGACAGGGACGCAGGGAGGAAGAGATGGACAGAGTGAGGGATGAAAGAACCACACCAACCTACAGTAGAGGTCTGGGAGAAAGAGCAAGGTAGAAGGGAGGAGAGAGGGATGGAGGGAGGGAGGTTAACAGAGATACATGATGATGGGAGTGGTTGAGGAGGAAGAGAAAGAATATGAGGAAAAGGCTAAATGAGAGAAAAGATGTGTATAAAGAGAGAGGGAATGACACAGTAGAAGAGAGAGGCGTCAAAGAGGGAGAGGCAGACTGGAGAGGGATGAAGGGAATGAGGAGTGAAGAAAGAGGGAGAGGCAGACTGGAGAGGGATGAAGGGAATGAGGAGTGAAGAAAGAGGGAGAGGCAGACTGGAGAGGGATGAAGGGAATGAGGAGTGAAGAAATAGGGAGAGGCAGACTGGAGAGGGATGAAGGGAATGAGGAGTGAAGAAAGAGGGAGAGGCAGACTGGAGAGGGATGAAGGGAATGAGGAGTGAAGAAAGAGGGACCAGAGAAACGGATGCAAATGACATGGATGGGAATAATCGCCCCCAACATTTAGGAGATAATGTTATTTGAGTACATGTAGGCCTACAGGCATTAACAGTGCTTTAGGTAAGGCAGGTGTGGCGGTTGGGTGTGTTAGTTGTAAAGGCTTTTTATATGTCTGTGTGTGCTAGTGTGAGTCTGGTAGGAGGGTAGGTCTACGTCTGGTGTGTAAACTCTGATATATGGTGTTCGCCTCTCGTAGAATACAAGGTTTCAACAGAAAAGTTCCAGAACAGAGCTCTTACATTCATTGACAGTTGTCATAGACAAGTGCTGCGGACAGAGCCCTCATCAAACCATCCACTAACAACACAGACAGAACAGCACTTAGAGGTATATTGAAACATTTCACCCTGGCGTGCGTGAATTCCCTTGGGAGTGCTGCTATGGCTATTGTTTTAAAAGACATGCTACATACATCATTTGTATCCCTCATAAGTACTTCAAACACAGCACTCACCTAATCTTGATTTAGTTTCATCTTAACCTACCAGCTTTCAGAAACAGTTGTAATGGATAATGTGTTATGACACAGTAGTACAATCAATTATTCATAAAGTAATTGATGAAGCTGTGTGTGTAGTGAGTGGAGTTGTGTGTAGTGTAGTGTGTGTGCTTCACTTGGTCGAGCATGGCGCTTCCAATGCCAGGGTTGTGGGTTCGATTCCCATGGGGGACCAGTACGAAAAAATATGAAAATGTATGCACTCACTAATGTAGTGTCTGCTAAATGACAATTAAAAAAAAGAAATTTGTTTGATGAATCATTGAAAAAGAGACAGGCAACACCAGCTTCTTAGCTACGACAGACAAAGATGATCAATAGTAGTATGTGTTTGTCGTTGTGAGTAGCGTAGTGTGTGTGTATAGTTGTGAATGAGATGATGTGTGTGTCACTAGCATCGTCTGTGTGGGGTGGGGCGTGACGTGTCACATAAAGTGGGGTGAATGACAGTGCCTTGTCTCCATGGTAACAGGTGTCGTCGTCGAGTGAGCAGGGATCAGGCAGCACCTGCTGTAGCAGCCCAGAGTGGAGCAACACCTCAGACCACTGTACCCAGAGCTACAGCAATGAGGGTAAACACACAATTTATTACATTTCAGCAATGCACCCTGAACTTGTTGAAAATGTTAGCTGTTTTGACGCTCTCTCTCTCATGTCTCTCTCTAGACCTCCTGAGTGCAGACTCTCCAGAGCAGACTAACCTGCGCTCTCTGACGTCCATCGTGGACAGCATCACAGCAGCAGAGGGGGCTCCGCTGGCCTACCCTGTACCTGTGGACATTCCCAAATAAACCCAGAGCAGCAGACAGACATGTGTGCTGTTAACAGGTCCAATACATCACAAACCATATTTTCTTACTCCCTTCCATGAGGAGGTAGTCACTGATGGGATATAACTGGATAGGTGAAAGCCATGCAGCGAAACCTACTGTACATTCCACCCATCCAAGCATGTTAGATCAGTGACTACTTCAATGAAGGGAGGAAAGAAGGCCAGGCCCTGTGTGTCCCAGCTAGTTGCAAGCTAGCACTTGGACACCACACAGCACCATACACACCCACACATCACACAACACCATACACACCAACATAGGCCAGGAGGTTTTTCCAGGACTAACTCCTGGCCCTAACCTAAAGCCCTCACACCTCTTCCAGGCCTGAGGCCTTATTCCCTACCTACCAAACCCTGTGGTCCATGTCTCCCTACCAGTAGGTTACAGGTCAGATCCTAACCTGAGAACCCACTGACATCAATCTATGCATGTTTTAGGTCAAAAATCCAGTTCCCTGTTTGGATCTCAAGTTAGAACTGAGACCCTAAGTGCCACTGGAAAGGAGCAACGAGAATTATGGTTTTCTGTCCTGACTTAATGTTGACTTATGTTTCCTCCTTTTCTAAATCTTTCCCTGATCTATCTTGCATTCTGTTTGCGTGTGTTATGCTTAAAAACGTTAGTTTATTATTTGTGGGGCCAATATGTACCATGGCAGTTTTGACCAATGCATCTGCTTAATTTAAACTGGTAATGAATGCTAGTGATGTAAATACGTTCCGTTTTCTACAGAGTGGTTTTGCTAATTTTATTTTCTATTTTTTTGCTAACTTATTTTTGAGTTTTATAATAAAGATTGTTGTGTATTTGTAGATGTCCCAAGAAGTGATGTTTCTGTCTAAACTTGCATTAAAGACCATTTTCAATACCTGGCCGCAGTTAATGTCTTAACATACAAGCACATACTTGCATATGCCAACCATCACCTCAAAATGAACACACAACATCAACATTTATCTTTACAAAAAACAGCTTTACTTATGTCTATAGTGTCATAAATACAATACACTTTTTAAATAGCCAAATAATAAAATCTTGATTTGTCAGCATCATTTCACACCTGGAATAAATACACACACAGTACTCGTAGCTGCCACAGTAACACATTACATCTTTTAGACACCTTTAAAACATTGGCTGTAAAATCAAAAGAAATACACCCATCCAACACTTCACTAGTTCACTGACAGAGCTCTCTCATTGGAGGAGAGGAGGTCATACACACAACACGTGCTAGTGCTCGGGCAGCATCATTGGCCACTTTCACATCCCCATGGCAACTGGACAGGAAAGGGGCGGCAGGGGAAAAGTCCATATATGGCATCATCACTGTCTCTGTCAGGTGTCCTGTTTGTGAGGATTTTCGTTTGGCTGATGCCTAGCAGCAATTTACTGTTTGATTTGAAACGAAGTAGAGAAAAACAACACCATCCATCCATGGAGGTTAGTCTAGGGTTTGGCTTTCGTAACATGCTGTTTCCCTTAAGTCTCAAATATTGGAGCCTATTGCTTTCATTTACACACACAGCTCATCCTGTATCCTCTCATATCTACAGGATCACCTACTCTACTCATGGTAGCTACATCAGTGTCAAATAGAGGAAGGAAACAAGTGGAGATAGGAACGAGCAGGAGGAAAGGAGAAAAGGAGATGGGAAATGAGGATAGGAGATATGAAAAGAGAGAAGGAAAGTAGGGGATAAAAGGCAGGAAAGGTAACTGAACCGTTTAGGTCTGGACCCAAGAACCTGTGGCTGAGAATCATAGTAGTAGTATCACATAGAGTAACAGGCCCCTGCTTAGTGAGTCCTTCATATAACTCCAGACACTGACAGCATATAAGACACACAGAGGTCCAACACACAAATAGAACAGTCACCACCGAATACAGGGCATTGGGTTTCATACAGCAATGATATTATAATATTCTCCATATATAATTCCAATATATATATTTATATATATTTATATAAAAAAAACATATGTCATCCATTTTATTTACAGAGAGACAATAAATGATTAATACCTTGCATAACCGAGAGGACGACGTGTAGGTGGAAAACACCCAGGAGCTAGAGTAGAGTTAGACTAGAACCCACAAATTAGCAATTAGGTCTAGAACCCACAGAGTAGGAATTAGGACTAGAACCCAGAGATTCGGAATTAGGACTAGAACCCACAGAGTAGGAATTAGGACTAATACTCACAGATTCGGAATTAGGACTAGAACCCACAGAGTAGGAATTAGGACTAGTACTCACAGATTCGGAATTAGGACTAGAACCCACAGAGTAGGAATTAGGACTAGTACTCACAGATTCGGAATTAGGACTAGAACCCACAGAGTAGGAATTAGGAATAGAACCCACAGATAAAGAATTAGGACTAGAACCGACAGATTAGGAATTAGGACTATGCGGGAGCACGACACCACAACAACAAGGCTACTGGGGGTACTGGGTTTACTGGGAATAGCAACTGGGCCGAGTCTCCTTTACAGCAGCGAGTGTGGCAATGAGCACGCTCAGAGTTCAAAGGTCAAAAAGTCAGAGGTCACCTCCGAATTGCACGTGTCCCACGGAGAAGGTGAGAGGTGACGCTGGATACAGGTCCCTTAACGTCAAGATCTCTCCCAAATTTGGCATGTCACTCTCGAAAGGCCGCAAGCATGTGTCCATACAGGTCATGGGAATAAACTGAGAGAGATACAAAGGAAGACAGAAGGAGAAAGCGAGGGAGAGAAAGAAAGAGGGAGAGAGAGAGGGTTGGCAACTGGGGTGGAACTAGCATGAGGTTTCCCTAAACCTTTTGTTAGCATTGCTCAGTCAGGAATAGGCTAATGGTCCTAGCCATTTGTTAGCATTGCTAGGATATCTTACCTGTTAACGTTAGCTCCTGTTAGTAAGTGGAGTGGAGTTAGCATGAGTACGTCCGTACAGCAGAGGGGTCGAGTCTCTGGGGAGCCGGGGGAGGAGCTAGACAGTGTGTGGCAGAAGTGGGCGTGGCCGAGCGGGACAGAGAGGAGACAGCGTGCAGTGAGACAGGCAAAGCAAAGAGACCGGCACACACTCACACACGCATGAATGCCCTCACACACATCAAGCGTTAAGATGAAATCATTTTGTGGCTGTTGTTAGGGCTTGCATTGTCAGTGAATCGCAAAACACACTCAAATCACATCCACACGACTGCAAATCATTTAACTACGACCTCGCAGTACCCCTTTCCAAAAACACACACCTTCTGGTTGCAGCTGTTTCCTGGGCACCAGGGCCATGGACGGTGGGGGCATGGACATGGAGGGCATACGGAACCCAGCGGGCAGTGTTTCCATGGAGCCCGCCATCATGCCCATTCCCCCTCCTCCCTCCCGCGCTCGGAAACGCTTACGCCACGATGGAGAGCGGCGGAACGTCTTATCATCCCCACTCTACACAGAGAGAGAAAGAGAGAAAGTAAACAAACAAACAGCCATGTAAAAGCAATCAAAGTGGGTATAAAGAAACAGAATCCATATTTCACAGGAAGACGGCAAAACTGAAACACTTGTGGGTCCATTATTTCCTTGTTACTCACCTCCTCCAGTCTGCGGTCAGTGCCCAGGGCCAGGACGTTGTTGAACTCTCTCTCCAGAACCTGCCGAGCCTGGCGCACACACACACAGCATATAGATATACAGCATTTATACAACGGGTGGGTCTAATCCTGAATGCTGATTGGTTAAAAGTGCAATCCATCCCGTCTATTCCACAAGTTATCACCGGCTAAATCTATAGTGGTAAAATGCCTATTTACTCTGTTCCATCTGACAGCGCAATCCACTGTCTCATCAGCCCAGCCAGGCAATTTATAAACTTTATCTCCACTATAAAATGCATCTAGACATTATCTCACATTTCTTTTAGACAACAGCTGAGATTTGTATAAACCTTAGTGTCTGTCTCTCCGACATTTGCAACATTGTTTCAATTTTCAAATTTGATCTCCAACTGTCCTACAGTAATGAACGTGTAGGGGTGGGTCAAGAGTTGGGACAAAAGAGAAAGGCAGGCAGCGTTTCTCAGCCAGTCGAAATCATGAATCAGCTGGGATCATTTGTATGGATATATACAAAGAAATGTCTATTGAAAAAAGGTCAAACAAAACCAAATGCAGCTAGTTTGCAGTCTTTCCAGCTTCAGTGTGAAGTGATTGTGTTAGCTGTGTTGTTGGCTAACTCCTCTGAACAACAGTGTCCTGACGAGAGAGCACATTTTCTATGCCTGATGAAATCGTGCCTAATTAGCTCATTGTTATGGATGTATCCAAATAAATGTCACTAGAAAACAACTTAAACAAATGCAACTACTGTTGTTGATTTTTCTTCACTGATTGGCGTGACTCTAAGTTAGCCGTAGTTGTTTCGGGACTATATCTTGTGGAAGGATGAAATTGTATGACAAAAGTTATCAAAATAAAGTTTTTAATTAAAATATGTCAATCATTGTTTGAAAATGTTGTTAACCCATTGTATAAAAGTGATAGTGTTTTCAAAGCCGGTGGAGGATATATTGGCATGGTTTGCCGGTCCGAGACGAACTCCCATGCCAATATATCCTCCAAACACCAGCTTTTCCGGCATTATCACTTAAATAGACAGCTGGCGTTACTCCTAGATCTGTGGCAGTCATGACATTTTGTCAGCCGGTAGGTAATTGTCATGCAAATGACTGCCGGTCTCACGGTAATTGACCGTTATTTAACATAAACATGTTTAGCATCTCCGGGCTTCCACACCATAGACATTTGACTGGTAAACTCATGGGTACACTCGCAAAGGCTGCTTGGTATTGTGGTGCAATAATTTCCATTGTAATGCAGAATGTTCATTCAAATAATACTAACTAATGTGGCTCATGCAATGGAATGTCGTTTTTGTAATGCCAGTTGAGTTGAATCAACAAATGACAGCACAGACTGATGGGTATACTTCCTGCTTTTACATCCTTCTTTTACTTCCTGCTTTGCTCCAATGGGTGCATTCAAAATGGCTACAAGTCCACCCATTATGTCATCATTGACTTGACTGGGGACGTCCGTTCTATTATGTGTAGGCCAACTGTAGGACGGTGAGAACAGCAGTAACGTTATGGCTAGCCTCAATAAACCTAGTTTCTCTCGGTTTGATGCAGTCAAGTCAGGTACTATGTAATCGGATGGAATGATAAATAACTAGCAAGAAGTTAGTCTAGCGCAAGATAACAGTGGTTGCGGTCTCTCCCTCCATGCATGCTCTGGTGTTCTGAGCCTCCAGTGTCTTACTCACACAAACACACACACACACTCGGCCTCTGCTCCCTAATAGTCTAGAGCTGCTCGCTCTGTGCCTCTCTCTCTCTCCCTTTCTCTACAGCTCTGTTTTAATAAAGTAGCAAAACAATGGGCTTTTCTGCTGCTTCCCTCACTCAGATCAGACCGGTTGTCTTGTAGGTCCTTTCAGAACGGGTTAAAAAAATGTATTTATGCATATTCGGGGGCTTCCCGTGTCCATTTCCAAACAGGAGCCCTAATTCTCATCAATCATTTGTCCTCATCATTCAGATTATTCACATTTAACCATGAAGTGTTTAGAGAGTAATTAGATGGACAATAGAGCACTAAGTACCAGGCAATTAGCGTTTAGTAAACTACCCATCAGCGGCATTCATTTGAGCAGTTTTGAACGCTCAAATGAATGCCAACGGTCACGGGGAATTTGACTGGGTCATGACTCGTGACTGGTGTGGCGGTAATATGCTAACTGTGACAGCCCTAGTCATTCCTACACAGCGCTAGTCCCTCGACCAAGGGTGTGTGTCTGTGTGTACCTGCGTGTTCTGCATGGGGATCTGCAGTATGAGAGCCAGGCTGCTGTAGTCAAAGGTCTCATCCAGAGCAATGAGAGCCCCGTGGACTCCACTCTCCATCAGGTTGGTATTGTAGTCCTTCAGACCTATACTCTGGACCCAGTGCACTACCTGCTCATTGGTCCACACTAACGCATCTACAGAGAGGGGGGAGGGGGTATGGAAAGAGGGGGAGAGGAGAGAGAGACGGGAGAGGCATAGACAGAGAGAGACAGAGAGAGGTGTATTACTATCACAGCATATAGACCAGTGCATCTAATAAACAGACAGAGAATATCATATCAGAAGTATTCACACTCCAATAGTGTACTCTCAATGGCATACTGCCTTTGTTCTGAATAAGCACAGCTGTCACCCAGCTTTTTCAGAGAGGAACAGGCGGTGTGTGTGTGTGCGTGTGAGGAGGGGGCTTCTGATGTGACAGGACAGCTGAGTCAAGTTCATATGCAGTGCTGAAGGTCATAAGGTAGCAAAGCTTTAGCTGGCTCTGTGTGTGTGTGTGTTCATGTGCTTGTGCATGCGCGTGCGTGTGTGTTCGTGTACATGCGTGTGTGTGTGCGTGTGTGTGTGTTCGTGCGTGCGTGTGTGTGTGTGTGTGTGTCCGTGTGCGTGTGTTCGTGCGTGCGTGCGTGTGTGTTCGTGTACATGCTTGTATGTGTGCGTGTGTGTGTGTTCGTGCGTGCGTGCGTGCGTGTGTGTGTGTGTGTCCGTGTGCGTGTGTGTTAGTGTGCGTGCGTGCGTGTGTGTGTGTGGAGATAGCAGTAAAAGGCTCAGCTGTCCATACATAGAGCTCCAACCCTCTTAAATCCCGTGTGGCTCAGTTGGTAGAGCAAGGTGCTTGCAACACCAGGGTTGTTAGTTTGATTCCCATGGGGGACCAGTATGAAAATGTATGAACTCACTACTGTAAGTCGCTCTGGATAAGAGTGTCTGCTAAATGACTGTGTCTGCAGACCACTGAGACAGGATCTCACATGATGACATTTATAATGAGAGATCCTGTCTATGAGTATGGATGTTTACCTTTCATGTCGTGCATGCTCTCCTCTCTACGACGGTCCAGGTCTTTCCTGTCGTAATTGAGTCTCTTCAAGCACATAATCCCATACTGCAGACTGGCCCTGATACACACAATATTATTTGTGAATGTTGTATTCCCACATTTTTATGGGTTAAATGTCATTGTTGACTGCACAAATTGAATACATATGTCATCACTTTTATGCCTATTTTTCCTATATTGATATTGAAAGTGTAGCATGGCAGCTCCTAAGAACGGTTGCTGTTGCCGTGGTGGCTGGCTGGCTGGCTGGTTACCATGGTGACTGACCTGTGGAAGCTGTCAACCATCTTGAGGTGGGTGCGGAGGTCTTTCTTGGTGAGGTGGTCCAGCATGCGGGCGTCCACCAGACACTCCATGAAGTAGGAGCGGTACTGAGGCAGACCCAGGCTGGGCAGCCACTCATTACCGATCCACTCATGGTTCATATCCCCGTATGCCAGAGTCTGTGTGTCAGGAGGGACACAGTTAGTGAGTATGTTTGGCTGAGATTAGATACAATTGAGAGGTTCATCTGTGTACGTGGATTAACCAAAAGGGTAGGCGTGTGTGTATGTGTGTATGTGTGTGTGTGTGTGTGGTCTGAGACTGTGCTCTCTGTGACATGGTGACAACCCCCCTGGCTCAGGTAATTGTTGTGATAACAACGACAGGTGTTAGTGGGAGGAGTTCTCACCTGAGCCCAGCTGCCCTCCTCATTCTCCTGAGTGATTGACAGCGTGGCAGAGACAGGACAGATTGGGTTAGACGCATGCACACAGTTAGCTAATGCTAATCACACACTGAGCTCTACAAATCTCTCCCTCGCCCTCCATTTGGCAACTCTGACCACAACTCTCTCCTCCTGATTCCTTCTTACAAGCAAAAATTAAAGCAGGAAGCACCAGTGACCAGTAACTCGGTCTATAAAAAAGTGGTCAGATGAAGCAGATACTAAACTACAGGACTGTTTTGCTATCACAGACTGGAATATGTTCCGGGATTCTTCCGATGACATTGAGGAGTACACCACATCAGTCACTGGCTTTATCAATAAGTGCATCGAGGACGTCGTCCCCACAGTGACTGTACGTACATACCCCAACCGGAAGCCATGGATTACAGGCAACATTTGCACTGAGCTAAAAGGGTAGAGCTGCCACTTTCAAGGAGCGGAACTCTAATCAGGAAGCTTATAAGAAATCCCACTATGCCCTCCGACGAACCATCAAACAGGCAATGTATCAACAAAGGACTAAGATCGAATTGCACTACACCGGCTCCGATGCTCGTTGGTTGTGGCAGGGCTTGCAAACCATTACAGACTACAAAGGGAAGCACACCCGAGAGCTACCCAGTGACACAAGCCTACCAGACAAGCTAAATAACTTCTATGCTCTCTTCGAGGCAAGTAATACTGAAACATGCATGAGAGCATCAGCTGTACCGGACGACTGTGTGATCACGCTCTTCGCAACCGATGCGAGTAAGACCTTTAAACAGGTCAACATTCACAAGGCTGCAGGTCCAGATGGATTACCAGGACGTGTACTCAAGAGCATGCGCTGACCAACTGGCAAGTGTCTTCACTGACATTTTTAACCTCTCCCTGTCTGAGTCTGTAATACCAACATGTTTCAAGCAGACCGCCATAGTCCCTGTGCCCAAGAACACTAAGGTAACCTGCCTAAAAGACTACTAATCCGTAGCACTCACGTCTGTAGACATGAAATGCTTTGAAAGGCTCTCATCAACACCATTATCCCAGAAACTGTAGACCCACTCCAATTTGCACACCGCCCCAACACAGATCCACAGATGACGCCATCTCTATTGCACTCCACACTGCCCTTTCCCACAGAAGGAACACCTACGTGAGAATGCTATTCATTGACTACAGCTCAGCGTTCAACACCATAGTGCCCTCAAAGCTCATCAATAAGTTAAGGACCCTGGGACTAAACACTTCCCTCTGCAACTGGATCTTGGACTTCCTGATAGGCCGCCCCCAGGTGGTGAGAGTAGGTAACAACACATCCAACACGCTGATCCTCAACACGGAGGCCCCCCAGGGGTGCTTGCTCAGTCCCCTCCTGTACTCCATGTTCATTCATGACTGCATGGCCAGGCACGACTCCAACATCATTAAGATTGCAGATGACGCAACAGTGGTAGGCCTGATCACTGATCACTGACAATGATGAGACAGCCTATAGGGAGGTCAGAGACCTGACCATGTGGTGCAAGGACAACAACCTCTCCCTCAACATGATCAAGACAAAGGAGATGATTGTGGACCACAGGAAAAGGAGGCCCGAGCACGCCCCCATTCTCATCGACAGGGCTGCAGCGGAGCAGGTTTGAGAGCGTCAAGTTCCTTGGCGTCGACATCACCAACAAACTAACATGGTCCAAGCTCACCAAGACAGTTGTGAAGAGGGCACGACAAAACCTATTCACCCTCAGGAGACTGAAATGAATTGGCATGGGTCCTCAGATCCTGAAAAGGTTTTACAGCTGCACCATCGAGAGCATCCTGATCGGTTGCATCTCTGCCTGGTATGGCAACATAATTACCTCAATTACCTCGACACTGGTGCCTCCGCACATTGACACATTGACTCTGTACCGGTACCCCCTGTATATAGCACCACCATTGTTATTTACTGCTGCTCTTGAATTATTTGTTATTCTTATCCCTTACTTTCTTTTAGATACTTTCTTAAAACAGCATTGTTGGTAAAATTTGATGTACATTTTTTGAGTGATCTGAGTCCCATGCACCAATGTAACCGACCAGGTACTGAACCCAGGAAAGCCATATGGAGAGATGGATCAACTTTAACACCAGAATGCTGAGACATAATTCATCACAACACACCCAACACAACCTAACAGACAACCAGCATAAATCTACACACAATAACCCATCAAAACAACAGAGCCTAATATGGTGCACCAAAGACATGCTAACCCAGGCACAAACAAGGAGGCAGTATGCGTTGTAGTTGTAGGAGGCTGGGGAGGAGCGTTTGCAGAAGCAGGCATATGTGTAGCACAGCGGGGCAGAGTGTGTGTGGGTGTGTGGTGTGTGTAGTGTGTGTGTGGTGGGGAGGGGTTCACACAGATGGCACTGACCGCTTTAGTGGAGGAAGCCAGGTTCTCCATCTCTTCATGGGTTAACCACACATTTCCGGAGGACTGTGCAGAGAGGGAGAGCACGCACGAGCACGCACACACAATTACAGACAGACAACAAAGAAAAGCACGCACACACGCATACACGTGTCTGTAGTGAGAGGGAGTGTGTCAGGCAGGCAGTATCTGGCACACTGTTGAGAGAGTAGGTTTCCCGCTCCACCCCATGCAGCACAGTGGACAGAGTGAAGAGTACTGTCAACTCCAAAAGCACTATCATTACAGGGTCAGTGAAGTGACAGGTGATGGGCAGTGTGTGTGTATGTACCATGAGCGGTACAAAGAGGCTGTGTGTGTGTGTGTTTGTGTGTGTGATGTGTGTGTGTGTGTGTGTGTTTGTACCGTTCTAGAGGTGAGCGGGGCAGAGGGACTGGTGAGGGACACCATCTCCTGGATGGCCAGTCTCAGTTTGAGGCGGTGCAGGGGGTTACTGATGCCAATCTCCCTCTGGATCTCTGTGTCCGACAGGGCCGACATGATGGCACCGCTCTTCACGTTGGCACGACAGGCTGCCACGTACCAGGCGGGCATCCCCACCCACAACTACATTGGTGAGAGAGGGCATCATCTTCAGCATCACCACCACCATCAACATCATAATCACACACAGTATAACACTCCAGGTGATTTTATGGTAGGACAAGGTTAAGGTAGAGTAGGGTTTAGGGGAATCTGGAGGCTAGGGATAGGGTAAGGTTGTGGTGGAGGTTAGGGGTCAGGGGTTAGAGGTTATACCTCTAGCCAGGAGACCACAGTTGGTCCATCCCACTGAGCGAAGGGCAGTCCTCTCCTCCTGGCCTCCTCTAGCAGCTCATGTCTGACACAGAGACAGGGGAGAGATAGAAACGGGGAGAAAGAGGGAGTGAGAGAGAGAGAAAGAGAGAGAGAGGAGAGTAAACAACTAATGTTGGCATGGCCTCTGGAGCACATGAATGTTTTATTCTACTACGGAACAGAGTGAGGCCAGGGTTTCACAGCTTCCCAAATGTATTCACAATTCAACTGACAGAGACACCACCAATTGACCTTGCATTTAGACAGAAAGAGAAAGAGAGTGCGTGTATGTGAGTGGTAGGTAAAGGTCTTACTTCTTCTTCATCCTGCGGTCTCTCTCTGCCTGCGTGCCCAGCTTGCCCAGAGTCATGGTGTCTCCGATGCTCATCTCAAAGTCTACTGAGACACACAACACAACAGATATAGCATCACTCACACATACCTGTACATACAGTAGCCTACAGAAGACAGAGATTACAGGTCCAGCTGAGTTACCTCCCGGCATCAGGGCAGGCAGAGGCTGTCCCTCCCTCCCCAGTGTCCCTCCTCCCTCCATCCTGCCCTTCTCCTTGCTCTTCCCAAACAGACGACCTATAGATGACTTGATGCCCTTCTTCGCTTTACCCCTGTAGAGAGAGAGAGAGAAAGAGAGAGAGAGTGAGCGAGCGAGGGAGAGAGAGAGACACAAAGTATAAGTGGGATTGAAAGAATGTGTGTGTATGTGGGGGAGGGGGTTGTATGTGTGTGTGTGTGTGTGTGTGTGTGTGTGTGTGTGTGTGTGTGTGTGTGTGTGTGTGTGTGTGTGTGTGTGTGTGTGTACCCTCGTCCGTCCTCCAGACTGCCAGTGAGCTGGGCGAAGTTGGACTCCAGTCTCAGACTGCGGGGAGAGGAGGGGGGAGACGTCTCACACTTGATAGTAGCCTTGTCCTCACGAGCTTCCACTGGAGACTGGAGGGAGAGAGAGAGGTGAGAAAGAGTGAAGCCACCTTTATCTGTCAGGAGGCTTCAAATAGGAGCTTTCTCAGAGAGGCTGTGACAACACCTTGTCCAGCGGGAAGGATCCTGTCTTTCCAATCGCAACCTTGAAAACTTTGTTCATTTCAGTAACTCTCCATATGTGGGAGCTGTACTGCCTCTCTTAGTTGTGTAGATAAAGAGAAAACTGACTTACTGCTATTTTTCTACGGTGTTTCCTTAAGTCGCTAGGCTGTTAAAGACAGGAGGGAGGCACAGACACACCAACACATAGTTAGAGGCAACCCGTTGTTAGACATACAATCAAAACCAGTTACTGGGGTTACTGAAGAGAGAATGAATAAGCAGCAGTTGAGTGACTTGTTGTTTCACACTGTAAACATTGTGTGTGAGTACATCCATCCAAACATGTTGTCAGGTTAGTCCTCTCTGATGGTTAAATGCATGTCTGCGTCTCACCAGGGTCATGATTCCCAGCTGGTGGCTGGCGTTGTGGGTGTGGTGTTTGGGGGTAGAGCGTCCGCTGGTGGGAGGGGACGAGGAGGAAGCCAGGGACTGGGCAGTGGCTGAGCTGGGCATGGTACGGGGGCGGAGTGTAACGTTGAGTCCGTCCATGCTACCACTGTTCACACGAGACTCTATCTCATCTGCCCTGAGGTCAGCAGACTCCCTCTCCACCTGGATCATCCTGAACACCAGAGAGTACAGTGGGATGAGACACAATAACTATATCTTACACACATAATAACTACATCATACACACACAATAACTACATCATACACACAATAACTACATCATACACACACAATAACTACATCATACACACATAATAACTACATCATACACACATAATAACTACATCATACACATAATAACTACATCATACACACAATAACTACATCATACACACAATAACTACATCATACACACAATAACTACATATTACAAACATAATAACTACATCATACACACAATAACTACATCATACACACAATAACTACATCATACACACAATAACTACATCATACACACACAATAACTGCATCATACACACATAATAACTACATCAAACACACAATAACGTCATCATACACACATAATAACTACATCATACACACAACAACGTCATCATACACATAACGTCATCATACACACATAATAACGACACCATACACACACAATAACTACATCATACACACATAATAACTACATCATACACACATAATATCTACATCATACACACATAATAACGACATCATGCACACATAATAACAACATCATACATACAATAAATACATCATACACACATAATAACAGTTAGTTGTTGTGTGTGTATGATGTAGTTATTATGTGTCGTGATGTAGTTATTATGTGTGTATGGTGTAGTTATTATGTGTGTATGATGTAGTTATTGTGTGTATGATGTAGTTATTATGTGTGTATGATGTAGTTATTATGTGTATGATGTAGTTATTATGTGTATGTGATGTAGTTATTATGTGTGTATGATGTAGTTATTATGTGTGTATGATGTAGTTATTATGTGTATGATGTAGTTATTATGTGTGTATGATGTAGTTATTGTGTGTATGATGTAGTTATTATGTGTGTATGATGTAGTTATTATGTGTATGATGTAGTTATTATGTGTATGGTGTAGGTATTATGTGTGTATGATGTAGTTATGATGCGTGTATGATGTAGTTATGATGCGTGTATGATGCACTTTGTATACCAGGGTTGGCTGGCCTTCTCTAGTCACTCGTAGGCTCAGGCACTGGTATACCTTTATTTACAAAGCCATTTTGGGTTTACTACCTTTTATTTGGGCATTTTTATTGTTCAGAAATGTGGTGGGTACTCTCTTTGTTCGCTGGACTTTATCCTCCTAACTTCCAAATGTCCGAACTGAATTTGGTAAAAGGGCTTTTATGTACTCTGCGCCATCGTCTTGGAACGCCTTACAAAATACTTTTAAACTGGAAGAATTTGTCCCGATTGGTCTTTTTAAATCACAGATGAATGATTTTGAGACTGATTGCCTGACCTGTCAATGTTTTTAATTTGCTGTTTTTGTTTTGTTATACTCTTGTGAATTCTATGGTTTTGACTAGATTACTTGTACTTTTTCATGTTGTTTGTCTGTAATTTTTGTAATGACTTGGTGCTGCCTATCTTGGCCAGGACGTTCTCGAAAAAGAGATTTTAAATCTGGTTAAATAAAGGTTCAATAAAAATAAAAACCTCATACATACAAATAAAAACTACATCACACACATAATAACTACATCACACACACATAATAACTACATCACACACACAATAACTACATCACACACACATAATAACTACACCATACACACATATTAACTACATCACACACACATAATAACTACATCACACACACATAATAACTACATCACACACACAATAACTACATCACACACACATAATAACTACATCACACACATAATAACTACATCACACACACATAATAACTACATCACACACACATAATAACTACATCACACACACATAAAAACTACATCACACACACATAATAACTACATCACACACACATAATAACTACATCACACACACATAATAACTACATCACAAACACATAATAACTACATCACACACACATAATAACTACATCACACACACATAATAACTACATCACACACATAATAACTACATCACACACACATAATAACTACATCACACACACATAATAACTACATCACACACACATAATAACTACATCACACACATAATAACTACATCACACACACATAATAACTACATCACACACACATAATAACTACATCACACACACATAAAAACTACATCACACACACATAAAAACTACATCACACACACATAATAACTACATCACACACACATAAAAACTACATCACACACACATAATAACTACATCACACACACATAATAACTACATCACACACACATAATAACTACATCACACACACATAATTACTACACCATACACATAATAACTACATCACACACACATAATAACTACATCACACACACATAATAACTACATCACACACATAATAACTACATCACACACACATAATAACTACATCACACACACATAATAACTACATCACACACACATAATAACTACACCATACACACATATTTAGTACATCATACACATAATAACTACATCATACACACATAATAACCAGCAGTATAAAGCATGTTCCCTGGGTGAGTGAGTTAAAGAAAAATGGTGCATCAAAAATGGGGGAAAGAACTTGCACATCGCTCTGCCTAGGAGTAACACAACCCTCAGGAAAGGAGGAAGCCAAGGCTTCAGATTCTGGAAAATGCTGGAGATATTATGGTGGAAGGTGATCTCTCTTTTGAAGAACATATCAAGACCATTTCAAGGACAGCTTTTTTCCATCTACGTAACATTGCAAAAATCAGAAACTTTCTGTCCAAAAATTATGCAGAAAAATGTATCCATGCTTTTGTCACTTCTAGGTTAGACTACTGCAATGCTCTACTTTCCGGCTACCCGGATAAAGCACTAAATAAACTTCAGTTAGTGCTAAATACGGCTGCTAGAATCCTGACTAGAACCAAATAATTTGATCATATTACTCCAGTGCTAGCCTCTCTACACTGGCTTCCTGTCAAGGCAAGGGCTGATTTCAAGGTTTTACTGCTAACCTACAAAGCATTACATGGGCTTGCTCCTACCTATCGCTCTGATTTGGTCCTGCCGTACATACCTACACGTACGCTATGGTCACAAGACATAGGCCTCCTAATTGTCCCTAGAATTTCTACGCAAACAGCTGGAGGCAGGGCTTTCTCCTATAGAGTTCCATTTTCATGGAACGGTCTGCCTATCCATGTGAGAGACGCAGACTCGGTCTCAACCTTTAAGTCTTTACTGAAGACTCATCTCTTCAGTGGGTCATATGATTGAGTGTAGTCTGGTCCAGGAGTGGGAAGGTGAACGGAAAGGCTCTGGAGCAACGAACCGCCCTTGCTGTCTCTGCCTGGCCGGTTCCCCTCTTTCCACTGGGATTCTCTGCCTCTAACCCTATTACAGGGGCTGAGTCACTGGCTTACTGGGGCTCTTTCATACTGTCCCTAGGAGGGGTGCGTCACCTGAGTGGGTTGAGTCACTGATGTGATCTTCCTGTCTGGGTTGGTGCCCCCACCTTGGGTTGTGCCGTGGTGGAGATCTTTGTGGGCTATACTCGGCCTTGTCTCAGGATGGTAAGTTGGTGGTTGAAGATATCCCTCTAGTGGTGTGGGGGCTGTGCTTTGGCAAAGTGGGTGGGGTTATATCCTTCCTGTTTGGCCCTGTCCGGGGGTGTCCTCGGATGGGGCCACAGTGTCTCCTGACCCCTCCTGTCTCAGCCTCCAGTATTTATGCTGCAGTAGTTTATGTGTCGGGGGGCTAGGGTCAGTTTGTTATTTCTGGAGTACTTCTCCTGTCTTATTCGGTGTCCTGTGTGAATTTAAGTATGCTCTCTCTAATTCTCTCTTTCTCTCTTTATTTCTCTCTCTCAGAGGACCTGAGCCCTAGGACCATGCCTCAGGACTACCTGACATGATGACTCCTTGCTGTCCCCAGTCCACCTGGCTGTGCTGCTGCTCCAGTTTCAACTGTTCTGCCTTATTATTATTGGACCATGCTGGTCATCTATGAACATTTGAACATCTTGGCCATGTTCTGTTATAATCTCCACCCGGCACAGCCAGAAGAGGACTGGCCACCCCACATAGCCTGGTTCCTCTCTAGGTTTCTTCCTAGGTTTTGGCCTTTCTAGGGAGTTTTTCCTAGCCACCGTGCTTCTACACCTGCATTGCTTGCTGTGTGGGGGTTTAGGCTGGGTTTCTGTACAGCACTTTGAGATATCAGCTGATGTACGAAGGGCTATATAAATACATTTGATTTGATTTGATTTGAAGGTAGGGAGGGAGATATTGCGATAGTTGTCTGCGTTGGTGTGTTCTCCTACCTGATCTCCTCGTTGATGGCATCCAGCTGCTCCTGCAACATCAGAGCCAGAGTCTGTGCATCTGATTGGCCGCTGGGTGACAGGAGGACGGAGCTAACATCATCATCTAGGTCTGACTCAGCCTCCACGTCACTGCCCAGGAGATGACTGACACTGCCACGTAGAGACGAGTATTCCTGCTCAAACACCGCACACACCTGTATGGTAAATACACACACACACACACACACACACACACACACACACACACACACACACACACACACACACACACACACACACACACACACACACACACACACACACACACACACACACACACTGTTAGACACTGCACACACCTGTACGACAGTTACACATTGCACACATCAGATACCCAAACAAATCCACACTCACACCTCATATACTTAAACACTTTATTAACACACATGTTGATAAAGACATACCACTTACATAACACATACGTACGTCCAAGGTAGCAGGGGTCAGAGAGAGAAGCATTGGTTAGGTGAGAGCTGTATGTAATGAGGGACAAATGCAGTGTGTTAAGCTTAACAACCATCAGCAATATTACTGCCCTCATCAGGGCCATCAGCCATGAGGGAGAGGAGGGGAAGAGAGGAGGAAGAGAGGAGACACTAACAAAGGGGAGGAGAGGGGGCATATGTGGAGAGGAAGACAGGATATGTGGTGTTTCATGACATAGCTTGGAATGGGCACAGAAATTGGACACACAGGCCGAGGGGAGTGTACCAAGTTTGGCACAGGTGTGTGCGTGTGGTGTGTGTGTGTGGTGGGTGTGTGGTGTACGTGTGTGTTTGTGAGTATGTGGTTACCTTGTTGGGTTCGTTGCGTAGCGCTGCCAGGCGGCCCTTCTGTGCCCGTCTGATGACAGCAGAGCTGTAGTGCCCATCCTGCCCTTCTACCACTGAGAAACGCAGGTCACTGGCACTGCCCATGTGAGACCTATACACACACACACACACACACACACACACACACACACACACACACACACACACACACACACACACACACACACACACACACACACACACACACACACATACAGAGAAAACCTGGTCAGTATAGGGTGCTAGTATGGGGCAAGTGTGGGACTAGTGTGTGTGTGTATAGTGTGTGTGTTTGTGTGTGTATGTCTGTGTACCGTGGGTGTGATCCATCTCCAAACACTCCACTCCGGCGTTTCAAGTGGTCGATCTCATTCCGCAGCTTCTCAATCTCACCAATCAGACGCTCCTGACGAAGAAAGGCATTGTGGGACTGAACAACATCAATGTCCAATCACAATATTTGTAACAGTTCAACTCTCATCCAATACATGTGGCTCTCCATAAAGTTTGTGCGTGAAAAGTTTCAATGAATAGAACGTTGGATGCATAGAGGGATGTGTGTTGCGTTGTTCATGTGTTGTGTGTCCAGGCCTGACTCACCCTGGTGTGGTGGAACTCCTCCAGCTGTTTCTGGGAGTTCTCCAGATCCTGAATCAGGGAGTTCTGGAACAAACAGGAAGAGGATAAGACATCACTGTTCAGCTATAGTTTGGGAATCACTAGTTTAGAGGCCTGAGTACGTCGTATTTGTGTGTGTGTGTTGCGTGTGTGTGTGTGTGTGTGTGTGTGTGTGTTGCGTGCCATGCCTTGTCCTCCAGTGCTGCCATGCGTTCTTTAAGGTGAAGCTGCAGTCTCTCGTTAGACTCAGTGAGCAGACGGTCTACTGTGTCAGACAAACGCTTGTTGTGTTCTTCATTCATCTTCTCTCTCTGACGTGCCTGAGAGAGGGACGGATAGACAGAGAAAGGGAGTGAAAAAGAGAGAGGATGAAAAGTTCATGACTTTTGTCACCCACATACAGAAGTACTCCATACACTCCATGAGCACAGCACTAGAAAACAGAATGAGAGAGAAAGGACTTGATTTGACAACATTGTATTCTGCAGTCAGAGGAAACACTACCTCAACCACACACACACATTCACAGCTGGTTCCTCATAGAGCTACTTCAACTATACTCATGAGCTCACATGCAGAGATAGAATCTAGACGTGTGAATGATTCCAATTGTAAATATATATAGTCAGAGCTCTGTGGGGTAACAGGCTACAGCAGGAAACGTGTGTGTTCGGCTCATATTTATAAAGCAAAAAAAAAAGTGAGTGTGTGATACTCTAAATATGGAGTTGTTCCCCCCTTTGCTGCTATAACAGATTCCACTCTTTTGGGAAGGCTTTCCACTAGATGTGGGGGCTTGCTTCCATTTAGCCACAAGAGCATTAGTGAGGTTGGGTACTGATGTTGAGCGATTAGGCCTGGCTCGCAGTCGACGTTCCAATTCATCCCACAGGTGTTCGATGGGGTTGAGGTCAGGGCTCTGTGCAGGTCAGTCAAGTTCTTCTACACCGATCTCGACAAACCATTCCTGTATGGACCTCGCTTTGTGCACGGGGGCATTGTTGAAACAGGAAAGGGCTTTCCCCAAACTGTTGCCACAAAGTTGGAAGCACAGAATCATCTAGAATGTCATTGTATGCTGTAGCGTTAAGATTTCCCTTCACTGGAAAAATAGCAGACCATTATTCCTCCTCCACCAAACTTTACAGTTGGCACTTTGCATGGGCCAGGTAGTGGTTCTCCTGGCATCCGCCAAACCCAGATTCATCAGTCGGACTGCCAGATAATGAAGCGTGATTCATCACTCCAGAGAACGCATTTCCACTGCTCCAGAGTCCAATGGCGGCGAGCTTTATACCACTCCAGCCGATGCTTGGCATTGCGCATGGTGATCTTAGGCTTGTGTGAGGCTGCTCGGCCATGGAAACCCCTTTTATGAAGCTCCTGGTGAACAGTTCTTGTGCTGACTGTCACACTCTGACCATTATTTGCGTTGTTTGTTTCTATTTTTTGAATGGTCAGGGTGTGATATGAGGGGGCATTCTATGTCTATGTCTGCACTGTTTATATATAGCGTCACGTTTGTTTGTTATTCTGTTTGTTTGTTTAGTGTACTTTGTGTTTTTTCGTTATTCATTAAAAGTATGTATTCACACCACGCTGCGCTTTGGTCTCCTCACTACGACGATCGTGACAGAATAACCCACCAACAATGGACCAAGCAGCGTGGTAACGGCCAGCAGCAGCGGGAAAGAACGCAGGACTCATGGACTTGGGAGGAGATTCTGGACGGCGAAGGACCCTGGGCACAGCCAGGGGAATATCGCCGCCCCAAAGCAGAGCTGGAGGCAGCAAAAGCAGAGAGGCGCCGGTATGAGGAGGCAGCACGGCAACGTGGCTGGAAGCCTGAGAGGCAGCCCCAAAAATGTATTAGGGGGAGCACACAGGGAGTGTGGCGAAGCCAGGTAGGAGACCTGCGCCAACTTCCTGTGCTTACCGGAGAGAGAGAGGAACCGGGCAGGCACTGGGTTATGCGGTGGAGCGCACTGTGTCCCCAGTGCGTGTGCATAGCCCGGTTCGGTACATTCCAGAACCTCGTATCAGCCGGGCTAGAGTTGGCCTCAAGCCAGGTGCCATGAAGCCGGCTCTACGTATCTGGTCACCAGTGCGTCTCTTCGGGCCGGCATACATGGCACCAGCCTTACGCATGGTGTCCCCGGTTCGCCAGCACAGCCCAGTGCGGCCTATTCCACCTCACCGCACTGGCCTGGCTACGGGGAGCATTCAACCAGGTAAGGTTGGGCAGGCTCGGTGCTCAAGATCTCCAGTGCGCCTTCACGGTCCAGTCTATCCTGTGCCACCTCCACGTACCAGACCTCCGGTGGCAGCCCCCCGCACCAGGCTGTCTCTCCGTCTCATCCCTACAGGTGCTCCCGCCTGCCCAGCGCCACCAGAGTCTCCCGTCTGTCCTGAGCCGCCAGAGTCTCCCGTCTGTCCTGAGCTGCCAGAGTCTCCCGTCTGTCCTGAGCCGTCAGTCAGCCAGGAGCTGCCAGAGCCGTCAGTCAGCCAGGACCTGCCAGAGCCGCCAGTCAGCCAGGAGCCGCCAGTCAGCCAGGACCTGCCAGAGCCGTCAGCCAGCCAGGAGCCGCCAGTCAGCCAGGAGCCGCCAGTCAGCCAGGAGCAGCCAGAGCCGCCAGTCAGCCAGGAGCTGCCAGAGCCGTCAGCCAGCCAGGAGCTGCCAGAGCCGTCAGCCAGCCAGGAGCTGCCGGAGCCGTCAGCCAGCCAGGAGCTGCCGGAGCCGTCAATCAGTCCGGAGCTGCCCCTCAGTCAGGAGCTGCCCCTCAGTCCGGAGCTGCCCCTCAGTCCAGAGGCGCTCCTCAGTCCAGTGGGGCCTTTAATTTTTTAATTTTTTATTTTACCTTTATTTAACCAGGCAAGTCAGTTAAGAACAAATTCTTATTTTCAATGACGGCCTAGTTAAATAAAGGTTACATAAATAAATTAAAATAAATTGCGGGGTTTGCTCCAGCAAGATTGACATGCTAAAATCGCCACTGCTACTGCCAATGTTTGTCTATGGAGATTGCAAGGCTGAGTGCTCAATTTTATACACCTTTCAGCAACGGGTGTGGCTGAAATAGCCAAATCCACTAATTTGAAGGGGTGTCCACATACTTTTTTATATATAGTGTATATGAGGATCTCAGGGTGTGTCTGTGTGTGTGTGTGTGTGTGTGTGTGTGTGTGTGTGTGTGTGTGTGTGTGTGTGTGTGTGTGTGTGTGTGTGAACATGAAGAGACAAAGTCAAGGGGCCAGGCTGATGTGAAGCGTCGGGCTACGCTGCACTCAGAGAGAGGTCAGAGAAAGCCGCAAGGCAAGACTACATGCACACGCGCGTACACACACACACACACACACACACACACACACACACACACACACACACACACACACACACACACACACACACACACACACACACCCTGCTCAGTTCCTGGTTCTTCTCCTCCAGTTGTGACTCCAGCTGTCTGAGTCGCTCCTCAACGTTGCCATGTCGCTCCTCGGCCTGCAGGGGGAGTCACAGGACCCAACTCAATCAAACCTGCATTCCAGTATTTACACACCGAGCTCTTTTTCACATGGTCAAAAAACAGTTATTGTTTTGGTTACTGTGAAATCCTACAACTATTACCAGATACCTTCCCCTGCCAGCTAGATACCCACCTGTTGTCAGAATAACAAATGTACGTGCATCAAGATTGCTATGGTGGGTTCGATTGACATCCAGCCTCCGTATGTTTAGGACTGTGACTGTGTGTGTTGTTACCTTGGTGAGGGCTGCCACCCTCTGTGCCAACTCTGCCTCCACCTCTGGTAGTGTCTCAGCCTTCCTCATGGTCTGAGCCAGCCTCTGCTCTGCCATCTCTAACAGCTCCTGCAGCTGGCGCACCTTCTCCTCACTCTGACAGAGGTGGAGGGAGAGAGATAGAGAGGTAGAGAGAGGGGGAGGGAGAGAGATAGGGAGGGAGGGAGAGAGGGAGGTGGAGAGAGGGGGAGGGAGGGAGATAGAGAAGGAGGGAGAGAGAGAGGTAGAGAGGGGGGAGGGAGAGAGATAGAGAGGGGGAGGGAGAGAGAGAGGGGGAGAGGGAGAGGGGGAGGGAGGGAGAGAGAGAGGTGGAGAGAGGGGGAGGGAGGGAGATAGAGAAGGAAGGAGAGAGAGGTGGAGAGAGGGGGGGGAGAGAGATAGAGAGGGAGGGAGAGAGGGAGGTGGAGAGAGGGGGGAGGGAGGGAGATAGAGAAGGAGGGAGAGAAAGGGGTAGAGAGAGGGGGAGGGAGATAGAGAAGGAGGGAGAGAGAGAGGTAGAGAGAGGGGGAGGGAGGGAGATAGAGAAGGAGGGAGAGAGAGAGAGTAGAGAGAGAGGGGGAGGGAGATAGAGAAGGAGGGAGAGAGAGAGGTAGAGAGAGGGGGGGAGGGAGAGAGATAGGGAGGGAGGGAGAGAGATAGGGAGGGAGGGAGGGAGGGAGGGGGAGAGAGGGAGGTGAGAGAGAGGGGGAGGGAGATAGAGAGGGAGAGAGATAGAGAGGGAGGGAGAGAGAGGAGGTGGAGAGAGGGGGAGGGAGGGAGATAGAGAAGGAGGGAGAGAGAGAGGTGGAGGGAGGGAGGGAGATAGAGAAGGAGGGAGAGAGAGAGGTGGAGAGAGGGGGAGGGAGGGAGATAGAGGGAGGGAGGGAGAGAGAGGTGGAGAGAGGGGAGGGAGGGAGGGAGATAGAGAAGGAGGGAGAGAGAGAGGTGGAGGGAGGGAGATAGAGAAGGAGGGAGATAGAGAGGTGGAGAGAGGGGGAGGGAGGGGGAGAGAGAGGGAGGGAGAGAGAGAGGTGGAGAGAAAGAGAGAGATGATCACATACATATTTGAGATGTTTGGACTCAATGTCATAACTTAAAATGTTGTATTTTTATTATCAGTGGTTACAAAAGCAGCATCTACACTGAGTGTACAAACATCAGGAACACCTGCTCTTTCCATGATATACACAACTGTGGGAAGCATTGGAGTCCACGTGTGTGTGTGTGTGTGTGTGTGTGTGTGTGTGTGTGTGTGTGTGTGATACATGGAACTTTAGAGGCCTGTCCCTGATGTCTCTGAGGTAGTAATGGATACTCTGTGTCACCCTCACATTCTCTGGCTTCAAGTGGAGTTAAACTGAACTTCACCCTCAACTGAACGGTTGACGAACCATCATTCGCCACCCTCTGTGTGTGAGTCCCCTACCTCGCCCCGTCTCCTCTTTATGTGAACCAGTAATGACCCCCTCCAGAGATGTGTATGTGTTCGTATGTGTCGTTCCCATGAACAGCCGATGATGACTTATTCAGCATGTATGTGTCGTTCCCATGCACAGCCGATGATGACTTATTCAGCATGTATGTGTCGTTCCCATGCACAGTCGATGATGACTTATTCAGCATGTATGTGTCGTTCCCATGCACAGCCGATGATGACTTATTCAGCATGTATGTGTCGTTCCCATGAACAGCCGATGATGACTTATTCAGCATGTATGTGTCGTTCCCATGCACAGTCGATGATGACTTATTCAGCATGTATGTGTCGTTCCCATGAACAGCCGATGATGACTTATTCAGCATGTATGTGTCGTTCCCATGCACAGTCGATGATGACTTATTCAGCATGTATGTGTCGTTCCCATGAACAGCCGATGATGACTTATTCAGCATGTATGTGTCGTTCCCATGCACAGCCGATGATGACTTATTCAGCATGTATGTGTCGTTCCCATGAACAGCCGATGATGACTTATTCAGCATGTATGTGTCGTTCCCATGAACAGCCGATGATGACTTATTCAGCATGTATGTGTCGTTCCCATGCACAGCCGATGATGACTTATTCAGCATGTATGTGTCGTTCCCATGCACAGCCGATGATGACTTATTCAGCATGTATGTGTCGTTCCCATGAACAGCCGATGATGACTTATTCAGCATGTATGTGTCGTTCCCATGAACAGCCGATGATGACTTATTCAGCATGTATGTGTCGTTCCCATGCACAGCCGATGATGACTTATTCAGCATGTATGTGTCGTTCCCATGCACAGCCGATGATGACTTATTCAGCATGTATGTGTCGTTCCCATGAACAGCCGATGATGACTTATTCAGCATGTATGTGTCGTTCCCATGCACAGTCGATGATGACTTATTCAGCATGTATGTGTCGTTCCCATGCACAGCCGATGATGACTTATTCAGCATGTATGTGTCGTTCCCATGAACAGCCGATGATGACTTATTCAGCATGTATGTGTCGTTCCCATGCACAGTCGATGATGACTTATTCAGCATGTATGTGTCGTTCCCATGCACAGCCGATGATGACTTATTCAGCATGTATGTGTCGTTCCCATGCACAGTCGATGATGACTTATTCAGCATGTATGTGTCGTTCCCATGCACAGCCGATGATGACTTATTCAGCATGTATGTGTGTGTTACCTGTCGGTGCAGAGAGTCCTTGGTAACCAGTTCGTTCTCCAGTTTGTCGTTGAGGTCGTGGATGTGGGTGGTTTCCCTCTGAGCGGCCAGGTAACGTTTCTCTAACGTTGTAATCCGCTCCTCCATATCCTCCCTCTGCGCCAGCCCCTACAACAGGCATATAGTAAGAGAGAAAATACAGTGTGTGTGTTCATACTAGGAAACATAACATAGAACCTTGCCGATTGACTCAGTAACGGTACCCCCTGTATATAGCCCCGTTACTGTTATTTTATTGTGTTACTTTTTATTATTTTTACTTTAGTTTATTTGATAAATATACTCTTGTAAGTAAGCAGTTCCCGGTAGGGTCTACACTTGTTGTATTCGGCACACACAGTTTGATTTGCCTATTCATGTGGACACTGGCGAGTTCTATACAATCAACAGTGTTTATGTTTATGAATGACACATATTGATTCCCCCTTCTCTTCTCCTCTCTCCTCAATTACGCTCACCTCTCTCTGTTCCCTCTGTTGTTTGACTGACAGCTCCTCGCTGCGACTCAGGTCTCGGCGAGTGTTGGCTAGCTCCGCCTCCAGCTCTGCCACTCGTGTACTGAGCGTGCCCGAACGCTCACGGCTCTGAGCCAGCTCATGATTGGTCCGATCCAGAAGCTCCTGCAGCTCCACTGACCTGCTGCCATCGTCATGGGCGTCTATGGAACCGTTAGGTAGCCTCTGAAGGGTCACACACACACACACACACACACACACACACACACACACACACACACTTGTTTTTTCAGAGAGAGAGAGAGATAGCTAGAGTAAGGGGAGGTTGCATGTTGTCATGATGATGCTGTTTACACTTGAAGAGCGTATCTTCTGCTAATGTTTGAGGTCTTAGTGACTCAGAAAGGCACCATTTGTGTGGTGTGTTTGTGTGTTTGTCTGATGTGTTTGTGTGGTGTTTGTGTGTTTGTGTGGTGAGATGTTGTTTTGAAGTTTCCCTCTCATCCCAAAGTTAAATGAGTTAAGTGGTGTTAATGAACCTTCAGGGAGACACATTGAGACAGGCAGGGCAGTGGGCAGCCCTACTATCAGGACCTCCCTCCCTCTCTCCTATTCATCTTTCTTCATACGCACGCACAGACCCACATGTTGCCACTCACACTCTAATTATTAGATTTTTCTCATTCATATCATAGCTAGAGAACATAAGAGTATCTGTCTGTCTCTGCCCCTTCCTGTACAGTTCCTAGGGCCGCATTTCCCACACTCGGTTCTCTGACCCCAAGGGGTGCACGTTTTGGTTTTTGCCCTAACACTACACAGCTGATTCCAATTATCAAAGCTTGATGATGAGTTGATTATTTGAATCAGCTGTGAAGTACTAAGGCAAAAACCAAAGCGTGCACCCAGGGGGGGCCCCAGGACCGAGTTTGGGAAACCCTGTCCTAGGGTGTGTTAGGCAAGGTCTATTAAAATCATTCCAGGAGCTGCCAGTCTGTCGGTAGGTATTAATCTAAGGGTTAGGAAGGAGGTAAGGGCTGTGGTGAGGGGAAGCGTGTGTGGCTGGGTGGGGGTTAGACTACAGTGAGTTGACAGGTCTCTGGGGCAGTGTGTCGCTGTGAAGTAGGGGAATCTGGACAAATCTCTCTCTCTCTCTCTCTGGGGCAGTGTGTTGCTGTGAAGTAGGGGAATCTGGACAAATCGGGGCAGTGTGAAGTAGGGGAATCTGGACAAATCTCTCTCTCTCTCTGGGGCAGTGTGTCGAAATCTCTCTCTCTCTCTCTCTCTCTCTCTCTGGTGAAGTAGGGGAATCTGGACAAATCTCTCTCTCTCTGGGGCAGTGTGGCGCTGTGAAGTAGGGGAATCTGGGGCACAAATCTCTCTCTCTCTCTCTCTCTCTCTGGGGCAGTGTGTCGCTGTGAAGTAGGGGAATCTGGACAAATCTCTCTCTCTCTCTCTCTCTCTGGGGCAGTGTGGCAGCTGTGAAGTAGGGGAATCTGGACAAATCTCTCTCTCTGGGGCAGTGTGGCGCTGTGAAGTAGGGGAATCTGGACAAATCTCTCTCTCTCTCTCTCTCTCTGGGGCAGTGTGGCGCTCTGGACAAATCTCTCTCTCTCTCTCTCTCTCTGGGGCAGTGTGGTGCTGTGAAGTAGGGGAATCTGGACAAATGTCCTTCTCTCTCTGGGGCAGTGTGTCGCTGTGAAGTAGGGGAATCTGGACAAATCTCTCTCTCTCTCTGGGGCAGTGTGGCGCTGTGAAGTAGGGGAATCTGGACAAATCTCTCTCTCTGGGGCAGTGTGTCGCTGTGAAGTAGGGGAATCTGGACAAATCTCTCTCTCTCTGGGGCAGTGTGGACAGTGTGTCGCTGTGAAGTAGGGGAATCTGAATCTGGGGCAGTGTGGCAAATCTGGACAAATCTCTCTCTCTCTCTCTGGGGCAGTGTGGCGCTGTGAAGTAGGGGAATCTGGACAAATCTCTCTCTCTCTCAGTGTGGCTCTGGACAAATCTCTCTCTCTCTGGGGCAGTGTGGCGCTGGAAGTAGGGGAATCTGGACAAATCGCTGTCTCTCTGGGGCTGAAGTGTGGGGGAAGTAGGGGAATCTGGACAAATCTCTCTCTCAGTGTGTGGGGTAGGGGAATCAGTGTGTCGCTGTGAAGTAGGGGAATCTGGACAAATCTCTCTCTCTCTCTCTGGACAAATGGGGCAGTGTGGCGCTGTAAAGTAGGGGAATCTGGACAAATCTCTCTCTCTCTCTCTCTCTCTCTCTCTCTGGGGCAGTGTGGCGCTGTGAAGTAGGGGAATCTGGACAAATCTCTCTCTCTCTCTCTGGGGCAGTGTGGTGCTGTGAAGTAGGGGAATCTGGACAAATCTCTCTCTCTCTGGGGCAGTGTGGCGCTGTGAAGTAGGGGAATCTGGACAAATCTCTCTCTCTCTCTCTCTGGGGCAGTGTGGCGCTGTGAAGTAGGGGAATCTGGACAAATCTCTCTCTCTCTCTTTCTGGGGCAGTGTGGCGCTGTGAAGTAGGGGAATCTGGACAAATCTCTCTCTCTCTCTTCTGGGGCAGTGTGGCGCTGTGAAGTAGGGGAATCTGGACAAATCTCTCTCTCTCTCTCTCTCTCTCTCTCTCTCTCTGTGGCTGTGGTAGCAGTGTGGCGCTGTGAAGTAGGGGAATCTGGACAAATCTCTCTCTCTCTCTCTCTGGGGGGCAGTGTGGCGCTGTGAAGTAGGGGAATCTGGACAAATCTCTCTCTCTCTCTCTCTCTGGGGCAGTAGGGGAATGGACAAATCTCTGTGGTGCTGTGAAGTAGGGGATTCTGGACAAATCTCTCTCTCTCTCTCTCTCTCTCTCTCTCTCTGGGGCAGTGTGGCGCTGTGAAGTAGGGGAATCTGGACAAATCTCTCTCTCTCTCTCTTATTATGATTATAAAGCATTATAACAGAACCCATACATCCCAGGTAAACTTCCAACCATGTTTCTAATGCTCAATAAATCCTCTGTCCAGAGTATTAGGTCATCTGACCCTCTTGTGGGATTTCTGACCAGGCACAAACTGTCCTCCATGTTTAATTACATAAAGCTTCATTATTCCCCATGGACAGAAACAGACATTGTTACATAACACATGCTCATTTCAGAGAATAATACTAGGAGAGGGAGAGAAGACAGGGCTCTTTGGTAATACAGTAGGGCTCAACTGCATTGCAATCATCACAATGGCAAAAGAGCTTTAAACCAGAGTAGATTCTGCATTTAGCCTAACCCATCAGCAATGTGTGTGAGAGAGAGAGAGAGAGAGAGAGAGAGAGAGAGAGAGAGAGAGAGAGAGAGAGAGAGAGAGAGAGAGAGAGAGAGAGAGAGAGAGAGAGAGAGAGAGAGAGAGAGAGAGAGAGAGAGAGAGAGAGAGAGAGAGAGAGAGAGAGAGAGAGAGAGAGAGAGAGAGAGAGATATCGATAGACAGAGAAAGAGAGAGGAGGGAGACAGACAAACAGACAGAGAGAGGAGGGAGACAGACAAACAGACAGAGAGAGGAGGGAGACAGACAAACAGACAGAGAGAGAGAGGGAGACAGACAAACAGACAGAGAGAGAAGGGAGACAGACAAACAGACAGAGAGAGGAGGAGACAGAGACAGAGAGAGAGGAGACAGACAAACGGACAGAGAGAGGGGAGACAGACAAACAGACAGAGAGAGGAGGGAGACAGACAAACAGACAGAGAGAGGAGGGAGACAGACAAACAGACAGAGAGAGGAGGGAGACAGACAAACAGACAGAGAGAGGAGGGGGAGACAGACAAACAGACAAGAGAGAGGAGGGGGAGACAGACAAACAGACAGACAAACAGACAGAGAGAGGAGGGAGACAGACAAACAGACAGAGAGAGGAGGGAGACAGACAAACAGACAGAGAGAGGAGGGAGACAGACAAACAGACAGAGAGAGGAGGGAGACAGACAGACAGACAGAGAGAGGAGGGAGACAGACAAACTGACAGAGAGAGGAGGGAGACAGACAAACAGACCTTCCAGGTGGGTTTGGTAGCATCATTCCTGTCCAAAGATTCTCCCTCCTTCCTCTGCCTCACAATGATCAGCTGCAGACACACACACACACACACACACACACACACACACACACACAGAGGGCAAAGGGTCACCTCTAGGTCAAAGGCGGAGATGCCTGCTACTAGCTGATTCTGGATGCAGGTTTGTCTACACTAGCTTGTGTTTGAGTGCTGGTAGGTGTTTTGTCTTTAGGCCAGAATGAAGGAGGAGATCCAAAGCTGCATCACGTTGCTCTTCAGGGACTCACACACAGAGACACACACACACACACACAAACACACACAAACACAAAATAGAATTTGAACAGTTCTGACTTTTCCATTTTTTTTATTGTTTTCCTACCTTGTCAGGACATTTGGGTGAATTGTTAAGACATTGGGGTCCTGACAAGGTAGGAAAACAAGCACACACACACACGCACGCACACACACACACACACACACGCAAACACACGCAAGCACACACACGCACGCAAGCACACGCACGCACACACACACACACGCACACACACGCACACACACGCAAGCACACACACGCACGCAAGCACACGCACGCACGCACGCACACACACACACGCACGCACACACACGCACGCACACACGCATGCACGCACACACGCACGCACACACACGCACACACACACACACGCGCGCGCACACACACACACAAACACCCACACACACACACGCACGCACACACACACACGCGCGCGCACACACACACACACACACACACACCTCTGAGCTGAGATGATTAGATGTGATATTGTTGTCCTGGTGAGGCCCTCTGGTCCCTCAAAATGTGTGGGAGTGAGATGGCTCTGCCTCCTCTATCTACCTGTCCTTCCATATCTCTATGTGTATCTATTCTACAGCTTCCTACAGCAGCACCAATGGAAGTGCTGATTCCAGTTCCAGAGTTCTAACAGGCTGTGACTGTCCCCAGTTGAGACAGATGTTCCTGGCTGCTGCAGGCCCTAGACTCCTCATCCCATCGCTCCACACAGGAACATCACAGCACCAGATACACACTTCAGGAATATTCAGGGAACTCTGTGGAATGGGCAATGAACGTTTCTCTAAACGTTGCTCTAAACTTCCGTACTCTTTTAGTACTGCTTCTAGAATAATCTGAGAAAGAAAATACAATGTGTTTTCCTGGCGATATTGTGGCCATTAAAATTCTTATCTCAAACAGTTTGTGAAAACTGCATTTCTGTTCTGTTCTATTCTGTTGTATTCTGTTGTATTCTATTCTGTTCTATTCTATTCTATTCTGTTCTATTCTATTCCGTTCTATTCTGTTCTATTCCGTTCTATTCGGTTCTATTCTATTCTGTTCTATTCTATTCTGTTCTATTCTATTCTGATCTATTATATTCTATTCTGTTCTATTCTATTCTATTCTGTTCTATTCTGTTCTATTCTATTGTGTTCTATTCTGTTCTATTCTATTCTGTTCTATTCTATTCTGATCTATTCTATTCTATTCTGTTCTATTCTGTTCTATTCTGTTCTATTCTATTCTGTTCTATTCTGTTCTATTCTATTATGTTCTATTCTATTCTGATCTATTCTATTCTATTCTGATCTATTATATTCTATTATATTCTGTTATATTCTATTCTGTTCTATTCTATTCTGTTCTATTATTTTCTATTCTATTATATTCTGTTCTATTCTGTTCTATTCTGTTCTATTATATTCTGTTCTATTCTGTTCTATTCTATTCTGATCTATTATATTCTATTCTGTTCTATTCTATTCTGTTCTATTCTATTTTGTTCTATTCTATTCTGTTCTGTTCTATTCTATTCTGATCTATTCTATTCTGTTCTATTCTATTCTATTCTGTTCTATTCCGTTCTATTCTATTCTATTCTATTCTATTCTATTCTGTTCTATTCTGTTCTATTCTATTCTGTTCAATTCTATTCAATTCTATTCTATTCTGATCTATTATATTCTATTCTGTTCTATTCTATTCTGTTCTATTCTATTATGTTCTATTATATTATGTTCTATTCTATTCTATTCTATTCTGTTCTATTCTGTTCTATTCTATTCTGATCTATTCTATTATATTATGTTCTATTCTATTCTGTTCTATTCTGTTCCTCTCTTTTCTGCTCTATTCTATTCAATTCTATTCTATTCTGATCTATTATATTCTATTCTATTCTATTCTGTTCTATTCTATTATGTTCTATTATATTTGTTCTATTCTATTCTATTATATTCTGTTCTATTCTATTCTATTCTATTCTATTCTGATCTATTCTATTATATTCTGTTCTATTCTATTCTGTTCTATTCTGTTCCTCTCTTTTCTGCTCTATTCTATTCTGTTCTATTCTGTTCTATTATGTTATATTCTGTTCTATTCTATTCTGTTGTATTCTGTTCTGTTCTATTCTATTCTGATCTATTCTATTCTATTATATTCTGTTCTATTCTATTCTGTTCTATTCTATTCTATTCTGATATATTCTATTATGTTCTATTCTATTCTGTTCTATTCTATTTGGTTCTATTCTATTCTATTCTGTTCTATTCTATTCTGATCTATTCTATTCTGTTCTATTCTATTCTGTTCTATTCTATTCTGTTCTATTCTATTCTGTTCTATTTTGTTCTATTCTATTCTATGCTCCAGTGAGTTGGGGAGACAGTGGGTGAAAGGTGCAACACACAGTACAGGACCAAAAAAAGGAACATAACAAGTTGTTACTTTGGATCCCATTTGGGTTTTCCTGTGCACAGCACAGCTTGTACTGAATGTTTAGTTTAATTTGCCTTTGTAATGGATTCTTGTTGAACAGATGAGGACAGGAGAAAGGGAGAGAGAGAAAGATAGAGGGAACTAATTATTGAATGAACAAGTAAGAGACATTTTAACAGAAAGAGAGTGTGCCTTGGTTCAGTGTGTGTGCTTAAGAGAGGAAGAGAGTGGGTGAGGGAGAACAGAAGAGAGGGAGAGAGAGAGAGAGAGAGAGAGAGAGAGAGAGAGACAGAAGAGAGGGAGACAGAGAGAGAGAGAGAACAAAGAGAGAGACAGAGAGAGAGAGACAACAGAAGAGACAGAGACAGAGAGAGAGAGAGAGAGAGAGAGAGAGAGAGAGAGAGAGAGAGAGAGAGAGAGAGAGAGAGAGAGAGAGAGAGAGAGAGACAGACAGAGAGAGAGACAGACAGAGAGACAGAGAGACAGAGAGAGAGAGAGACAGAGAGACAGAGAGACAGAGAGACAGAGAGAGAGAGACAGAGAGAGAGAGAACAGAAAAGACAGTCCCTTGGTTGCGTGTTGGTCGTTCAGAAAAGCTAGCAGACTGAGGGCATCAGCAGATGGCAGGTGAGGACACACACACACAAACACACACACACCTCCTGAGTTGTGGCTGATAACTGTCCCTCTAGTGTAGTCACTCTCTCAAGAGCCACCCGAAGCCTCTCACGCACCTGTAAGACACAACCAGTGTTAGTTTGGGTTGGAATAAAAGCCGGGTTTTCAGTGAGATAAAGGTACATATATACCTTCTCATCCAGGGCTTTGTGGTGTTCGAACAGGGACTTGAGGGCCTTGAGGACCTCCACCTCGCTGGAGACCCCAGAGGGAGGAGGAGCTTGTCTCTTCACCACGGTCATCCTCAGACTGCGCTCGTGACGAGACACCAGACACTCCAGGTGTTCCAAGAGAAGCTAGAGCAGAGACATCACACATGTTATACACATATTATACACTCAGTAACGCACACACTCACTCTTACCCTGGTGTTGTTCCTCTCAGCCTTCAGTTCAGATATCTCCTCTTCTTTCTCCAGCAGCTGTTCCCGACATACGTTCAGCTCCTTGGTCAGAGTGGCAAACTCCTGGGAAAAAACAGAAGATAAGATTGATGAGTTCACATTTTCTAAGGAATTTGCAGAGCATCAGTAGTTCACAGACAGCGCTTGTAGAACCTTCCACATTCACATCACATGTTTATCCCACACCATTTCACCTGCACCACGGGCCCCACCATATCACCTGTACCACAGACCCCACCATTTTACCTGCACCACAGGCCCCACCATTTCACCTGCACCATGGGCACAACCATTTCACCTGCACCACGGGCCCCACCATTTAACCTGCACCAAGGGCCCTGCCATTTTCACCTGCACCACAGGCCAAACACCATTCACCTGCACCACAGGCCCCACCATTCCACCTGCACCACACCAGGGAGATACTGTGTATTCTATCACCACTTTACTTGGGGTATTTAGGTCCAATCACCAGGAACCTCTCCTCTAAACAGCATAGTGTCAGTCAGCACCTGACAAAGTGTGTCATGTCATTACATGGCATAATACAGGAGCAGTGATTCATACAGTAGTCTGTTAAAACCCACCTCTCTGTTCTCTAATGTTGATGCTTGTTACTTAGGGGATAGGGCTGAGAGAGAAGGGGTGTGTGTGTGTGTGTGTATTACTGCATGTCTCTTGGCACTCTGTTTGCAGATCCCTGAGTCTCTGGCTCTGATCCAACTCCAATACCCTGCAGCTTTTAATACTCTGACACGCAGACACACACACATTGATAAAGACACGCACACACACACATCGCTAGACCCATGGACACACATACACACGTACGGAGAGAGAAACATGCAGTGTGGTGGGTCTCTAGACTGGGTGGGCCCTGTAGCAGTGAGACTGCAGTCTTGCGTGGTGTTATGAGTTTGGAGAAGCCCTCAGTACTAAAACTAATCAAAACAGCTGCTCCTCTCAGCCTACGTGGGCTAGGCCACACACACACACACACACACACACACACACACACACACACACACACACACACACACACACACACACACACACACACACACACACACAACACACACACACAAACACACACACAAAATGTGACAAAGACGAGTGTCTGTGCTCCCGTCTCCATAATGACTATTCTGTTCTGTCCTGAGTCACTGAGTTTGGATTTCACATGAACACAAACACACAAACACCCCACAAACACACACGGAGTATGGTTTTCAGATTACTCTGACTGGTAGCAGAGGAGGAGGAGGGAGAGAGGGAGGAAAAGAAGAAGGGAGAGGAAAGGGTAGAAAGGGTCAGCATTCATTTTACCAGTGTTTTTCACTGGAGGCCAGTGGAAACCTACCAACAGATGTTCCATCTCACTGTCTCTCACTGTCTATTTCAATCAGAGCAAAAGCCTCATCACCCCCCCCTCTACCTCATCCTTTTAGCTGCTCTCTCCTCTCCCCCCTCTGTCCCTATCAGCTTCTCGTGCACGTCAGGAAAAAGCAATTGGGAGAAGCATGGATTCATAAACGCTTGAGAATAAACAAAAAGGGATTGAAAACACGCATCCTTGATCAGAGATGAGTGTTGTTCATTCTCCCCCCAACCCTCCTCTCTTTATCTATCATCCTTCACACAGAATAATCAACCAAAATCATGGCTTTGTATTTGAGCTGTAATTCTGAGTGTGTTGAATGATGTCATGGTGCCCTCCAGACTAGTTAATAAAAGATCCAGACGGCTTTAGTGCTTGTTGTGGTTCCATGGACCATGGTTACCCCTGAGTGAACTGGAGCACAGAGGACAAATACTGCTGCTATCTCTCTCTGTGTCTCCATCTCTCTAATACACACTCAAAGACTACATATTGAAGCTGGAAAATCTTCTGGAAGTCCGGAACAGGCCATTTTGTCTGCCACAAACCACAATCCGATGTGTGAGATGTGTTGGTATTTCTGAGTTAGACGGTGAGCCGTTGCCAAGCAATGCTGAGCTCAGACATTGTAAAGGGATTTCTCTCCTTGGCTTCCTTAAGCAGTTTGGGATTAAGGGATGAAAGCAATATGCTGGACTGAAAAGTGTATGTTGGTGTGTGTGTTTCTCGTTCTCTGTGTGTGTATGTAGGATGTTGTACTACAGTCTGACAGACTCAAACTCTCTAAGGAAATCAATTCTAGATTCCACATCGAACAGACAACAAAACACACACACAATATCAACACACAAGTACACATTCACTATATTTCAGAGCCAGATGAGTCATTTTAGAACAGTCAGTCAAACACATCCAGTTACTGTCTTTACAGCTCAGAGAGAATGACCTTCAGTAAGTATGGGTATGTGCGTACTGCATAAATATAATAAATACTCTCTTGTACTAGAAGTGTGTGTAAATGTGAGTGTTAGGTTTTACAGTTTTAGCCTACGTCATACACTGAGACACGCAAGTGACACAACCCCCTTGACAACATCCGAACACACCATGGTGTGTGTGTGCCTCCAGTCACTCTCATAGATAGGATAGGAGAATTGGCTAATCTTGTCGTGGTGTAATTGACTTGTAAACCCCTGTGTTTGTCTGTGCATGTGTTTAGTGTCTCAGTCCTCCTGGGATTGGTGGAAAGATAATTAACGCTACACTTCCTGGACCAATCACATTAGAGGAAAGTGTGCTGGAACTGTCAATCACAATAAAGCCCAGCCTCTGGAGGGACTTACACATTGTTCTCTTTTTAAAGACTGCTCCACAATCAGCACTTTTTCTCAAACAAGGACACACAAAAGCACACACTCTCTCTCTGTCTATGGCTGAGTGATACTTAGGGCTCTATTTTCGGCTGGTGTTAAGCCTGCACAACTGTCAAATGCACGCTTGTTTGCAATTTCGACCTGTTAATGCCAGCGCTCTTCTATTTTCAAACTCTAGCATCAGGATTGGTCATTTATCTGTCTTATATGAGCTCGCTTGCGCTGAGGTGGAAGGGGTCACACTATATCACAATCTCAGAGGTGGAAGAGTTCACACTATATCACAATCTCTGAGGTGGAAGAGTTCACACTATATCACAATCTCTGAGGTGGAAGAGTTCACACTATATCACAATCTCTGAGGTGGAAGAGTTCACACTATATCACAATCTCTGAGGTGGAAGAGTTCACACTATATCACAATCTCTGAGGTGGAAGGGGTCACACTATATCACAATCTCTGAGGTGGAAGAGTTCACACTATATCACAATCTCTGAGGTGGAAGAGTTCACACTATATCACAATCTCTGAGGTGGAAGGGGTCACACTATATCACAATCTCTGAGGTGGAAGGGGTCACACTATATCACAATCTCTGAGGTGGAAGAGTTCACACTATATCACAATCTCTGAGGTGGAAGGGTTCACACTATATCACAATCTCTGAGGTGGAAAGGTTCACACTATATCACAATCTCTGAAGTGGAAGGGTTCACACTATATCACAATCTCTGAGGTGGAAGGGTTCACACTATATCACAATCTCTGAGGTGGAAAGGTTCACACTATATCACAATCTCTGAAGTGGAAGGGTTCACACTATATCACAATCTCTGAGGTGGAAGAGTTCACACTATATCACAATCTCTGAGGTGGAAGGGTTCACACTATATCACAATCTCTGAGGTGGAAAGGTTCACACTATATCACAATCTCTGAGGTGGAAGAGTTCACACTATATCACAATCTCTGAGGTGGAAGGGTTCACACTATATCACAATCTCTGAGGTGGAAGGGTTCACACTATATCACAATCTCTGAGGTGGAAGGGTTCACACTATATCACAATCTCTGAGGTGGAAGTCACGCCCTGGTCTTAGTTATCTTTGTTTTCTTTATTATTTTGGTTAGGCCAGGGTGTGACATGGGTGGTGTATGGTTTTTGTCTCATCTAGGGTGTTCGTACTGTCTAGGGGTTTTTGTAGATTTATGGGGTTGTGTTCATTCTATGTGTTTATGTAAGTCTATGGTTGCCTAGATTGGTTCTCAATCAGAGGCAGGTGTTTATCGTTGTCTCTGATTGGGAACCATATTTAGGCAGCCATGTTCTCTGGGTATTTTGTGGGTGATTGTTTCCTGTTTCAGTCTTTGTGCCACACGGGACTGTTTTGTTGCCAGTTCACTTTATTATTTTGTATTTGTGTTCATGTTGAGTTTTCTTATTAAAAACCATGGACACCTACCACGCTGCGTATTGGTCCGATCCTTGTTTCACCTCTTCAGAGGAAGAGGAGGAAATCTGCCGTGACAATATCACAATCTCTGAGGTGGAAGGGCTCACATTATATCACAATCTCTGAGGTGTATTCTTTAAGACATGCGCCAAAGTGCCAATTTCAGTTTTCGCTGGTCAGGATATTTAAAGAGCGACTGACCCTAAAAAGCAACTAATCCCTTTGAAAACGGCCTATGTGGCATTGATGAGTCAAACATTTATTCTATTGTCGAAATATACTACAGTGTAAATAGGATAATTTAGGTCTACCTACAGAGTGTGTGTATATATATATATATATATATATATATATATATATATACACAGTGGGGAGAACAAGTATTTGATACACTGCCGATTTTGCAGGTTTGTTTGTATTTGCTACATCCATTTTTGGACTTATAAATGATATACATATATATACATACATATAGACACACACATATATATATATACAGATTGTGTATAAATGTATATATATATCATTTGGATGTAGCAACTACAAACAATGATAAGCAGCTTAAACTTCTTGAATTCCACCATTACATGGTTAAAATAGACATGTAGATGTGTGAACAGCCATCCACAACAACCACAATCTGTAAGGCACTAACAACTAAATGAGAGAGCAGCAGTGTGATTCACATCAATGCTCTGTGTAGATATCAACAATAAGTCATATCCGTATCATCTTAGACTACACAACTGCTGTCAATATATACTGTGTATATATATATATATATAGTATCAGTCAAAAGTTTGGACACACCTAGTCATTCAGGGGTTTTTCTTTATTTTTACTATTTTCGTGTAGCGTCATACCCAAGAAGACCCAATGGTGTAATCGCTGCCAAAGTTGCTTCAACAAAGTACTGATATTTCAGTTTTTTATTTGTAATAAATTAGCAAAAATGTCTAAAAGACCGTTTTTGCTTTGTCATCATGGGGTATTGTGTGTAGACTGATGAGGGGAAAATACTATTGAATCCATTTTAGAATAAGGCTGTAAGGTAACAAAATGTGGGAAAAGTCAAGGGGTCTGAATAGTTTCCGAAGGCCCTGTATATCCATCCCCGTCTCCAATGAGCCAAGTTCTCTGGTTACCAAAGACGCGCTCCTCCAAACATACTGTAGGCTATTCAAAATGTTAATTTCCATAACGCCATATCAACAGTAGGCCTGGGCTACATCTTGCTTATTGACAAAGTGCCTCTCACATAGGCTTTACAGGAGGGCACCTAGTATTTGTTGTTGTTGAGAAGTGTGATGCATAAAGGCCTACACTCATTGAAGCCAATTACCACAATGTTGACTGTCAACACTCCAAACATATTGAACAAACAGTGGATTTATTTAAGTTGTTGTACTGTTGCAGTCACTCGTTACTGTAGCCTATATGCCATATAATAAATTGTAGTGTCAATCCACAATGGACTAGGATGAAAATATTCCATTCCCGCAGTCGAATTGATGACAACGCAAAGACTGTAAATGAACTACAGAGGTTGAGACAAATGCATGCAGTATTAAGCCATGGGACGCGTTGATTGGCCAATGAGTGACCAAACCATCATCACACCTACAACTTGTTAATTAATCAAAACCCAGGCCTTTCACACTACCGCCACTCATAATATTTCTGACACATCCCTGGACCTATAGCACTACCACCAGCACTTAGATACTATTACATTAGATTTGTTAAAATAGAGCCCTTATGGTGAAATGAGCAGAGAATAAAGGGATGGAGGAAGGATGACAGGAGGAGAGAAAACGATGGGGGACCCTGAACGACTGCTTCCTTAAGGAGAGTCAGATATCAGGGCTGAGAAAGTCTACCACTGCAGAGAGAGAAAAAGAGAGAGAGAGCGAGATGGGAGAGGAAGAGGGAGCAAGAGGGAGAGGGGGGAGAGAGAGAGGAAGAGGGAGTGAGAGGAAGAGGGAGTGAGAGGGAGAGGTTGATAATGATCAATCAGACACATCATGTGTAAGAAACAGATTGCCTTTAATCAAGCATCCAGGTATGCAATATGTTTAGTACTTCTGAACGACAGGCGTGGAATGACTCCTTGTCTACAAGGCTCTTTGAGAACATATTATAGACCAAACAGTGAAAACATAGGCCTATTTTTTAAGAAACATGGATTGTCGTTTTTCTGGGGCCGTGGAAAAAAAGCACAAGGATGACTTAGTGGCCCCAACCAACACTCCCCCAGATATTTTGTAACATGCCATAGAAGTCCTCTGTGATGGAAAACACATACACACACAAACGCACGCACACACACACACACACACATACAAACGCACACACACACACACATACACACACACACGCACACACACACACACACACACACATACACACACACACACACACACACACACACACACACACACACACACACACACACACACACACACGACTGTGACGGTCATGGAATTTTGTATGACGGTAATTTGCCAACCAAAAGCACATTTACTCCTCTCTCCACTCGTGACTGCATGTGCTGCTGTAGAAATTGCCAGGGTTAGAGGTTCCAAGCCTGTTCTATTCATTTTATTTCTATGTGTGCTGCTGAATTGTGGGGGGTGTTGCCAAGGCAACTGAAGACTCCTTTGCTACAACACCTTGTTTGTTTCAGCAAGGAACAACAAAGTTTCATCACATTGTTAAGAGTCCATGTTACCGCAGTAACGGACTCAACCAGTAACGGACTCAACCAGTAACGGACTCAACCAGTAACGGACTCAACCAGTAACAGACTCAACCACACGAATGCCAGGCTGCCCCATCTTCAGTCACTTGTTCCTTCCAAAAACGGTTATGACAGTTATTTTATTTTCATGACGGTCTTCATTCGTAACCGTCGGTTACACGGTTATACAGTAATTGTGCCAGCCCTTCACACACACAAAGAACCTTGCCCTGGCTTTGGTTTTTGATTGGCTGTGACTAATCGTCAACTGCAGCGTCTGCCTGCACACATATGTCGCCATGACAACACATCATTAGGCAAGTTGGAAGTGTCTGAGATAGCATAAACACACACACACACACACACACACACACACACACACACACACACACACACACACACACACACACACACACACAGCATGGTGGCGCTCTCCCAGTGTGCCAGCTCCATGGGCCTCCCTCACAGGGGAAGCTAACTGCAGCACTCCTCAGCTCCTCAGACACAATGATTACTGACACGATAATACTCATATCACAGACCACAACTACTGACTCTACAGCTCTGGGAGTAGAATTAGAGAAGAGAAGAACCATGTGAGAAGAACTGACAGTAGGAATGTCTGTTTCTTCACTGTATGAAAGACTGAATAACAACAGTCCTCAGTGAACACACAGCTTGTGATGATTCTTCACGGCCAAGACAGTCAGGCTCAGTGAAATGATGAATGAACATTCAGCATGAGCATCATGACTCAAACAAATGAGACTAAAAGGCCAATAACAGCAGCACACTTGAGAGTGACACAATAGGCATTAACTGAAGCATACTGCACTGTAACAACAGCACCACAGAAAAGCTACAGTCACTCCTGTGAGACTGAGAAAATACTAGGCAATCCTATTGACAGGCAGAGAGGACAGGACAGTCAGAGAGCGAGACACTATATGGACAGAAGCTAGACAGAGACAGATAGATATGCCTGGTTCAGACAGCTGGGTAAATGGTACCTGAAGTATACACTTGAAGAGGGATTAAGAAAGCTTTATCTAAAGTGAGGTGTTAGAATGAGTGTGTGTCTGGGGGAAGACCCGGCTGCTTCAGCTAGGTGTTAAGAACAATACAAGCTCCTTTAATTCAATTCAATTCAATTCAATTCAAGGGCTTTATTGGCATGGGAAACGTGTTAACATTGCCAAAGCAAGTGAGGTAGATAATATATAAAGTGAATATATAAAGTGAAATAAACAATAAAAATTAACAGTAAACATCACACATACAGAAGTTTCAAAACAATAAAGACATTATAAATGTCATATTATATATATATATATATATATATATATATATACAGTGTTTTAACAATGTACAAATGGTAAAGGACACAAGATAAAATAAATAAGCATAGATATGGGTTGTATTTACAATGGTGTGTGTTCTTCACTGGTTGCCCTTTTCTCGTGGCAACAGGTCACAAATCTTGCTGCTGTGATGGCACACTGTGGAATTTCACCCAGTAGATATGGGAGTTTTTCAAAATTTAATTTGTTTTCGAATTCTTTGTGGATCTGTGTAATCTGAGGGAAATATGTCTCTCTAATATGGTCATACATTGGGCAGGAGGTTAGGAAGTGCAGCTCAGTTTCCACCTCATTTTGTGGGCAGTGAGCACATAGCCTGTCTTCTCTTGAGAGCCATGTCTGCCTACGGCGGCCTTTCTCAATAGCAAGGCTATGCTCATTGAGTCTGTACATAGTCAAAGCTTTCCTTAATTTTGGGTCAGTCACAGTGGTCAGGTATTCTGCCGCTGTGTACTCTCTGTGTAGGGCCAAATAGCATTCTAGTTTGCTCTGTTTTTGTGTTAATTCTTTCCAATGTGTCAAGTAATTGTGCTGCTGTCCTGGGGCTCTGTAGGGTGTGTTTGTGTTTGTGAACAGAGCCCCAGGACCAGCTTGCTTAGGGGACTCTTCTCCAGGTTCATCTCTCTGTAGGTGATGGCTTTGTTGTGGAAGGTTTGGGAATCGCTTCCTTTTAGGTGGTTATAGAATTTAACGGCTCTTTTCTGGATTTTGATAATTAGTGGGTATCGGCCTAATTCTGCTCTGCATGCATTATTTGGTGTTCTACGTTGTACATGGAGGATATTTTTGCAGAATTCTGCATGCAGAGTCTCAATTTGGTGTTTGTCCCATTTTGTGAAGTCTTGGTTGGTGAGCGGACCCCAGACCTCACAACCATAAAGGGCAATGGGCTCTATGACTGATTCAAGTATTTTTAGCCAAATCCTAATTGGTATGTTGAAATTTATGTTCCTTTTGATTGCATAGAATGCCCTTCTTGCCTTGTCTCTCAGATCGTTCACAGCTTTGCGGAAGTTACCTGTGGCGCTGATGTTTAGGCCAAGGTATGTATCGTTTTTTGTGTGCTCTAGGGCAACAGTGTCTAGATGGAATTTGTATTTGTGGTCCTGGTGACTGGACCTTTTTTGGAACACCATTATTTTGGTCTTACTGAGATTTACTGTCAGGGCCCAGGTCTGACAGAATCTGTGCATAAGATCTAGGTGCTGCTGTAGGCCCTCCTTGGTTGGTGACAGAAGCACCAGATCATCAGCAAACAGCAGACATTTGACTTCGGATTCTAGTAGGGTGAGGCCGGGTGATGCAGACTTTTCTAGTGCCCGCGCCAATTCGTTGATATATATGTTGAAGAGCGTGGGGCTTAAGCTGCATCCCTGTCTAACCCCACGACCCTGTGTGAAGAACTGTGTGTGTTTTTTGCCAATTTTAACCGCACACTTGTTGTTTGTGTACATGGATTTTATAATGTCGTATGTTTTACCCCCAACACCACTTTCCATCAGTTTGTATAGCAGACCCTCATGCCAAATTGAGTCGAAGGCTTTTTTGAAATCAACAAAGCATCCTGATACACTGACAGGTGTGAATAGAGAGATGATTTAAACACACATCTCATGGTAAAGAAGGCCTTACGGATGCATGACAATTATGTGCCAAAGATGATATGCTTAAAAGTCACATTGTTATAATATATAAGTGTTGAGCAAGACACTGCCTAAAAGCCTGCTTCTATACTTTAAGAATTTCACCCCTCTTCCTCTCTGTTTCATGCTCTCTCTCCCCCTCCCTCTCTCTCTCACCCCTCACTCTCTGTTTTACGCTCTCTCTGTCTCTCCCTCTCCCTCTCTCTCTCACCCCCTCTCTCTGTTTTACGCTCTCTCTCTCTCCCCCTCCCTCTCCCCCCTCAACCCTCTTTCTCTCTGTTTTATGCTCTCTCTCTGTCTCTCCCCCCTCCCTCTCTCTCTCACCCCCTCTCTCTGTTTTACGCTCTCTCTCTGTCTCTCCCCCTCCCTCTCTCTCTCACCCCTCTTTCTCTCTGTTTTACGCTCTCTCTCTGTCTTTCCCCTCCCTCTCTCTCTCACCCCCTCTCTCTGTCTCTCCCCCTCCCTCTCTCTCTCACCCCTCTCTCTCTCTGTCTCTCCCCCCCTCCCTCTCTCTCTCACCCCTCTCTCTCTCTGTTTTATGCTCTCTGTCTCTCCCCCTCCCCTCTCTCTCACCCCTCTTTCTCTCTGTTTTACGCTCTCTCTCTCTCCCCCTCCCTCTCTCTCTCACCCCTCTCTCTCTCTGTTTTATGCTCTCTCTCTGTCTCTCACCCCTCTCTCTCTGTTTTATGCTCTCTCTCTGTCTCTCCCCTCCCTCTCTCTCACCCCTCTTTCTCTCTGTTTTACGCTCTCTCTCTCTCCCCCCCCCTCTCACCCCTCTCTCTCTCTGTTTTACGCTCTCTCTCTGTCTCTCCCCCTCCCTCTCTCTCTCACCCCTCTCTCTCTCTGTTTTATGCTCTCTCTCTGTCTCTCCCCCTCCCTCTCTCACCCCTCTTTCTCTCTGTTTTACGCTCTCTCTCTCTCCCCCTCCCTCTCTCTCTCACCCCTCTCTCTCTCTGTTTTACGCTCTCTCTCTGTCTCTCCCCCTCCCTCTCTCTCTCACCCCTCTTTCTCTCTGTTTTATGCTCTCTCTCTGTCTCTCCCCTCCCTCTCTCTCTCACCCCTCACTCTCTGTTTTACGCTCTCTCTCTGTCTCTCCCCCTCCCTCTCTCACCCCTCTCTCTCTCTCTCCCCCCCTCTCTCTCTCTCTCCTGTCTCTCTCTCTCTCTCTCTGTTTTATGCTCTCTCTCTGTCTCTCCCCCTCCCTCTCTCACCCCTCTTTCTCTCTGTTTTACCCCTCTCTCTCTCTGTTTTATGCTCTCTCTCTCTCTCCCTCCCTCTCTCTCTCACCCCTCTTTCTCTCTGTTTTACGCTCTCTCTCTCTCTCTCCCCCTCCCTCTCTCTCTCACCCCTCACTCTCTGTTTTATCCCCTCCCTCTCTCTCTCCCCCTCCCTCTCTCTGTTTTATGCTCTCTCTCTCTCTCTCCTCTCTCCCCCTCCCTCTCTCTCTCACCCCTCTCTTTTTTACTCTCTGTCTCTACCCCTCCCTCTCTCTCACCCCTCTCTCTCTCTGTTTTATGCTCTCTCTCTCTCTCCTCTCCCCTCCCTCTCTCTCTCACCCCCTCTCTCTGTTTTACGCTCTCTCTCTCTCTCCCCTCCCTCTCTCTCTCACCCCCTCTTTCTCTCTGTTTTACGCTCTCTCTCTGTCTCTCCCCTCCCTCTCTCTCTCACCCCTCTCTCTCTCTGTCTCTCCCCCTCCCTCTCTCTCTCATCCCTCTCTCTCTCTGTTCATACAAAAAAGTGCCAACTCCCCTAAAGTTACCAAACTTTTCTTTCTCTCTCCATTTCTCTTTGAATGCTGCAGAATGGCAGGCAGCCACAGCGGCAAATCAAAATGTTTCCCTGGGAGAGAAGCTGTCTGCTATGCCTCCTGTCTTAGTGCCTCAAAAGCCAAAAACTTTTCAGTAAATATTGTATACCTCATGTTCTGAATTCACTTCACACCATTGATCTGAAAACATTTTCCATTGACCTGAAAACAACATGAATGAGAGAGGAGAGGGCAGGGAGGTGAACAGGGGAAGGGGGTGGACTTGAGTGATATCTGAGCTGTAGTGATGAACACAGACATGTGCTTTACCAGACTCAGAGGTTTACATTTTTTTATATTTGACGTTTTTGTCATTTAGCAGACACTCTTATCCAGAGCGACTTACAGTAGTGAGTTCATACATTTTCATACTGGTCCCCCATGGGAATCAAACTAACAACCCTGGTGTTGCAAGCACCATGCTCTACCAACTGAGCCACACGCGATGCACGTACACACACACACACCATAATCCATGCCATACACACAGTTATGTGGTTTCTAGTGGTCCCAAAACTGATCCATGTGGTTAGATCCCTTCCTGGTACATGTAGGTGTTAAAGTGGATCCCTACCTGGTACATGTAGGTGTTAAAGTGGATCCCTTCCTGGTACATGTAGGTGTTAAAGTGGATCCCTACCTGGTACATGTAGGTGTTAAAGTGGATCCCTTCCTGGTATATGTAGGTGTTAAAGTGGATCCCTACCTGGTACATGTAGGTGTTAAAGTGGATCCCTACCTGGTACATGTAGGTGTTAAAGTGGATCCCTACCTGGTACATGTAGGTGTTAAAGTGGATCCCTACCTGGTACATGTAGGTGTTAAAGTGGATCCCATTCTGAAGATGGATCTTCACTGTTGGATTCATGACGGAATATCATATCAGATCCCAAACCAGACCAACCAATCCCAGAGAGATAGAGAGAGAGAGCTTGCGTCTCATGTGCTCCTAAATCCCTGCTGTGTGACAGTGAGCCTGGTTGGAATAAAGGAGGTTCCTCTACTGGTCTGTCTACTCTGCTGGGACAAACGACAGAGCTACACTACTGTACTATGTTGCTACAACTACAGCTTACAGCATGGGCTACAGCAGGGAGAGGGAGGGAGGGTGCAGGAGTAGAGGGAGAGCTAGAAGGGGAGACAGAATGAGGGAGGAGAGAGGGAGAGATGGGGGGTGCATGGTTGAGGCAGGGCTGCACTAAATATGGGTTGTTGTGATACAACATAGGAATAGTGAGAGAGAGGGAGGAAGGGAGGGAGATATGAGGAGAGGTGTGTAGTGAGTGGTCAGCTGACTGGACAGGGTTGGACTTAGAGGACTGCTGAGGGGCTGTGTGGCCACCCGTTCACAAACACACTCTCTCGTTCTCTGGGCTAAAAATTGACCTGCCCACCTGGCATTTGCCCGAAATGCCAGGTGGCCAGTCCGACCGTGCATGGGTTAGAACCTGGCTTTACTGTTGAATGGATGGTTAGAACAGACGTGTGCATGTTCACTGGCATCACCTAGCTTAAAGAAACAATGCCACTTGTTTAGTAATTAATCAGATAATAACCTCAATCTATTAGGCTGTCTGAGTCACTGGTGACCCATTTTAGTTTCCAATCCTACTGAAAGATCAGCCTTTTGTATTCACAACTGACAGACTACCAACCCAACTCCTCACCAAGGGTTTTATCAGCACAAAATATGATTTTCTCTCTCTCTAACACACATTCTCTTTCTCTCTCACATACATTCTCTCTCTCTCATATATCTATAAATGGAGGTGGGTTCAGGACCTAAAAACACATAAAAAAAGGTGGTGCTGAGTCTGGAGGGGGCAGATTAGTGGAGCTGATGCGGGGTGATGTTGACAATCGGTCTTCTTATATAACTGATCCGACACACACCCCGCTCTGCACACCTGTCATTGATTGTACTGTACCGTGTGTGTAGATACCACAACAGAAAATGAAAAGACAAATGCTTGCATATCTTTTAGAGCAAGAACATATAAAATCAGTGTGTGAGTGTTTGATTACATATGGTCCATAAGTCTTACAGGGATCGAGAGAGAGAGGCAGGGAGAGACAAAGAGCGAGAGAGAGACAAAGAGCGAGAGAGAGAGAGAGGCAGGGAGAGACAAAGAGAGAGAGAGGCAGGGAGACAGAGAGAGAGAGAGAGACAAAGAGCAGGGAGAGACAAAGAGCGAGAGAGAGAGAGGCAGGGAGAGACAAAGAGAGAGAGAGAGGCAGGGAGAGACAGAGAGAGAGAGAGAGGCAGGGAGAGACAAAGAGCGAGAGAGAGAGAGGCAGGGAGAGACAAAGAGAGAGAGAGAGGCAGGGAGAGACAAAGACAGAGAGAGAGAGGCAGGGAGAGACAAAGAGGAGAGACAAAGAGCGAGAGACAAAGAGAGAGAGGGAGAGACAAAGAGCGAGAGAGAGAGGCAGGGAGAGACAAAGAGCGAGAGAGAGAGGCAGGGAGAGACAAAGAGCGAGAGAGAGAGAGCAGGGAGAGACAAAGAGCGAGAGAGGGAGAGAGCAGGGAGAGACAAAGAGAGAGAGAGAGGCAGGGAGAGACAAAGAGCGAGAGAGAGAGGCAGGGAGAGACAAAGAGCGAGAGGCAGGGAGAGACAAAGAGCGAGAGAGAGAGGCAGGGAGAGACAAAGAGCGAGAGAGAGAGGCAGGGAGAGACAAAGAGCGAGAGAGAGAGGCAGGGAGAGACAAAGAGCGAGAGAGAGAGGCAGGGAGAGACAAAGAGCGAGAGAGAGAGGCAGGGAGAGACAAAGAGAGAGAGAGGAGGCAGGGAGAGACAAAGAGCGAGAGAGGCAGGGAGAGACAAAGAGGGAGAGGGAGAGACAAAGAGCAGAGAGAGAGAGAGACAAAGAGCGAGAGAGAGGCAGGGAGAGACAAAGAGCGAGAGAGGAGGCAGGGAGAGACAAAGAGCGAGAGAGAGAGGCAGGGAGAGACAAAGAGCGAGAGAGAGAGGCAGGGAGAGACAAAGAGCGAGAGAGAGAGGCAGGGAGAGACAAAGAGCGAGAGAGAGAGGCAGGGAGAGACAAAGAGTGAGAGAGAGAGGCAGGGAGACACAAAGAGCGAGAGAGAGAGGCAGGGAGAGACAAAGAGCGAGAGAGAGAGGCAGGGAGAGACAAAGAGCGAGAGAGAGAGGCAGGGAGAGACAAAGAGCGAGAGAGAGAGGCAGGGAGAGACAAAGAGAGAGAGAGAGGCAGGGAGACACAAAGAGCGAGAGAGAGAGGCAGGGAGAGACAAAGAGCGAGAGAGAGAGGCAGGCAGAGACAAAGAGAGAGAGAGAGAGGCAGGGAGAGACAAAGAGAGAGAGAGAGAGGCAGGGAGAGACAAAGAGACAGAGAGAGGCAGGGAGAGACAAAGAGCGAGAGAGAGAGGCAGGGAGAGACAAAGAGCGAGAGAGGCAGGGAGAGACAAAGAGCGAGAGAGAGAGGCAGGGAGAGTCAAAGAGCGAGAGAGAGGCAGGGAGAGACAAAGAGAGAGAGAGAGAGAGAGAGAGAGGCAGGGAGATGATTGGCGCCCTGTTCTATGTTTGGCTTCTGCGTTCACACACTAATTCCACAGCTGCCTGGCTGCTTTGACAGACACACAGACAAACACGTGTGTGTGTTCACACACAGCTCAAAAAACAGCCCTAGAGAGAGGGGGGAGAAGAGGAGAAAAGGGAGGGATGTAGAGGAGAGAAGAGGAGGATGAGAAGGAGAGAGAAAAATATTGAAAAATAATAACATAAGGAATAAATACACAATGAGTAACAATAACCTGGTACCAGTACAGAGTCGATGAGCAGGGGTATGAGGTAATTGAGGTAGATATGTACATATAGGTAGGGGTAAAGTGACTGGGACGTACGCACTACCCTCTATAGCGCCTTACAGTCGGATGCCAAGCAGTTGCCATACCAAGAGGTGATGCAGCCAATCAAGATGCTCACAATGGTGCAGCTGTATAACTTTTTGAGGATCTGAGGGCCCATGCCAAATCTTTACAGCCTCCTGAGGGGGAAGAGGCATTGTTGTGCCCTTTTCACGACTGTGTTAGTGTGTGTGGACCATCATAAGTCCTAAGTGATGTGGAAGCATTTGACCCACTACACTAAAGCCCCGTCGATGTGTGTGAGATAGTGAGAGATGAGAACTCAAACATCAAGCTGAACACGCAGCCTGTTGTATTCCTGCTGCCTCAAGACAGCCTACTGCAGGCGTCCGGCCTGTCTGTCTGTCTGGGCCCTGCTTGGACCTGGTTGTCAAGGAAACAAAAGAGAGGAACTCAACACACAGCAAGACGAACATGGTTAGAGAGAGAGCAACAGCAGGAAAGATATCGTGAGATTTAGAGAAGAAAAGAGAGTGACTGTGAAAGAGTGAGTGAGACAGCGAGAGGCCTGTGATGGACTGTGAAAAAGCACACCTCAAAATCTCAGAATAACTACTATGACTGCCAAGGAACCAAACTAACTCTGATATAAGGTACAAAATATATGTGAAACTGTGCACAGCCAAAGACGAACCATTCCTCGCACTCAATGCACTCCATGCCAGTTCATTCATTCAGATGATATCGAGATCCAACATGGCCGTCTAGTGACTGTGGAACAGTTGTCCAGGTAAATAGAGAGGTTCAGGTCAGTCCAGCAGTGGTCATCTCCTCTCCACTGGGACAGAGTGATTGCAGCCAGCCTGCTGCCTGCTGGTCACATTAGTAAGGAGACAGAGACACCTAGTGCCAACAGATGGTACTCATTCTTAACATGGAAAGACAGAGGGAAGGAAGAGAGGAAGGATCCATTTAACAATATTGGAACAGAAACCTTTTTAGCAGGGGTTCCACTCTAGCTTTCACCGATGCAGTTGGTGAGAGACAGACAGACAGAAAGATAGAAAGCCAGACAGACAGCCAGCCAGCCAGCCAGACAGACAGACAGACAGACAGACAGACAGACTTAGCAGCAGAGAATTAACAGGAGGAAAAATCTCTCAACTCTCCATCAGCCTCTCACTTTTCTGCACTGTCTTCCGCTCTTACTCTTTCCATCTCCCTACCTCTCCTACTAACTAACCCTCCTTGGCCTTCCTGCTCTCTCTCCTGCTCTCCCTCCCCCCTCACTGTCTCGCTCTCTCTCTCTATGCTGTTTCTCTAAGCATAGCTGGAGTTTATCTCAGCTGAACATGCCCTCTCTGAGTAGCCATTTTAAAACACAACATAATATGGTTTGAGCTAACAGACACACACACACACACACATGAACACACACAAACAGTCCAACTTTGGGGGAGCACAGTCCTGCATGTGGACTAAGATGTACATGTGGAAAGGTCAACTCCTGCATTCTAAGATGGCTGTGGTGCCCATAGTGTAGTACAGGTCTTGGGACAGGACTGTAGGGTATAGCAATGGCTTCACACCAGCTCTCACTGGCACTGGGAATAGGGGGAGAGGAGAGAGGAGGAGGGGAAGGAATTACGAAGGGCAGAGATGGATGTGTGTATAGGAGGTCAGGGGCGCTACTTTTACCCTTCACAGGGCACCGAGTGCAGCGTCGCAGTGGCATGGTGAAACTCTACACCCTGTGTGTGTGTATGTGTGTGTGTGTGTGTGTGTGTGTGTGTGTGTGTGGTGTGTGCGTGCGTGGATGCATGCGTGCGCTTGTGGCTGCAGTGAAAGTGGCATGACAGGAACCTCGCGTGGCACCTGCGAGTGAGGCGTCAGACAGCCCCGTCTTTCACCCCTCCTCTCTTCTCATCCATCACTTCATTATTGTGTCAGGTATTTAATTTCTATCTTGTGTTAAAATAAAGACAATTACATGTGCCTCATTTGCATAAATAAACCATAAGTATTTACATATATGAATAAATTAGCATAACGGCTGCAACCACCAAACACTTGCTCTGTTTACCCTACCTGAACTCATCTGCGCTGTCTAGACTGCCTCATTAATTACTGTTGTTGTCATTTTCTCTTGCATAATCCAACAAGCGTGTCAATAGCTGGATACCCTCGGATTAAAAATAAACTTGTTCGGCTTTAGATTACACCTATCTATACAGGTTGGTGGCACCTTAATTGGGGAGAACGGGCTCGTGGTAATGGCTGGAAGGGCACGAATGGAATGGCATTCCACCTATTCCAGCCATTACCACGATAATTATGAGCCGTCCTCCCCTCAACAGCCTCCACTGATACATACCAGGGGTTGAAACCGGGAACAGAACCGAAAACCTATTTCAAGGAACAGAATCAGAACAGGGAATGAAAATGATCTATACTGTTCCAGAACATAAATGTTATTTTAAAAGCTTGGAAACTGGTTAATAACGTTATTTTACGTTCCGGGCATTTTTTTTTACAATCCCACAATCCCCAGTGTCTGCCTGAAAGCTCCTTGATTTTTTCCACATTTTGTTACGCTACAGCCTTATCCTAAAATTGATTAAATTGTTTTTCCCCCTCATTAATCTACACACAATACCCCATAATGACAAAGCAAAAATAGTTTTTTTGATATTTTAGCAAATGTATTACAAAATAAAAACAACAAAACTGAGTCTTCTTGGGTGAGACGCTATAAGCTTAGCACACCTGTATTTGGGGAGTTTCTCCCATTCTTCTCTGCAGATCCTTTCAAGCTCTGTCAGGTTGGAGGGGGAGTGTTACTGCACAGCTATTTTCAGGTCTCTTCAGATGTCACGCCCTGGCCATAGAGAGGCTTTCTATTCTCTATTTTGGTTAGGCCAGGGTGTGACTAGGGTGGGCATTCTATGTCCTTTGATCTATGTTTTTGTATTTCTATGTCTTGGCCTGGTATGGTTCTCAATCAGGGACAGCTGTCTATCGTTGTCTCTGATTGAGAACCATACTTAGGTACCCTTTTCCCCCACCTGTTTTGTGGGAAGTTAACGTTGTAGTTGTTCAGGGCACATAGCCCAAAGCTTCACGGTTGTTTTTTTGTTCTTCGTTTTGTCGGCATCATTTTTAAATAAAGTTCAAATGTACGCTTACCATGCTGCACCTTGGTCCAGTCCTTCAGCCAGCCGTGACACCAGAGATGTTAGATCGGGTTCAAGTCACTAATATCACTATAATCCCAGTGTTCATTTTCAGAAGTTGCATTCATTTCAGCTCATCTAATTTGGAAACACTGTATAAAATGTTTACTTTTTAAAATTCCTCAAAAAGTGAACACCCATCAAAATAAAGTTATCTTTCTTGTCTTTCTTGTGATGTGTCGAGACGGTGCATTAAATCCCAGACGAAGCTTTACCGTTCTTATAGAATGAACAGACAGACAATGTACTCCATTTACTCCATTTCAGCAATTACTGGGGTGTGCTTTAGACATCATTATCAACATGTTCTTGGTCGTAGCGTTATCGGGAAAAAACTACAGGCACAAGCAGGAGCATGAAAGAGTCGCAGGAGTAAATTGAAAGTCATTAATCCAGTGAGCTTTAAGTGACAGGTGGATGTCCCTTCATACACAGGACATAGATGGCTGAGACAGACAGATCTTAAGGTGGATGGACGGGGCAAGTTGCTACTGACAGTGTCAAATCAAATTTCAAATCATATTGTATTTGTCAGATACAAACCCTACTAAATGCTAATTTACAAGCCCTTAACCAACAATGCAGTTTAAGAAATAGAGTTAAGATAATTTTGACTAAATAAACTAAAGTAAAACATTTAATAAAAAGTAACACAATAAAATAACAACAACGAGGCTATATACAGGGGGTACCGGTACCGAGTCAATGTGCGGGGATACAGGTTAGTCGAGGTACATGTAGGTAGGGATAAAGTGACTATGCATGGATAATAAACAGAGTAGCAGCACTGTAAAAACAAAGGGGGGTTTCAATGTAAATAATCCGGTGGCCATTTGATTAATTGTTCAGTAGTCGTACGACTTTGGGGTAGAAGCTGTTAAGGCGCTCCGGTACCGCTTGCCGTTCGGAAGCAGAGAGATCAGCCTATGACTTGGATCACTGGTGTCTTTGACAATTGTTTGGGCCTTCCTCTAACACCGTCTAGTATATAGGTCCTGGATGGCAGGAAGTTTGGCCCCAGTGGTGTACTGGGCCGTACGCACTACCCTCTTTAGGCGCCTTACGGTCAGATGTGGAGCCGTTGCCATACCAGACAGTGATGGTGCAGCTGTAGAACATTTTGAGAATCTAGGGACTCATGCCAAATCTTTTCAGTATCCTGAGGGGGAAAAGGTTTTGTCGTGCCGTCTTCACGAGCATCTTGGTGTGTTTGGACCATGATAGTTTGTTGGTGATGTGAACACCAAGGGACTTGAAACTCTTGACCAACTCCACTACATCCCCGTCGATGTGAATGGGGGCGTGTTCGGCCCTCCTTTTCCTATAGTCCACGATCAACTCCTTTGTCTTGTTCACGTTGAGGGAGAGGTTGTTGTCCTGGCACCACACTGCCGGTTTTCTGACCTCCTCTCCCCATTGACTTAATAATAGTGGGGCCTCCCGAGTGTCGCAGCGGTCTAATGCTTGAGGCATCACTACAGAGCCAGGTTCGATCCCGAGCTGTCTCACAGCTGGCCTCGACCGGGAGACCCATGAGGCAACGCACAATTGGCCCAGCACACGTGTGCGAGTGTGTCTGACGGTGTGAGCAGCATGGAACATGAATCATTCTGTACTATGACATTCTGTTAACCGACTGTTTAAAGAGATTCCTAAAATACATTGCTGGTCATGGCACACACCACATAGGTGCACATACACACAGAACTATCTTAGTACAGCAGTGACATCATCACCTTCTCTACAACTAGACTGTTGCTACCCTTAACCCAAAGAAGCTGTCCTTTTCTGGTTTAATGGTACCAACAGTTGGACCATGGCATCGAGAGAGAGACAGAAGATCACAGCAGCAAGATGTATGGCCCGTTGCCATGACAAAAGAGAAACCAGTGGATCACAAATAACATTGTAAATACCACCAATATGTATCTGTTTATTTATTTATTTGTACTACAACTATTTGCACATTGCTAAAACACTGTACATAGCTCATAATATAGCACTTGAAATGTCTATATTTTTCTAACGAGAGAGAAAGAGAGAGAGTGAGAGAGAGAAAGAGAGAGAGCGAGAGAGAGAGAAAGAGAGAGAGAGCGGGAGAGAGAGAGAGAGCGAGAGCGAAAGCGAGAGAAAATGAGAGAGAGAGCGAGAGAGAGCGAAAGCGAGAGAAAGTGAGAGAAAGTGAGAGAGAGAGAGCGAAAGAGAGAGAGCGAAAGAGAGAGAGCGAGAGAGAGCGAAAGCGAGAGAAAGTGAGAGAGAGAGAGAGAGAGAGCGAAAGAGAGAGAGCGAGAGAGAAAGCGAGAGAAAGTGAGAGAGAGAGAGAGAGCGAAAGAGAGAGAGCGCGAGAGAGAGCGAAAGCGAGAGAAAGTAGGAGAGAGAGAGCGAAAGAGAGAGAGAGAGCGAGAGAGAGTGAAAGTGAGAGAAGGTGAGAGAGAGAGAGAGAAAGAGCGAAAGAGAGCGAGAGAGAGAGCACTTGAGCATGTGAGCTTGGGTTACAAGGCCGGAAAGCTTCAGAATGAAAAATCACATTTTATAAATAAATCATCCACTGCCCAGTGATAGTCATGCACGCACCCACGCACGCACACACGACCATCACAGCATGGGTTGGATTAGCACAGTGCCATATTTAAAGAGCAATGTGTGTGTGTGTGTATGTGCGTACAGTCACCTCCAAAATGATCGACTCCCTTGATAAAGCAAAAAAGGCTGTAGAAAATAAATAATACAAATACTGAGCTACATTGAATGCAATTTTTTGGGGACAATTATATTATTTTATACTACAATTTCTCAGAGTAACTGATGTTTAAAAGTCCTTTTTTGTTCCTGAAAAGATAAGTGTAAAAATTATCAGCACCCATTTTCAATACTTTGTCCACCCTCCCCCTGCGAGGAGCCCAGAGACTTTTTCTAAAATGTTTTATGGAATTGGAGAAAACATTGGGAGGGATCTTAGACCATTCCTCATTACATAATATTTCCAGATCCTTGATATCCTTCGGTCTGCGCTTATGGACTGCTCTCTTCAATTCAAACCACAGGTTTTTAATGTGGTTCAAGTCTGAAGATTGAGATGACTGAGATGGCCATTGCAAAACATTGATTTTATGGTAATTGAACCATTTCTTTGTGGATTTTGATGTGTGCTTGGGTTCATTGTCTTGTTGGTAGATCCACTTGCGGCCAAGTTTTAGCCTCCTTGCAGAGGCAACCTCGTTTTTGGCTAATGCATGCCAACAAAGCCACTACACAACACAACACTAAACAATACATGAATTGCACTATAACGGTGACAAACGTTATGTAGTTAGAGCCTACATAAAGCTGTCCCAACAGCAGTCCCAACAACAGTCCCAACACCTTACCACTGCTACACCTGGCTATCAGAGGAGCCTTGTCTGTCAGCGAAACAGTTCATTCAGCCTCATTTACTGGCTTTAAAAAAAACATAGCTGATATGGCTGACTTGCTTAAACAAATGTGTTTTTTAAAGACAATTTAGATGTACAAATTATGGCATAAGGGGCAACAAGCGGATAAGAGGCAATCCATCATTTTGATTAAGAAATGAATGAGGACGCAGTCAATATAACTATTTGTTCAGTAGTTTTAAAATGTACAGCAATAGAATTCAGAACGTGGGCCGTTCTTACCGTGTTCTCCCTGTACACCAAGTCAGAACCGTAGGATAAATAAATGGGGCATATAAGCAGACAATGAAAGCTCTTACAATATTCAAAGATTACATTTCTCTAAAACACATTATAGGCTACATGTGCACCACCAAGTCAGAACAGTAGATGAAATTAAAAGGGGAAAATAGACCAAATTATTAGGGTGAGGCACATGGGCTACTAAAAGCTTACTACACAACATAAACGTAGTATTCCTTTCTTAGTTACATTATACATATCTCCCTGGCATATTACATCATTTATGCAGCAGCATACAACACATTTTTGGACTCATGTTGTTGTGCTGTGCTCACTTGAACAGGACGGTGGCGCGGCGGTCCTTCATGGGCAAATTTTGTCATCAAAGTCTGCCATTCTTTGGATTTATAGTGTTTTCAAGACAACTGGTAACTCAGGAAAAAAACAAGGTTGAATCATGATGACGTCAGTGATCTTCAGGTCGTAGTTCTAGAAAGAGGCCCAAGTTCCCGACTTACAATTCCGAGTTGGATGACCACTCAAAATGTATTTTCCCAGTCAGAGCAACCAGACATGGGAACAAACAACCACTCCACTGAATAGCAGGCTAGTGATTGCTTTGCAATGTTAGCCACTGATTCCTTCCAAACCACTCATTGTTGAATTTGTCATTTCCAACTTGTTGTGTCATGTTTATGTCCAATGGTCGATGAGCACTGATACATTTTATTTATAATTTCTCTTCATATGACAAGGATTAAAAAGGATTTGCCAGTAGATTGTTGACTTGATTCATGATTATGACTGCTAGCTAAGATTTTGAAAGTATGATGTTGACATCAGTCCAATCAAAGTTACTGTAGATATAACGTGACTTGACGTCATTTTATTTGTTGCCAATGGCCTTGAGCCTTCTTGGATGGGCACTTCTAATGTAACTCTATGGCAGCACCCAAGGCGCTTGAATTTTTTAGCTCTACCCTTAAAATTGGAGGTGATGAAGTGTCCCCATGAGTGACAGAACACTGAACCAATCACGATGCAACTAGAAAACATTACCAACCCCGCTGTATTTTTCACTGGCTGCCCCACCACCACAGAAAGCACTGAGCTAGGCTGAAACACCTGCATGTTTGTATGAGGAGTTATTAACTCAATTACTATTCTTTTTTTTTTTTTACATTGTTTGCAAACTAATATGTGACACATATTCATGCAAATATAACATGCCAAAAAATAGCTCAAAAAGTGTGGCTCAAAAGAGGTGGGGCTCTGCCTCACTTACCCTGAATGATGGGTCACCACTGCCCCAGAACCATCTTCCTCAATATGTGCGGGGACAAGATACATTTGTGTCCTCTACCAAGCAAGTTTACCAGGTTTACTGATTTATGAAGGTCAACAACCATGTCTCTTTTCTTTTGTTAGTTATTTGCTTTTCCACATGGTGATGGATGACAAATGGATTTACATGCGTGTTACCACATTTTTATTCCCCAATAAAACAGGACAATATTTTCTTTTCTTTGATTTTATTCATAAGACTCTTTAAGAATGCCAATAATTTGGACACCTATATTTTTGAGAATTGTTTTCATTACTTGTTAAACAAGATATCGTTCTCTGAGAAATTGTAATTGTAAAAATTTTAAACAATATAATTTTCACAATTATTTGAGCATATAATATCGCTCAGTATACTTATTATTTATTTTAATATAGTATTTTTTGCAAATCTTCATCCAATAGCTTTGGAGGTGACTGTATATGTTTGGCTTTATCTGTGATGTGCTTTCTGAGCCCATGTCACAGCGTTGTGAGAAGGCACTACATTTAACCCTTTCATATCGGGCCCTGACTCTTCAAATCAAATCAAACTTAGCATAGGAGAAAATCACAATTGACCCAAATCAGGAGGCAAAATGGACATCAGAAACATGACAGCAATCATGGGTGTGTGTGTGTGTGTGTGTGTGTGTGCATGTGTGTGTGTGTGTGTGTTAGCATACGAGTGTGTGTTGTGGCCTAGGCCTGGGCTTATTTTAGCCAGGGTTAACTATTTGTATTTATTTCTTTTTATTTAAATAGGCAAGTCAGTTAAGATCAAATTCTTATTTACAATGACGGCCTAGCCAGGCCAAACCCAGACGATGCTGGGCCAATTGTGCGCCGCCCTATGGGGCTCCCAATCACGGCTGGATGTGATGCAGCCTGGATTTGAACCAGGTACTGCAGTGACGCCTCTTGCACTGAGATGCAGTGTCTTAGACCACTGCACCTCTCAACAGTGAAGAATGTGCAGGCTGTTCTGTGCTGGTACAGAGGCTCTGTGCTGTTACACTCTACAGCCCTAAGTGCCATTGTTAGACTCTGCTCTACTCTGCTGTCCCCTCCCCCTCCTCCTCCTTCCATCACTGGCCTTGGTACAGGAGGATCTCTCACTTCATGAGTCATACATCCTCAACTGACTGAGACTATGGCTGGCTCTCTCTGCCAGCCAAAGTGATGCAGCCAGGTACTGTACCAACCCTGAGCCAGGCACGCATTGTGTGTGACTGTGAGTGCATCTCTCTGTGTGTTTGTGTGTGTGTGTGTGTAGCCAGGTCATCTGTGATACAAGTCAGTATTCGACATCCATCCATGTCTGAGAACGTCCGGAGATGATGTGGAAAAACAGCCACTCGGCGCAACACTGTGTGCTGTTACCTTCAAGTAGGCCTCTGATTCCAAAGGTTGCAAGTTTGAATCTAGAGATAGAAAGTTGTCTTTAAGATTTTGGTTTTAAGCCGATCCCAAACCTTAACCCTTACCATTCAGAGTTAATGCCTAACCTTAAGATTTCAGAGTTAATGCCTAAACTGAACCTTATACACTTAGAATTTTGGATGACAGTAATTGATCAGCCATATGACCGCAGTCTACAGACGGCAAAAAAACGTTAAAATAGCAAAAAATTATAATGATCATCTCCTTCGCTCCTGACTGTTTGTGCTGCTATAGAAATAGACTGATAGAAATGACAATGTATTATATTTCTATGTGTGCTGGTGCTGCATTGATGTTGGATGTTGCCTAGGTATCCGAAGACTCATTTGCTAGTTTCTTGTTTCAGCAAGGAGCAACTAAGTTTCATCACCTTGTTAAGAGTCAATTTAACCACAGAAACGGACTCAACTGCACGAATGCCTAGCTATCTTCAGTCAGCTGTTCGTAAAAATACATCCATAACCGTGTGTGTGGCCAGCCCTAGCGTGTGGCCAGCCCTAGCGTGTGGCCAGCCCTAGCGTGTGGCCAGCAGAGCAGTCCCAGTGTGTGAGCTCATGTGTTGTGAGGGTCTATAAATAATACAGATGACATCCGCCTGAAACGGCGGCGTGGAGCCACTGATGATGTCATAGAGGAACACCTGTCTGCCACTCTGCCATCTCAGAACCTTCTGGGAATAACTAGATTATGGGCTGGGTCTGAGATGGAGACGACAGTGAAAGTGGAGAAGACGGAATGATCCCTGCTGAACACACACACACCACAGCCTTAACACTAATACTAAAGCTGAGCCTGATCAAAGTGTAAAACTAAAATGACATTAACTACAAAATTAATCTAACGCCCTCTTTGATGTTATAATGGTTTGTGAATGGGATTCATAATTAAAGACATGCTCCGGGAGTGTTTTTTTAAAACCTCCCGCTTTGGGCTGGATTTGTCAATGTGTAGTTCATACAGTGCCTTCAGAAAGTATTCATATCATTTGACTTATTGCACATTTTGTTGTGTTACAGCCTTGTTACTGCGCTTTGGCAGTAGATCAGCAAGTGCTTTCAAGGTTAAAACAACAGAGAGGCGTTTGTGTTACCATCAGTAATACTGTAAAGCCTGATCTGAGACTGTAAGCGGAGATAGAAGTGGATTCTAATGCACACACACACAAAGTTGCTGATGGCTGGTGTCTGGGATGGCAGAAGGTGTCAGGAAGTCAACACCAGATACACCCTCCCCCGCCCCCGCCCCCCTTGTTTCCATGGAGACTAGATTCATGGGGCTCAGGAGGTGAGCCAGCTAGAGAAAACCCTGAGTTTGCACAACCACACACACACACATACATACGTATACTGGTACTGTATGTATGTACTTCATTCACTAGGACGGAGGTGCATGTTGTGTTTTCGAGATGAAATCAATTCCAATTCTGTGCGTGTGCAAATACAGCAGAGCCCATAGAAGCCCTGCTTCTTAATCACTACCTGCCCTGCCCAAAACCACTCAGTCACTATCAATTACACCTACTCAGGGCACATTAGAACACAATGGGGATTACTGCTGAGCACTAAACACCATTTGTCACACACATCTCCACACTTAACAGTGAGAGCTGCAGGGAGAGAGGGGGAGGGAGGGAAAGAGAGACAACAAGAGACAATGAGAGAGAGGGGGGAGAGAGGGAGAGGGAGGGAAAGAGAGAGAGATAGAAAGAGGGACAGGCAGGGATGCAGTATATCATGATTGCTATGATAAAGTTGCTAGCCTTGAGTGGAGGAGGAATTGGAAAGCGAGGAGCGTGCTTGTTTATGTGTGTGTGTAGGTGTGTGTGTGTGTGTGTGTTTGAAACCGATGGGACGGACACATAGTCTGCTGGGTCAGCATTAAACAGGAGCCATTCTGAGCTGTGTATTCCCACTGGGTTGGGGCAGGAAGAGCAAAGGGTCTGTGTGTGTGTGTGTGTCAGGAGAACGATGATGCACTGAGGGGAAAAAAGGTCAATACTGTACACATTCCAAGGACACTGGATAAGCCATCCCAACCAATAGAGCTATGGGAGTTTTTAAAATGTATTTAACTAGGCAAGTCAGTTAAGAACAAATTCTTATTTTCAATGACAGCCTAGGAACAGTGGGTTAACTGCCTTGTTCAGGGGCAGAACAGCAGATTTTGTATCTTGTCAGCTCGGGGATTCGATTTTGCAACCTTTCGGTTACTAGTCCAATGCTCTAACCACTAGGCTACACAGGACCACATTAGAACCAGAGAGAGCAATGAGGATGGACAACCATGAAGGGACAATCACTAACGACTTATTTCTGTGTGTATTTCTAGTTAATGGCTATTTCACTGCTACACTTCAGACTATCCATGTTCCCTCTCTTCTTCCTCACAACTCCAGCATGAAAGAATGCATACTGTCTCCCTTTTTCTTCCCTTCTCTCTCCCCATCTCTCTCTCTCTCTCTCCTTCCCATCTCTTTCTCCCCTTGTCTCTCTAACCTTCTCCATCACCCTCACCCTCTCTCCAACTCTCCCTCTCCTCCAGCCGTGCATAGTCGTTAAAGAGACAGGAATCTTATTAATCTGGCAACCATGGAAACAGTTTGGTTTCAGGATCAGACACAAATCTATTTTTAAACAGAGAGGAGGAGGAGAGATGGGTGGACAGGGAGGAGAGGATAGGATGAGTGGATGGGTGGACAGGGAGGAGAGGATAGGATGAGTGGATGGGTGGACAGGGAGGAGAGGATAGGATGAGTGGATGGGTGGACAGGGAGGAGAGGATAGGAGGAGTGGATGGGTGGACAGCGAGGAGAGGATAGGAGTGGATGGGTGGACAGGGAGGAGAGGATAGGAGGAGTGGATGGGTGGACAGCAAGGAGAGGATAGGAGTGGATGGGTGGACAGGGAGGAGAGGATAGGAGGAGTGGATGGGTGGACAGGGAGGAGAGGATAGGAGGAGTGGATGGGTGGACAGGGAGGATAGGAGGAGTGGATGGGTGGACAGGAGGAGAGGATAGGAGGAGTGGATGGGAGGACAGCGAGGAGAGGATAGGGGGAGTGTATGGATGGACAGGGAGGAGAGGATAGGGGAGTGGATGGGTGAACAGGGAGGAGAGGATAGGAGGAGTGGATGGGAGGACAGCGAGGAGAGGATAGGGGAGTGGATGGGTGGACAGGGAGGGATGGGTGAGGATAGGGGGAGTGGATGGGAGGATAGGAGGAGAGGATAGGGGGAGTGGATGGGAGGATAGGAGGAGAGGATAGGGGGAGTGGATGGGAGGATAGGAGGAGTGGATAGGGGGGAGGACATGGATGGGTGGACAGGGAGGAGAGGATAGGGGGAGTGGATGGGAGGACAGTGAGGAGAGGATAGGGGGAGTGGATGGGTGGACAGGGAGGAGAGGATAGGAGGAGTGGATGGGAGGATAGGAGTAGTGGATGGGAAGACTGGGAAGAGAGGATAGGAGGAGTGGTTGGGAGGACATGAAGGAGAGGATAGGAGGAGTGGTTGGGAGGACTGGGAAGAGAGGATAGGAGGAGTGGTTGGGAGGACTGGGAAGAGAGGATAGGAGGAGAGGATGGATGGGAGGAATGGGAAGAGAGGATAGGGGGAGTGGATGGGAGGACAGCGAGGAGGGATAGGGGGAGGGATGGGTGGACAGGGAGGAGAGGATAGGGGGAGTGGATGGGAGGATAGGAGGAGAGGATAGGATGGAGTGTTTGGGAGGACATGCAGGAGAGGATAGGAGGAGTGTTTGGGAGGACATGAAGGAGAGGATAGGAGGACTGTGAAGAGAGGATAGGAGGAGTGGTTGGGAGGACATGAAGGAGTGGATAGAGGGAGTGGATGGGTGGACAGGGAGGAGAGGATAGGGGGAGTGGATGGGAGGACAGTGAGGAGAGGATAGGGGGAGTGGATGGGTGGACAGGGAGGAGAGGATAGGAGGAGTGGATGGGAGGATAGGAGTAGTGGATGGGAAGACTGGGAAGAGAGGATAGGAGGAGTGGTTGGGAGGACATGAAGGAGAGGATAGGAGGAGTGGTTGGGAGGACTGGGAAGAGAGGATAGGAGGAGTGGTTGGGAGGACTGGGAAGAGAGGATAGGAGGAGTGGATGGGAGGAATGGGAAGAGAGGATAGGGGGAGTGGATGGGAGGACAGCGAGGAGTGGATAGGGGGAGTGGATGGGTGGACAGGGAGGAAAGGATAGGGGAGTGGATGGGAGGATAGGAGGAGAGGATAGGATGGAGTGTTTGGGAGGACATGCAGGAGAGGATAGGAGGAGTGTTTGGGAGGACATGAAGGAGAGGATAGGAGGACTGTGAAGAGAGGATAGGAGGAGTGGTTGGGAGGACATGAAGGAGAGGATAGGAGGAGTGGTTGGGAGGACTGGGAAGAGAGGATAGGAGGAGTGGATGGATGAGAGGAATGGGAAGAGAGGATAGGAGGAGTGGATGGGATGACTGGGAAGAGAGGATAGGAGGAGTGGATGGATGGACAGGGAGGAAAGGATAGGGGGAGTGGATGGGTGAACAAGGAGGAGAGGATGGGAGGAGTGGATGAGAGGACAGCGAGGAGAGGATAGGGGGAGTGGATGGGTGGATAGGGAGGAGAGGATAGGGGGAGTGGGTGGGAGGATAGGAGGAGAGGATAGGATGAGTGTTTGGGAGGACATGCAGGAGAGGATAGGAGGAGTGTTTGGGAGGACATGAAGGAGAGGATAGGAGGACTGTGAAGAGAGGATAGGAGGACTGTGAAGAGAGGATAGGAGGACTGTGAAGAGAGGATAGGAGGAGTGGATGAGAGGACATGAAGGAGAGGATAGGAGGAGTGGATGGGAGGACATGAAGGAGAGGATAGGAGGAGTGGATGGGAGGACATGAAGGAGAGGATAGGAGGAGGGATGGGAGGACATGAAGGAGAGGATAGGAGGAGTGGATGGGAGGACATGGGAGGACTGGAGAGAGGATAGGAGGACTGTGAAGAGAGGGATAGGAGGAGATGGGAGGACATGAAGGAGAGGATAGGAGGAGTGTTTGGGAGGACATAAAGGAGAGGATAGGAGGACTGTGAAGAGAGGATAGGAGGACTGTGAAGAGAGGATAGGAGGACTGTGAAGAGAGGATAGGAGGAGTGGATGGGAGGACATGAAGGAGAGGATAGGAGGAGTGGATGGGAGGACATGAAGGAGAGGATAGGAGGAGTGGATGGGAGGACATGAAGGAGAGGATAGGAGGACTGTGAAGAGAGGATAGGAGGACTGTGAAGAGAGGATAGGAGGAGTGGATGGGAGGACATGAAGGAGAGGATAGGAGGACTGTGAAGAAAGGATAGGAGGACTTTGAAGAGAGGATAGGAGGACTGTGAAGAGAGGATAGGAGGACTGTGAAGAGAGGATAGGGAGTGGATGGGAGGACATGAAGGATAGGAGGATAGGAGGAGGGATGGGAGGACATGAAGGAGAGGATAGGAGGAGTGGATGGGAGGACATGAAGGAGAGGATAGGAGGACTGTGAAGAGAGGATAGGAGGACTGTGAAGAGAGGATAGGAGGAGTGGATGGGAGGACATGAAGGAGAGGATAGGAGGACTGTGAAGAGAGGATAGGAGGACTGTGAAGAGAGGATAGGAGGACTGTGAAGAGAGGATAGGAGGACTGTGAAGAGAGGATAGGAGGACTGTGAAGAGAGGATAGGAGGAGTAGATGGGAGGACATGAAGGAGAGGATAGGAGGAGGAGGACTGTGAAGAGAGGATAGGAGGACTGTGAAGAGAGGATAGGAGGAGTAGATGGGAGGACATGAAGGAGAGGATAGGAGGAGGGATGGGAGGACATGAAGGAGAGGATAGGAGGAGTGGATGGGAGGACATGAAGGAGAGGATAGGAGGACTGTGAAGAGAGGATAGGAGGAGGGAGGATGGGGAGGACATGAAGGAGAAGATAGGAGGAGTGTTTGGGAGGACATAAAGGAGAGGATAGGAGGACTGTGAAGAGAGGATAGGAGGACTGTGAAGAGAGGATAGGAGGACTGTGAAGAGAGGATAGGAGGAGTGGAGGGAGGACATGGATAGGGAGGACATGAAGGAGAGGATAGGAGGAGTGGATGGGAGGACATGAAGGAGAGGATAGGAGGAGTGGATGGGAGGACATGAAGGAGAGGATAGGAGGACTGTGAAGAGAGGATAGGAGGACTGTGAAGAGAGGATAGGAGGAGGGATGGGAGGACATGAAGGAGAGGATAGGAGGACTGTGAAGAAAGGATAGGAGGACTGTGAAGAGAGGATAGGAGGACTGTGAAGAGAGGATAGGAGGACAGTGAAGAGAGGATAGGAGGACTGTGAAGAGAGGATAGGAGGAGTGGATGGGAGGACATGAAGGAGAGGATAGGAGGACTGTGAAGAGAGGATAGGAGGAGTGGATGGGAGGACATGAAGGAAAGGTTAGGAGGACTGTGAAGAGAGGATAGGAGGACTGTGAAGAGAGGATAGGAGAGAGTGGATGGGAGGACATGAAGGAGAGGATAGATAGAGAGGATAGGAGGAGTGTGAAGAAGAGAGGATAGGAGGAGTGGATGGGAGGACATGAAGGAGAGGATAGGAGGAGTGGATGGGAGGACATGAAGGAGAGGATAGGAGGAGTGGATGGGAGGACATGAAGGAGAGGATAGGAGGACTGTGAAGAGAGGATAGGAGGACTGTGAAGAGAGGATAGGAGGAGTGGATGGGAGGACATGAAGGAGAGGATAGGAGGACTGTGAAGAGAGGATAGGAGGACTGTGAAGAGAGGATAGGAGGACTGTGAAGAGAGGATAGGAGGACTGTGAAGAGAGGATAGGAGGAGTGGATGGGAGGACATGAAGGAGAGGATAGGAGGACTGTGAAGAGAATATAGGAGGACTGTGAAGAGAGGATAGGAGGACTGTGAAGAGAGGATAGGAGGACTGTGAAGAGAGGATAGGAGGACTGTGAAGAGAGGATAGGAGGACTGTGAAGAGAGGATAGGAGGATAAGAGAGGAGGAGTGGATGGGAGGACATGAAGGAGAGGATAGGAGGACTGTGAAGAGAGGATAGGAGGACTGTGAAGAGAGGATAGGAGGAGTAGATGGGAGGACATGAAGGAGAGGATAGGAGGAGTGGATGGGAGGACATGAAGGAGAGGATAGGAGGAGTGGATGGGAGGACATGAAGGAGAGGATAGGAGGACTGTGAAGAGAGGATAGGAGGAGTGGATGGGAGGACATGAAGGAGAGGATAGGAGGACTGTGAAGAGAGGATAGGAGGACTGTGAAGAGAGGATAGGAGGACTGTGAAGAGAGGATAGGAGGACTGTGAAGAGAGGATAGGAGGAGTGGATGGGAGGACATGAAGGAGAGGATAGGAGGACTGTGAAGAGAGGATAGGAGGACTGTGAAGAGAGGATAGGAGGACTGTGAAGAGAGGATAGGAGGACTGTGAAGAGAGGATAGGAGGACTGTGAAGAGAGGATAGGAGGAGTGGATGGGAGGACATGAAGGAGAGGATAGGAGGACTGTGAAGAGAGGATAGGAGGACTGTGAAGAGAGGATAGGAGGACTGTGAAGAGAGGATAGGAGGACTGTGAAGAGAGGATAGGAGGACTGTGAAGAGAGGATAGGAGGAGTAGATGGGAGGACTGTGAAGAGAGGATAGAGGACTGTGAAGAGAGGATAGGAGGACTGTAGGAAGGAGAGGATAGAGGACTGTGAAGAGAGGATAGGAGGACTGTGAAGAGAGGATAGGAGGAGTGGATGGGAGGACTGTGAAGAGAGGATAGGAGGACTGTGAAGAGAGGATAGGAGGACTGAAGAGAGGATAGGAGGACTGCGAAGAGAGGATAGGAGGACTGTGAAGAGAGGATAGGAGGACTGTGAAGAGAGGAGGAGGAGTAGATGGGAGGACTGTGAAGAGAGGATAGGAGGACTGTGAAGAGAGGATAGGAGGACTGTGAAGAGAGGATAGGAGGAGTGGATGGGAGGACATGAAGGAGAGGATAGGAGGACTGTGAAGAAAGGATAGGAGGACTGTGAAGAGAGGAGAGGAGGACTGTGAAGAGAGGATAGGAGGACTGTGAAGAGAGGATAGGAGGACTGTGAAGAGAGGATAGGAGGAGTGGATGGGAGGACATGAAGGAGAGGATAGGAGGACTGTGAAGAGAGGATAGGAGGAGTGGATGGGAGGACATGAAGGAAAGGTTAGGAGGACTGTGAAGAGAGGATAGGAGGACTGTGAAGAGAGGATAGGAGGAGTGGATGGGAGGACATGAAGGAGAGGATAGGAGGACTGTGAAGAGAGGATAGGAGGAGTGGATGGGAGGACATGAAGGAGAGGATAGGAGGAGTGGATGGGAGGACATGAAGGAGAGGATAGGAGGAGTGGATGGGAGGACATGAAGGAGAGGATAGGAGGACTGTGAAGAGAGGATAGGAGGACTGTGAAGAGAGGATAGGAGGACTGTGAAGAGAGGATAGGAGGAGTGGATGGGAGGACATGAAGGAGAGGATAGGAGGACTGTGAAGAGAATATAGGAGGACTGTGAAGAGAGGATAGGAGGACTGTGAAGAGAGGATAGGAGGACTGTGAAGAGAGGATAGGAGGACTGTGAAGAGAGGATAGGAGGACTGTGAAGAGAGGATAGGAGGAGTGGATGGGAGGACATGAAGGAGAGGATAGGAGGACTGTGAAGAGAGGATAGGAGGACTGTGAAGAGAGGATAGGAGGAGTAGATGGGAGGACATGAAGGAGAGGATAGGAGGAGTGGATGGGAGGACATGAAGGAGAGGATAGGAGGAGTGGATGGGAGGACATGAAGAGAGGATAGGAGGACTGTGAAGGAGGACTGTGAGGAGAGAGGATAGGAGGAGTGGATGGGAGGACATGAAGGAGAGGATAGGAGGACTGTGAAGAGAGGATAGGAGGACTGTGAAGAGAGGATAGGAGGACTGGAGAGGATAGGAGGACTGTGAAGAGAGGATAGGAGGAGTGGATGGGAGGACATGAAGGAGAGGATAGGAGGACTGTGAAGAGAATATAGGAGGACTGTGAAGAGAGGATAGGAGGACTGTGAAGAGAGAGATAGGAGGACTGTGAAGAGAGGATAGGAGGACTGTGAAGATAGGAGGACTGTGAAGGATAGGAGGACTGTGAAGGAGAGGAGGACTGTGAAGAGAGGATAGGAGGAGTGGATGGGAGGACATGAAGGAGAGGATAGGAGGACTGTGAAGAGAGGATAGGAGGGACTGTGAAGAGAGGATAGGAGGACTGAAGAGAGGATAGGAGGAGTAGATGGGAGGACATGAAGGAGAGGATAGGAGGAGTGGATGGGAGGACATGAAGGAGAGGATAGGAGGAGTGGATGGGAGGACATGAAGGAGAGGATAGGAGGACTGTGAAGAGAGGATTAGAGGACTGTGAAGAGAGGATAGGAGGAGTGGATGGGAGGACATGAAGGAGAGGATAGGAGGACTGTGAAGAAAGGATAGGAGGACTGTGAAGAGAGGATAGGAGGACTGTGAAGAGAGGATAGGAGGACTGTGAAGAGAGGATAGGAGGACTGTGAAGAGAGGATAGGAGGACATGGGAAGAGAGGATAGGAGGACTGTGAAGAGAGGATAGGAGGAGTGGATGGGAGGACATGAAGGAAGAGGTTAGGAGGACTGTGAAGAGAGGATAGGAGGACTGTGAAGAGAGGATAGGAGGAGTGGATGGGAGGACATGAAGGAGAGGATAGGAGGACTGTGAAGAGAGGATAGGAGGAGTGGATGGGAGGACATGAAGGAGAGGATATGAGGAGTGGATGGAGGACAAGGAGAGGATAGGAGTGAAGGATAGGAGGAGTGGATGGGAGGACATGAAGGAGAGGATAGGAGGACTGTGAAGAGAGGATAGGAGGACTGTGAAGAGAGGATAGGAGGAGTGGATGGGAGGACATGAAGGACTGGAGAGGGATAGGAGGACTGTGAAGAGAGGATAGGAGGACTGTGAAGAGAGGATAGGAGGACTGTGAAGAGAGGATAGGAGGACTGTGAAGAGAGGATAGGAGGACTGTGAAGAGAGGATAGGAGGAGTAGATGGGAGGACTGTGAAGAGAGGATACGAGGACTGTGAAGAGAGGATAGGAGGACTGTGAAGAGAGGATAGGAGGACTGTGAAGAGAGGATAGGAGGAGTGGATGGGAGGACTGTGAAGAGAGGATAGGAGGACTGTGAAGAGAGGATAGGAGGACTGAAGAGAGGATAGGAGGACTGCGAAGAGAGGATAGGAGGACTGTGAAGAGAGGATAGGAGGACTGTGAAGAGAGGATAGGAGGAGTAGATGGGAGGACTGTGAAGAGAGGATACGAGGACTGTGAAGAGAGGATAGGAGGACTGTGAAGAGAGGATAGGAGGAGTGGATGGGAGGACATGAAGGAGAGGATAGGAGGAAGAGATGTCACAGCATTGTGTGTATACAGTGGCTTCAGAAGGTATTGAATTCTAAATAAACAGAGTAAAACTCACAGACGACAGCTGCAGAAGACAAAGACATACTTACAGAAGCACTGTTATTTAAACCTTCCTCCTAAGCTGAGTCTCCTCCTTACACATCTGGACAGCCAATACATCTCTGTTACTCGACTGGACTTCAGTGATGCCTGTTTTTCTCACTTCATCTGACCTAAACTCGGCCCAAATTCCTCACTCCTCCCCAACTCACGGCTGTCCTACAGTACCAAATCTGTTGACTGAAACCAGACTGTGGCCCGTCTCCTCTCCATAGGATACCTGATGGCTAACAATAACATGTTCTGACAGAATGTAAACGTTATGCATTCCAGTCTCTCTCTCAGTATCATGAATAAGGATATTTCATATTTCAAGTTTAGAAGTCATCAGTTGTAATTATTTTCCTACAATCTACACAAACTGCTCTGTAATGTCAAAGCGGAAGAAAAATTCAAACGTTTAAAAAAATAAAAAATACACACATCTTGATCAGATAAGTATTCAACCCCCTGAGTCACTACACGTTAGAATCACCTTTGGCAGCGATTACAGCTGTGAGTCTTTCTGGGTAAGACTATAAGAGATTTGCACACCTGGATTCTACAATATTTGCACATGATCCTTTTTAAAATTCTTTAAGCTCTTTCAAGTTGGTTGTTGATCCTTGCTAGACAGCCATTTTCAAGCCAATTTAAGTCAAAACTGTAACTAGGCCATTCAGAAACATTCAATATCATCTTGGTAAGCAACTCCAGCGTATATTTGGCCTTGTGTTTTAGGTTATTGTCGTGCTGAAAGGTGAATTTGTCTCCTAGTATCTGTTGGAAATCAGACAACTAGGTTTTCCTCTAGGATTGTGCCTGTGCTTAGCTCTATCACATTTATTTTTATTCTAAACAAACTTTCAAGTCCTTGTCAATGACACAATACCCATTACATGATGCAGCCACCACCATGCTTGAACATAGGAATATGAATAGTGGTATTAAGTCATGTGGCAGGGTAGCCTAGTGGTTAGAGTGTTGGACTAGTAACCGGAAGGTTGCAAGTTCAAACCCCCGAGCTGACAAGGTACAAATCTGTCGCTCTGCCCCTGAACAGGCAGTTAACCCACTGTTCCTAGGCTGTCATTGAAAATAAGAATTTGTTCTTAACTGACTTGCCTAGTAAAATAAAGGTAAAATAAATGTGTTGTGTTGGCTTTGCCCCAAACATAACACTTTGTATTTAGGACATAAAGTCAATTTCTTTGCCAGATTTTTTGCAGTTTTACTTTAGTGCCTTATTACAAACAGGATGCAGGCTTCCTTCTTTTCCCTCTGTCATTTAGGTTAGTATTGTGATGTAACCTCATTGTCATGCCCTGATCTGTTTCACCTGTCTTTGTGATTGTTTCCACCCCCCTCCAGGTGTCGCCCATCTTCCTCATTATCCCCATTAGCATCTTGATTGTTCAAGTCTACCAGTGTTTTGTGTCTCAGCTCCTGCTTGTTCCAGTTTCTCTTTTCTCGTCCTTCTGGTTTTTGACCCTTGCCTGTCCTGACCCTGTACCCGCCCGCCTGACCACTCTGCCTGTCCCTGAGCCTGCCGTCCTGTACCTTTGCTCCACCTCTGGATTACCAACCTCTGCCTGACACTGAGCCTGCCTGCCGTCCTGTACCTTGGTCTCTACTCTGGATTATCAACCCCTGCCTGCCTTGACCTGTCGTTTGCCTACCCCTGTTGTTACAATAAACATTGTTACTTCACACAGTCTGCACTTGGGTCTTACCTTGGTATCTGATAGTATGAACTGGCCATGACTGGCCCAGCAGACTTGGACCAGCTATGCAATGCCATCTCCTCCCAAGGAGCCCTCATTGGTAGACAAGAGGAGATGCTTTGTGGTCTGATGGAAGGGTTCCAGGACGTGGCTGAATGTCATGACCTAGCCTTGGACATATTGCAGGAGCAATTCCATGGGTTGCCTACTGGGCAGCCTACCACGATGGTACACTCCCAGCCCCTCTGTAACCCGGCTGGTAGTAGTGCCATCACCCCAGTTTCGCGGGAACCCCACTTACCTCCCCCGGAGCAGTACGATGGAGTTTCCAGAACCTGCCAGGCTTTTCTCTCCCAGTGCTCCCTCATTTCTCGCTGCAGCCTTCTTCATTCCCCTCGGACTGCTCAAAGATGGCATACATCATTACTCTGATGTCCAGGAGGACACTCGCCTGGGCCACGGCGGCGTGGGAGCAACAATCCGCCGTCTGCTTCAGTCTGGAGGTATTTGTGGCAGAGGTGTGAAGTTTGAGGGTCCGGTGTCTGGGAGAGAGGCTGCCTGGAAGTTACTCCAGCTTCGGTAGGACACCTTCAGTGTGGCAGACTATGAACCTGGAAGTTACTCCAGCTTCGGCAGGAAACCCTCAGTGTGGCAGACTATGCGATGGAGTTCCGCACGCTAGCAGCGGAGGGTACCTGGAACCCGGATGCGCTGCTCGTCACGTTCCTGATTATCGGATTATCGGAGGAGGTAAAGGATGAGCTGGCAGCCAGAGAACTACCGACAGATCTCGACTCACTCATCACTTTAACCATCCGGATCAATGGTCGGCTAAGGGAACGTAGGAGGGAGAATAGGTCTGATTGCGGTCCCAATCGCTCACTCAGGGATCCCACCTGGCATCTGATGAACTCCGGAAGTCCCCAGCGTCTACGTCCCTGACAGGTCCCGAGCTTACCCAAGTGCCTCCGGAGACTGCCGATGCAGCTCGGCAGGGCTAAGCTGTCTCCAGTCGAACGAGTACGCAGACTTGAGACCCAGAGTTGTCTGTATTGCGGTACTGCTGGTTATTTTGTGTCTACCTGTCCCTTCAAGAGACCTAGCTCATTTGTTGGAGTGAGTACACTGGTGGGTCTTAAAGATAATTGTTCTTCTCGCCCCCCTCTCCATGCCACCCTGCTCTGGAGCGACCAGGCAAAGTCTCTCCAGGTACTCATTGACTCGGGGGCTGATGTGAGTCTCATGGACGTTACTCTTGCGTCCGAGCTGGGCATCCCCACTCAAGCCCTCTCCATTCCCATGGGTGCTAGAGCGCTGAATGAGCGGTCACCCACCGGATCACTCCCATCAACCTACAAGTGTTGGGGAACCACAACGAGACGATCCAATTCCTGCTGGTTGAGTCGTTGCAGGTTCCCGTGTTATTGGGATTCTCTTGGCTCAAGCGACACAATCCCTACATTGACTTTGCTACTGGTGCCATTGTGGGCTGGAGCCAGTCCTGCCACACTCATTGCCTGAAGTCAGCTCTGCCTGCCCCGGGATGTCTTCCTGGGGGCTTGGAAATTGCCCTGGACCTCTCTGCCAACGGCGCAGAGTACCAGGACCTTCGGGAGGGGTTCAGTAAGGCTCAGGCCACTTAGCTTCCGCTGCAAGCAGTATCTAAGAAAGTCAAGCCTGAGGCGCTGGCACGCTGCTATAGTGCTGCGGCTACACCCCTGGAAGCCGAGACCTTTCCCCCCCAGCTCCAAGATCATTAGCCCCTCTGTCGCCCCGTACCCTCCGTATTTTTCCTACCTTTTCTGTGTCTAGAGTCAAAACCATGTCTGACTGCCCCTTGTCTTCTGTTTCTAGGCCCATCCCTCCCACCCATGCATCAATGTCCCTGAGCCTGCCTGCCGTCCTGTACCTTTGCTCCACCTCTGGATTACCAACCTCTGCCTGACCTGACACTGAGCCTGCCTGCCGTCCTGTAACTTGGCCTCAACTCTAGATTATCGACCCCCTGCCTGACTTGACCTGTCGTTTGCCTGCCCCTGTTGCAATAAACATTGTTGCGTCACACAGACTGCACTTAGGTCTTACCATGGTGAAATCCCTGAGTGGTTTCCTTCCTCTCCGGCAACTGAGTTAGTAAAGACGCCTGTATCTTTGTAGTGACTGGGTGTATTGATCAAATCAAAAAAACATTTGGTCACATATACAGGATTAGCAGATGTTATTGCGAGTGTAGCGAAATGATTGTGCTTCTAGTTCCGACAGTGCAGTAATATCTAACAATTCCAAAAATATTTTCTGGGCTAACAATGTAAGAAATAATACATAACAAATACTGCATAGTTTCCAGAGGCGACCCTCTCTGTTGGCGCCATCCAAAGTGTAATTTATTACTTCACCATGCTCAAAGGGAAATGCAATGTCTATTGTTGGTCATTTTTTATGTACACCTACCAAAAGGTGCCCTTCGAGGCATTGAAAAACCTCTCTGGTCTTTGTGGTTAAATCATTTTGAAATTAACTGTTCAACTGAGTTAAGTCAGCTAGAAAAGGAGCAGAGAAAATGGCTTCTCTATCCACCCCGCCTGAACGTCACACAATACTACACGAGAGAGAGAGAGATTAGGCTCAGGAGAAGAGAGGGAGAAAAGGCGAATGGAAAGATGGGATGAAATTGAAGAGGATGGGGAAGGAAAAGTGAGGGTGGGACAGAAGTAGAGAGAGTGAGAGGAGAGATGGTTCTGTCTGACTCAGGATATGGAGTGAGCTCAACATGACCTTTACATAACATGACCAGTAGGGTTGGGAGGTATCCAGAATTTCATACCGTCATAACGTGTCTGTACCATACCGGGGTGCACACAATGGTTTCAAATAACAATTTAGGCAACAGAGATCTTGATCCAGGAGTGGGATGAATGTCTCTGCTGTTGCCAAGAAGCTTGATCTGGACATCCAGCCGCTTAGCTAGCGAGTTAGCAAACCAAATACATAGCTGGAGCCCTGAGCTGGATATCATTTATTTGACACATCATATATTTCATATATTTATACTTAATTTCTAGTTTATAAGCAGTGGTGTAGCACACACCCCCGTGACAAAAACACTGTCCAAGCCTAACAACCCGGGGCACTGCTCCTCACACACACACAGCATGCTGACGTGTTCACATAAACACACACACAGAGCGTGCTGACTCGTTCACATAAACACACACACACACAGAGCGTGCTGACGTGTTCACATAAACACACACACACAGAGCGTGCTGACGTGTTCACATAAACACACACACACACAGCATGCTGACGTGTTCACATAAACACACACACAGAGCGTGCTGACGTGTTCACATAAACACACACACACAGCGTGCTGACGTGTTCACATAAACACACACACACAGCGTGCTGATGTGTTCACATAAACACACACACACAGCGTGCTGACGTGTTCACATAAACACACACACAGCAGCATGCTGACGTGTTCACATAAACACACACACACAGCGTGCTGATGTGTTCACATAAACACACACACACAGAGCGTGCTGACGTGTTCACATAAACACACACACACAGAGCGTGCTGACGTGTTCACATAAACACACACACAGAGCGTGCTGACGTGTTCACATAAACACACACACAGCGTGCTGACACAGCGTGTTCACATAAACACACACACACAGAGTGCTGACGTGTTCACATAAACACACACACAGAGTGTGCTGACGTGTTCACATAAACACACACACAGCGTGCTGATGTGTTCACATAAACACACACACAGCGTGCTGACGTGTTCACATAAACACACACACACAGAGTGTGCTGACGTGTTCACATAAACACACACACAGAGTGTGCTGACGTGTTCACATAAACACACACACAGAGTGTGCTGACGTGTTCACATAAACACACACACAGAGCGTGCTGACGCGTTCACATAAACACACACACAGCGTGCTGTTCACATACACACACACAGCGTGCTGCATGTTCACATAAACACACACACTACGTGCTGACGTGTTCACATAAACACACACACAGCGTGCTGACGTGTTCACATAAACACACACACAGCGTGCTGACGTGTTCACATAAACACACACACACAGAGCGTGCTGACGTGTTCACATAAACACACACACACAGCGTGCTGTGTTCACATAAACACACACACACAGAGCGTGCTGACGTGTTCACATAAACACACACACACAGCGTGCTGACGTGTTCACATAAACACACACACAGAGCGTGCTGACGTGTTCACATAAACACACACACACAGAGCGTGCTGACGTGTTCACATAAACACACACACACACAGAGCGTGCTGACGTGTTCACATAAACACACACACACAGAGCGTGCTGACGTGTTCCCATAAACACACACACACAGCGTGCGCGAACACACACACTCAAATATAGAGCACAATACTTTACATGCGCACACTCAGGCACACAAACAGACACTAACACACACTATACACATATCTTAACCTTGTGTTAGTCATGTCTCCGGCTCACCAGTTGAGCAGTGTAGTGTGGACTCACACACACACACACACACACACACACACACACACACACACACACACACACACACACACACACACACACACACACACACACACACATTCTGTCACAGTGCTAGGGGAAACATTCTCTGTTGTCTCCTTAGACAGCAGCCCTGCATGATTGCTTTGGACCATCTCCCCTGAACTAAACTAGGCCATGTGTCTGTGTGAGTGTTAAAAAGAGCAAGGGGTGAAAGGGGAGGGAGACAGAGGGAGAGAGAGAAAGGGGAAGGCAGCATACTGTAAATGATTTATTCTTGCACTAAGGCAGGCCATGTCACTCACCCATTATTCTAATTTTGCTTCCAATGCTTATTGACCTTCATCAGAGAGAGAGAGATGGGCCTAGCACGTCTGTATAGAAATGGAGTGTGTCTGTAATCAGAGGGGTATGGGGGAGGGTAGCAGTTGTGCCTATTAGTAGTGTAATTAAATGAAATACATGTGGTCTTTACAGTGCTCTATGGGCAAACACCCCCTGTCCACTCAGGACATCCTCTTAACAGTTGTTCATCATCATCTCCACATACTCCAATCAAATATACGTGCACTCGCACACGCAAACAATCAGATGTGTTCAGGCACAGAACTCTGATGTCACAGGCCCACTGGACCTCCTCTCCTCTCTTGTGTGAATGTGCCTAATATACTTACTGTCAGGTATCAGCACTGACAATGTTTCTTGACCCAGCCCCCCCCACCCTGCCCACTAAGACACCGACCTCCAGTTAGGTATGGAGTACGGCAAGTAGAGGAAGACAAAGTACTATCTGACACAGAGTTGACGAATAGACCCCTCATCACAGCACTCTTCAACCCTGCACTACTGATAAGACAGAGGGAGAGGAAGGGGCAAGAGAGAGGAGAGGGGGTAGTTCCATTGCTAGGGATGGATGAACCCAGATTGGTTGGACGTCAGTTGTCTGTGAGTGATGATATTAGCCCAGTTAAAGACTTAATGGAGTTGCATGATCCCTGCCCTGCTCTCTCCATGGAAGCATGAACACAAGCTCACCCAGTCTCTGTGCATGTCTACCAGGCCACAGATGTACAGTAAGATGCCCTCGCAGTCTCTCTGCAACCCATGACCTTCTACCTCAATGCTCTTTCATATTAGACCACACACACACACACACACACACACAGAGGCCTTCCCCCAATGACTGTCAAGCCAGACATGAACCTGCCCAGGGTGACTGGTACAGTCCAGGATTTATTTATGACACTGTGGGGGAGTGTCTGTGCTACTGTGTATAGTCTATAGATCTGGTGTGCGTGTGTGTTTCTGACTGCATATGACTTTGACTGTAGCTGGTCTGATGATTCATGATGGAAGTCCCTTCAGCATGACTTCAAGACAGTTCCCAGCTATTATATAGTTCCTCTTATTCAGAACAGCCTTGTCCCTGGTTCGGCATTCAACAAGAACTCAGTGGATGTTTGCTATGGGCTACTCCTGCCTGGTGGAGAGGTCAGAATAAACACAGACAAGAGAACAAGCCAGAGAATGGAGAGCAAAATGGCCATGGAGGGAATCTCCATGGTTTCATTTCAGAGGGGTGTGAGGTTGATTGTAACAGTGAGGCTGATGAAGTAAATGCATATTTGTTGCCAAAGTTTGGCTTTTTATTAGCAGTGAGGAATAACAGTCCTACAATACATACAATATTTACCAAAACAACAAACCGGTCAAAGAGCAACAAAGAACATAAACGTGATAAAATACGAGCTTGCTTCAATCATGCCTGAAACCTGTTACTGTATATATATATGTTTATTGAACCTTTATTTAACTAAGCAAGTCAGTTAAGAACACATTCTTATTTAGAATGAAGGCTCAGGAACAGTGGGTTAACTGCTGTTAACAATTGTGATGACCTTTGCAAAGGAAGATTACCCTTGCAAATAGAAACTCTCGGCCAAACACTCCCTTCCTAATTTCACCTGTGTTAATCATGGCCAAAAAGCTAAGTTTTGTTTTCATTAATTTTTCCAATATATCAAATCAAATCAAGCTTAATTCATACAGCACATTTCAGACATGTAATTGAACACAATGTGCTTCATAGGAAAGAATAAATAAAAACAAAACAGAAATATTCACTAGCCAACAAACATAAGAGGATTTTAAAAATGTAAATAACAATAAAACTGAATGACTTAAAAGCATCCTAAGGAAAAGCAAAGATAAAAAAGTGTGTTTTAACATCTCCTTTAAAATGTCAACAGTGTCGACCTCCCTCAGGTTCTCTGGCAGGCTATTCCAGAGGCAGGGGGCATAGTAAATAAAGGCTGCCTCTCCATACCTCTAGGTTCTAGGCTTTGGGATAGTTAAAAGGCCAGAAAACCTGAGTGACCTACTGGGTGCAGAGACCTTAAAACCGGTGTAATGTGTGCTCTTAGTCTGGTCTTGGTCAGTACCCATGCTGCAGCATTCTGCATGTTTTGCAGTTGACCAATGGCTTTCTTGGGTAGACCAGACAGGAGCGCATTACAGTAGTCAAGCCTGCTTGTAATAAAAGCATGGATGGATGAGTCTCTCTGTATCAGCCTGAGAGAAAAATGGCCGCACTTTGGCAATGTTCGTCAGGTGATAAAAAGCTGGAGGAAGTTGTAAGCCATCATAGCATTTAAATCACTAATACAGTCTAGCAATTTATCCATAGAGCTAAAATCCTCTGGTGACACAGAAATGTAAAGTTGAGTATCAATGCTGTGTTTTCTGATAACGCTGCAAAGGGGTAACATATATAAACTGAACAGTACTGGACCCAAAATTGAACCTTGTGGAACAGCACGTGATATGTATTTTCTCTGAGTTATGATCACCACAGGTGACAAACTCTCGACCGGTTAAATAGGCCCTAAACCAATTCAGAACTGGACTGGAGAGGCCAACCCACCGCCCCAGTCTGTCCAGAAGGACATCATGGTCAACAGCGTCGAATGCAGCACTTAAAACTAAGAGTACAATGACATAGAGCTGTTTGGCATCTGTGTTAGCTCTAATACCATGTCCCACTTTAACTAAGGCTGTCTCTGTGCTGTGGTGGGCACGAAAACCAGACTGGAATTATTCACAAATACAGTTAGCACTTAAAAAAATAATTTTGCTGTTTGAAAACCAATTTCTCCAGAATTTTCCTTAAAAATGGAAGGTTGGAGATTGGCAGAGAAATGCTAAGAGCTGAAGAATCTAAGCAATTTTTACTTTGTGGCTGTGGAATCTAGTGGAAACTGTTTGTCATCCGCACATGGGCTTGAAAATCACTGCATCGGTTTAAGCACCGCCTCCGCACAATCCTGATTTGTCTAAATAATCAATGACAAAAACCCAAAACCAGGAACAACTGCTGATCATAATCACAATCACATTTCTACATGAGCCTTGACAGATTATCAACATTTAATGTCCACGAAAAATCTGTCCACGAGCGATTAAAAGTACAGTAGCATTACAGATGTGTTACTGGAGGAGTCGACAGAAGGAGACATTATCTCCTGCTTCAGCAGGGCACAAACTGGTTGAATCAACATTGTTTCAATGTCATTTGTGACATGGAAAAGTCATCAACGTAAACTGTTGTTTTGAGGGTGAAATTTCAACCACAGGACTGTCATCATGGTAACCAAATTTCAACATAGACAAACCTTGCAAAATATGTTGAATTTGTACCTTTAAAACACCATCAGATTTTCCACTATCAGAAAAATAACAATAGGCTAGGCAGCATCTCCTTCTGGAGAACTCCACGGACAATTCCTTCAACCTCATGGCTTGGTTTTTGCTCAGACATGCACTGTCAACTGTGGGACCAAATCATGTCCAATTAATTGAATTTACCACAGGTGGACTCCAATCAAGTTGTAGAAACATCAAGGATGATCAATAGAAACAGGATTGCCCTGAGCTCAATTTCAAGTGTCACAGCAAAGGATCTGAATACATATTTTAAAAGCTGTTTATTTCCTTTTAAATACATTAGCAAACATTTCTAAAAACCTGTTTTTGCATTTTGCGGTATTGTATGTAGATTGACGATAAAAAATTATATTTTACCAATATTAGAATAACGGCAGTAAAGTAACAAAATGCGGTAAAAGTCAATCGGTCTGAATACTTTCCGAATGCACCATATACAGTGGGGCAAAAAAGTATTTAGTCAGCCACCAATTGTGCAAGTTCTCCCACTTAAAAAGATGAGAGAGGCCTGTAATTTTCATCATATGTACACTTCAACTATGACAGACACATTTTTTTTTTAAATCCAGAAAATCACATTGTAGGATTTTTAATGAATTGATTTGCAAATTATGGTGGAAAATAAGTATTTGGTCAATAACAAAAGTTTCTCAATACTTTGTTATATACCCTTTGTTGGCAATGACAGAGGTCAAACGCTTTCTGTAAGTCTTCACAAGTTTTTCACACACTGTTGCTGGTATTTTGGCCCATTTCTCCATGCAGATCTCCTCTAGAGCAGTTATGTTTTGGGGCTGTTGCTGGGCAACACGGACTTTCAACTCCCTCCAAAGATTTTCTATGGGGTTGAGATCTGGAGACTGGCTAGGCCACTCCAGGACCTTGAAATGCTTCTTACGAAGCCACTCCTTTGTTGCCCGGGCGGTGTGTTTGGGATCATTGTCATGCTGAAAGACCCAGCCACGGTTCATCTTCAATGCCCTTGCTGATGGAAGGAGGTTTTCACTCAAAATCTCACGATACATGGCCCCATTCATTCTTTCTTTTACACCGATCAGTCGTCCTGGTCCTTTGCAGAAAAACAGCCCCAAAGCATGATGTTTCCACCCCCATGCTTCACAGTAGGTATGGTGTTCTTTGGATGCAACTCAGCAGTCTTTGTCCTACAAACACGACGAGTTGAGTTTTTACCAAAAAGTTCTATTTTGGTTTCATCTGACCATATGACATTCTCCCAATTTTCTTCTGGATCATCCAAATGCTCTCTAGCAAACTTCAGATGGGCCTGGACATGTATTGGCTTAAGCAGGGGGACATGTCTGGCATTGCAGGATTTGAGTCCCTGGCGGCGTAGTGTGTTACTGATGGTAGGTTTTGTTACTTTGGTCTCAGCTCTCTGCAGGTCATTCACTAGCCCCCCCCGTGTGGTTCTGGGATTTTTGCTCACAGTTATTGTGATCATCAGCATGGAGCCCCAGATCGAGGGAGATTATCAGTGGTCTTGTATGTCTTCCATTTCCTAATAATTGCTCCCACAGTTGATTTCTTCAAACCAAGCTGCTTACCTAATGCAGATTCAGTCTTCCCAGCCTGGTGCAGGTCTACAATTTTGTTTCTGGTGTCCTTTGACAGCTCTTTGGTCTTGGCCATAGTGGAGTTTGGAGTGTGACTGTTTGAGGTTGTGGACAGGTGTCTTTTACACTGATAACGAGTGGAGGACAGCGGAACCTCTTAAATAAGAAGTTACAGGTCTGTGAGAGCCAGAAATCTTGCTTGTTTGTAGGTGACCAAATACTTATTTTCCACCATAATTTGCAAATAAATTCATAAAAAATCCTACAATGTGATTTTCTGGATTTTTTTTTCTCATTTCGTCTGTCATAGTTGAAGTGTACCTATGATGAAAATTACAGGCCTCTCTCATCTTTTTAAGTGGGAGAACTTGCACAATTGGTGGCTGACTAAATACTTTTTGCCCCACTGTATAAAAATGGCATTGTTTTAAAGTGGCTAGTGATACTAGTATTACATCAAGATGGCAAGATGCAGTAGATGGTATAGAGTACAGTATATACATATGAGATGAGTTATGTAGGGTATGTAAACATTATATAAAGTGGCATTGTTTCAAGTGGCTGGTGATACATTTATTACATCAATTCTTACATTATTAAAGTGGCTGGAGTTGAGTAGGTATGTTGGCAGCAGTCATTCAATGTTAGTGGCGGCTGTTTTTAACAATCTGATGGCCTTGAAAAATAAGTTGTTTTTCAGTCTCCTGGTCCCTGCTTTGATGCACCTGTACTGGCCACACTCCGAGGGCCCTCACCTACTCCCTGTAGGCCGTCTCGTCGTTGTTGGTAATCAAGCCTACCACTGTAGTGTCGTCTGCAAACTTGATGATTGAGTTGGAGGCGTGCATGGCCAAGCAGCCGTGGGTGAACAGGAGAGGGCTCAGAATGCACCCTTGTGGGGCCCCAGTGTTGAGGATCAGCGGGGTGGAGATGTTGTTACCTACCCTCACCACCTGGGGGCGGCCCGTCAGGAAGTCCAGTACCCAGTTGCACAGTGCGGGGTAGAGACCCAGGGTCTCGAGCTTGATGACGAGTTTGGAGGGTACTATGGTGTTAAATGCTGAGCTGTAGTCGATGAACAGCATTCTCACATAGGTATTCTTCTTGTCCAGATGGTTAAGGGCAGTGTGCAGTGTGGTTGCGATTGCATCATCAGTGGACCTATTGGGGCGATAAGCAAATTGGAGTGGGTCTAGGGTGCCAGGTAGGGTGGAGGTGATATGGTCCTTGACTAGTCTCTCAAAGCACTTCATGATGACAGAAGTGATTGCTACGGGGAGGTAGTTGTTTAGCTCAGTTACCTTAGCTTTCTTGGGAACATCAATAATCAGAACCCATGGCTCAATACGTGGAATAGAGATTGGTGGAGAACAACGTAATATCATTGTGTGCAGATTACATTTCACTGTATTTATCTGAACCAGAACATTCAACTGTTGGACACATATGGTGCTGTATCAGGATTCAAGGTGAATTGGGAGAAAACTGAAATAATGCCCATTTCTAATTTCAAGCTTGGAAAGTAGATTTCAGTGAAAATGGACAATGGCCCATAAGAAATGAAGTACCTGAGTGTGTTGATACCATGCACAAATCAACTACTCCTTTACTAGATAAGACTGAATCCGATGTTCAGAGATGGAGAACTCTCCCTATTTCTATGTTAGGTAGGGTCAACATAATTCAAATAAATAATCACCAAGGTTGATGTATTTATTCCAAGACTTTACCAGTTTCAATTCCATCCAACTTCTATAAGAAAATGGCCTACTCTGAAACTTTGTTTGGAATGGAAAGCTCTCAAGAGTCAAATTGAATGTTTTCACACTTCCCTTATAAAATGTATTACAGGGCCGCACAACGCGTTCACTTAAACACCAGACCAGAACGTTTTCGGCACTGAGCAAATTTCAGGTCTGCTGAGCGCAAACTTGAATGTTGTGAAAATTCTGTGCAACTTCCGGTGAGCGTTTACTGCGAACACTGAGGCTGTATCCACTTTACATTACAGTTACATTACAGATAGAAGCCTACTGTGGAAATTTGATCATAATGTAGGACTATCAGAGTGGCCTACCATCAAAAATAATGGAGGAAAAGGCCTCCCATAAAATGTTTATCATTCAGCCTGCTGTAGCAGCCAATGTGTGGTGTTCAATGTAGGCCTACATTCCATGAATCTTTTGAAAATAAACATGCAGGGCTTGACATTAACCTGTTTATCCACTTGTCCTTCAGACAAGGAGGAGGCTGAAAATGTTGTGTTTGATGCAAAAAAAAACTGTTTAGAAAATAAAATGCATTTTTATTCCCATACCGTTATCACAGAGAATCAGACAAATTATGCTACCCTCTCCCTATTGGTTATGAAAGCTTATTCAAGACCGTCTCAAAATACAACACTGCCCCTTTAAGATAAATGCACACATTTTGTGCACACACTTTGTGCTCTTGTAGGAAGCAACCGCTCCCCAATTGTTGACTAGAAATTTGATATAACTGGGAAAACAACTCACTAACTAGCAAAGAATATGAACAAATGTGCACAGGTGGCTACATGCAGCTCTTGCTTTGATCTCAAAACAAGCGCATCTATTTGCGACCGCTCATGCTGTAAACACAGTCCAGTTGAAAGTGAATGTCACAGATCCATATACGGCAATGGCTATTTGCATATAGGCGTACTGAAGCTCTGATTGGTTATGGTACACCGGTCTGTGTTGAGTATGGGCCTGAGGTGTGCCTGTTAATGCAATAGAATCCAACTTCAATGTGCTCTGCCTACAACAAAATCGCATGCACAGTTAGTTTTGCATGTTAAGTCTTGCATAGTTTGTTTTGTTTTGGTATGTTACATTGACAGTGGCTAATATCGCGTTGATTCAATCACAATTCCCACAGTAGAACGAAACGTTGATTGTGTTAACTGAAGGGGAAAAACTTGAGAAAGTTGCTTCTCTGCACGGGCTGATATTTCTTCTGCGGGGCAGCTTAGAGGGAACATTGCAGCAGAATATCCTTGTGCTTGAAGTATTGAAGCCATAAATGTAATGCCCTATGATTTCAAATGCTTTCACTACTTTGGGTCCAAGGCTAATTTCTTTTATACAAATCCAATGATTTTCAATTTGGATTTGGGAAAATGTACATAAATTCATGGAATGGAAAAAAACGCAGATCACCAGGCACCCCTATTTGGAACAACCCCACATTACCTCCAGCATTTAATGACAATACCTTTAAGACCTGGTTCCAAAGTGGCATCAGGATTTTTGAACATATGTATTATCATGGCTCTCCACTGTCATTCAATCAATTATAAGAAAGATGTGGGTTATCCAAGACAAGTTTCTTTAAATCTAAGAAATCTTATTAAATTGCTTCAACAGAATCCGGATGAACCTAAAGCATCTAGCATCTAAAAAAATACTGAAAGAAGCTCTAAGGACAAAGAAGTTGATTGTCAAGTTATAGCAATGGTTGATTTAATTTCTACCTGATAACTCAGGACCTAAGGAAAAAATGAGAAACAGATCTCAAAGAAGAAATTGATGAGAACTATTGGTCACAGATATGTGAAAATGTTCATATTTGCTCCTTAGTCATAAATGATTGCAATTCAAGATAATCCATATGATTTACTACCCTCCTGCCATAACACATGTAATGCACCCAGAAATGTCATCTCTCTGTTGGAGATACAAAATACTAAAATAAACACGATTACATACAGTGCATTCGGAAAGTATTCAGACCCCTTGATTTTTCCCACATTTTTATTACGATACTGCGTTATTCTGAAATTGATTAAATAGTTTTTTAGCCCCATCAATATACACACTATACCTCCTAATGACAAAGCGAAAACAGGTTTTTAGAAATGTTTGCAAATTTATTACGAATAAAAAAACAGAAGTACCTTATTTAAATAAGTATTCAGACCCTTTGCTATGAGACTCGAAATTGAGCTCAGGTGCATCCTGTTTCCATTGATCATCCTTGAGATGTTTCTTCAACTTGATTGTAGTCCACCTGTGGTAAACTCAATTGATTTGACATGATTTGGAAAGTCACATACCTGTCTATATAAGGTCCTACAGTTGACAGTGCATGTCAGAGCAAAAACCAAGCCATGAGGTTGAAGGAATGGTCCATAGAGCTCTGAGACAGGATTGTGTCGAGGCATAGATCTGGGGAAGTGTATCAAAAAATGTCTGCAGCATTGAAGGTCCCCAAGAACACAGTGGCCTCCATCATTCTTAAAAGGAACAAGTTTGTAACCACCAGGACTCTTCCTAGAGCTGGCTCACTTGGTCACACTGAGCAATCGGGGGAGAAGGGCCTTGGTCAGGGAGGTGACCAAGAACCTGATGGTCACTTTGACAGAGCTCCAGAGTTCCTCTGAGGAGATGAGAGAACCTTCCAGAAGGACAACCATCTCTGTAGCACTCCACCAATCAGGCCTTTATGGTAGAGTGGCCAGACGGAAGCCACTCCTCAGTAAAAGGCACATGACAGCACGCTTGGAGTTGCCAAAAGGTACCTAAAGACTCTCAGACATGAGAAACAAGAATGCTAAGCGTCACATCTGGAGGAAACCTGGCACCATCCCTATGGTGAAGCATGGTGGTGGCAGCATCATGCTGTGGGGATGTTTTTCAGTGGCAGGAACTGGGAGACTAGTCAGGATCAAGAGAAAGATGAACGAAGCAAAGTACAGAGAGCTCCTTGATGAAATCCTGCTCTAGAGTGCTCAGGACCTCAGACTGGGGCGAAGGTTCACCTTCCAACAGGACAACGACCCTAAGCACACAGCCAAGACAATGCAGATGTGGTTTTGGGACAAGTCTCTGAATGTCCTTGATTTTGAATTTTTAAAAATATTTTTATTTAACCTTTATTTAACCAGGCAAGTCAGTTAAGAACAATTTCTTATTTTCAATGACGGCCTAGGAACAGTGGGTTAACTGCCTGTTCAGGGGCAGAACGACAGACCTTCCGGTTACTAGTCCAACACTCTAACCACTAGGCTACCCTGCCGCCCCTGATTGGCCCAGGCAGAGCCCGGACTTAAACCCGATCGAACAGCTCTGGTGAGACTTGAAAATAGCTGTGCAGTGATGCTCCCCATCCAACCTGACAGGCCTTGAGAGGATCTGCAGAGAAGAATGGGAGAAACTCCTCAAATACAGGTGTCAAGCTCGTACCTTCATACCCAATAAGACTCAAGGCTATAATCGCTGCAAAAAGTGCTTCAACAAAGTACTGATTAAAGGGTCAGAAAACTTGTGTGTGTTTCAGTTTTTATTTTATTGTATACATTTCTAAAAATGTGTGTAGATTGATGAGGGGGAAAAACAATTGAATCAATTTCAGAATAAGGCTGTAGCATAACAAAATGTGAAAAAAGTCAAGGGGATTCAATATTTTCTGAATGCACTGTATGCTGTGGTCCTGTGACAAACGGACACATTTTTGGGATAATGTCTGTGCTATTTTATCATTGTGTCTAGGAATTTATATCCATCCATCTCCACGATTATGTCTCTTGGGAAATTTAAATAATACTTTCAAAAAAAGTATAGCTGTCAATTGGAAAGCATCATCCTCACCATCAATAGCGAACTGGAGGGCTGAACTACGTAGTTACATTCCATTCAATTCTGTGTTTGATCAAATTAAGCAACAAAAAAAACCACGTTTGATATAATCTGGAAACTTTACATTGACCATCTTGAGGAGTGTGACATTTCCCAACATACATCATCGTGTTTGGATTTGATATGTTCAGTGCCATCAGAAAATATACACACACCTTGACTTTTTCTACATTTGAGATGTTTTTGTCACTGGCTTACACACAATATCCCATCATGTCAAAGTGGAATTAGGTTTCTTTTATTTTCCGGGTGGAGATTGCCACCCGGAGAGCTTCACCTCTGCCAGAGGAAAACTATCTGACAGAAGTACATATCAGGAGCTATTGAAGGGAAACTGGACCAGAACAGCAATGGGCTCTGTCGTCCGTCCGTCTGTCTGTCTTACACTGGGCTGTGGGTAGGAAGCCTGTTCATCTGTTAATGTGTATACAATATAGGCATTAATGTATGGATAGTGGCCATTGCTATTGACATATTATAAGAGATGAGTTAGAATGATAAAACACAAACATTGACTCAGCTCTTCTCCCTCTGGTAAGCAGAGGCAGATGGATGAAGAGATAGAGAGAGAGAGAGAAGCTGCAGCAGTTCTTGGCCATGGCCCACAGTGAAGATGGATGTGGTTTATGTGAATGAGATGTGAGCTCCACATTCCCTCCCCTGGGTGGGTTTGTTTCAGCTGTACTGTCATTTCAGCCCAGGCCTCCCAGTCTTAATGTTGAGATACTGTATACCTACTGAGGAGAGGGAGGAGGAGATGGTGTTTGATATATAGGATCAAAAGAGATTTGTCCTCTATCTTTAATAACTTATTATTTACAGAAGTGATGGTGATCTGTCCTCATCAATTTCACCCCATCTGATGCTATACAAAGGTGATACTGTTAAACAGGTCATTAGCAAAGCAAACGGACAGAATACACATCCAGGCATACTCACATGCACATACCTAACCCTCATCATAGGCTTACATGAGAGACACAAACATTTCACATTTCAGATCCCCCTGCTGAAATACCATGACATAAATAAACTTTAAAGGGTCATTTCACAGCTGCTCTTTTACTCTATATGTCCATTCATGTCCTTAACATATCATTTGTGTCACTACACGCAAATACAAGCATTTATGCATCTCACGGGTGGAAACAGGCCATCTACATTTCCTAGTTGTAGCCAACCACAATATCCAGAATTCATAGCTATTGATACAAGGGGGCTGTGTGGATATAGTCAGTGGTGTAGTGGAGGGTGTCTACTGTATATCCACTTATTTTTCAGTGGTCATTGAGTATAATCACTTCTTAATCCCCACTGGTATGTATCAAAGTAGTGTAGTGAAGGTATACTCCATATCAATTATTAGGGCTGAGGGAACAGGTTTGAAGCTTAAAATGTTGATAAACTATTATTTCTTAACATTTTAGCTGCAGCAATGTACACACGGCAGAATGTGTCACAAATGTCACAAAAAAAAAACCTACAGTATGGAACAAGTATGGTACTTTAACAGTTAGTGTGTAGGGTATTGAAACTTCTGGAGCTCTAGTGTTGCAGTAGGATGATTACAGTACAATCTCCAAAAGCATCTGGCAGTTTGAGAGAGAGTTTGAGAACACGTGAATGTTCCAAAATGCAATTTCCTGGAAAACAAGCGGTTTCATGAACAGAGATGGAAATATAGGTCAGAAAGAGGTGGGATTTAAAGATCCAAAAACGATCATTGGTTGCTAATATGATTAGGATAATGCCTCTAGACATTGTCACCACGTTTCTATGGTGGAATGTATAGGCTACTTTGAAGCAAGGTAAGACATGCCTCAGGTCTCAGGTTTCAAACAATTACGGAACAGGAAAAATATAGCGATGCTCAAAAGTGGTCTCCTGATGTGGTTTAAGCATAGTTCTAGAATTAGAATATACAATTGAATTGATTTTCTGTTAAAAAAGTGTGACTTTGAGAATGATAACCTGAGAAAATTGGGGTTAATCTGAAACCTGTGAATGTCTGACTCAGTTGATCTGTTTCAATAGTAGGCCTACTATTAGCCTACTGCACAGTACAGCTTGGGTTGTCCTGACTGTGAAAGACCAATATGGGACTGATCATTTTAGGTCATGTCACTGTTTCTCACAGAATATTTCACGCACAGCACTTTTCCATCGCTGGGTGGGCCATTTAGATTTTTTAGATACCCACTTCTCAATCTAACACTGGATATTGTACCTTGTTTGAGTGTGTATTGACGGGGACAAAGTAGTGAAATGTTAGTTAATCATTGACTAGTTTGCGTCCTACAGACTAATCCTGCTGATAATGACCTTGACAACAGCTTCAGTAGTACAGATCCCGTAGACCATTGGATGAAAGCGTTCAGCCAGGAATCAGCTCAACATCATCTGACTCAGAGAGTTAAAGACTTCATGGGGCTGGCAAGAGACAAAGTGTATAGTCTATGAGTCAAAGGTCATGGAGCTCATGAAGTCCTGCTGGACCAGATACAACACAAGATGAGGTTCACCAGCTGAAGAACATTCATAACCCTGCCTGGAATATTCAGCCAATACAATATCCATATTCAGTTAGTGATGTTGTAGTAAAATATAGAATACCTAGTATGCTCACAACTGCATTGTGGTATAGATACTGCTAGTTCTTATACATCCTGTATGTACAGTGCCTTGCGAAAGTATTTGGCACCCTTGAACTTTGCGACCTTTTGCCACATTTCAGGCTTCAAACATAAAGATATAAAACTGTATTTTTTTGTGAAGAATCAACAACAAGTGGGACACAATCATGAAGTGGAACGACATTTATTGGATATTTCAAACTTTTTTAACAAATCAAAAACTGAAAAATTGGCCGTGCAAAATTATTCAGCCCCTTTACTTTCAGTGCAGCAAACTCTCTCCAGAAGTTCAGTGAGGATCTCTGAATGATCCAATGTTGACCTAAATGACTAATGATGATAAATACAATCCACCTGTGTGTAATCAAGTCTCCGTATAAATGCACCTGCACTGTGATAGTCTCAGAGGTCCGTTAAAAGCGTAGAGAGCATCATGAAGAACAAGGAACACACCAGGCAGGTCCGAGATACTGTTGTGAAGAAGTTTAAAGCCGGATTTGGATACAAAAAGATTTCCCAAGCTTTAAACATCCCAAGGAGCACTGTGCAAGCGATAATATTGAAATGGAAGGAGTATCAGACCACTGCAAATCTACCAAGACCTGGCCGTCCCTCTAAACTTTCAGCTCATACAAGGAGAAGACTGATCAGAGATGCAGCCAAGAGGCCCATGATCACTCTGGATGAACTGCAGAGATCTACAGCTGAGGTGGGAGACTCTGTCCATAGGACAACAATCAGTCGTATATTGCACAAATCTGGCCTTTATGGAAGAGTGGCAAGAAGAAAGCCATTTCTTAAAGATATCCATAAAAAGTGTTGTTTAAAGTTTGCCACAAGCCACCTGGGAGACACACCAAACATGTGGAAGAAGGTGCTCTGGTCAGATGAAACCAAGATTGAACTTTTTGGCAACAATGCAAAACGTTATGTTTGGCGTAAAAGCAACACAGCTCATCACCCTGAACACACCATCCCCACTGTCAAACATGGTGGTGGCAGCATCATGGTTTGGGCCTGCTTTTCTTCAGCAGGGACAGGGAAGATGGTTAAAATTGATGGGAAGATGGATGGAGCCAAATACAGGACCATTCCGGAAGAAAACCTGATGGAGTCTGCAAAAGACCTGAGACTGGGACGGAGATTTGTCTTCCAACAAGACAATGATCCAAAACATAAAGCAAAATCTACAATGGAATGGTTCAAAAATAAACATATCCAGGTGTTAGAATGGCCAAGTCAAAGTCCAGACCTGAATCCAATCGAGAATCTGTGGAAAGAACTGAAAAGTGCTGTTCACAAATGCTCTCCATCCAACCTCACTGAGCTCGAGCTGTTTTGCAAGGAGGAATGGGAAAAAAATTCAGTCTCTCGATGTGCAAAACTGATAGAGACATACCCCAAGCGACTTACAATTGTAATCGCAGCAAAAGGTGGCGCTACAAAGTATTAACTTAAGGGGGCTGAATAATTTTGCACGCCCAATTTTTCAGTTTTTGATTTGTTAAAAAAGTTTGAAATATCCAATAAATGTCGTTCCACTTCATGATTGTGTCCCACTTGCTGTTGATTCTTCACAAAAAAATACAGTTTTATATCTTTATGTTTGAAGCCTGAAATGTGGCAAAAGGTCGCAAAGTTCAAGGGGGCCGAATACTTTCGCAAGGCACTGTATTTAGTACTGACTAAATTATTCCAGCTGCATCAAAAACCAATAAACCAATACATTGAAATGTATTTGGAAATAACAAGCTGCAATTTTACTGCATGGGTTTATCATGGGAGTTGGTGTATCATTTCAACTTTCAAACATGTTTCAATATAATATATTAGTCTGTCAATGGAGCAAATAAGTAGACATGGCTTGCATTCAAGACAAAGTGAATTTGCTCTGGAGATTTACACAGCAGTATGCAGGAGTATGCAGGAACAGCAGTATGCAGGAACAATTATGGCAATGTATGACATACACACAGTATAATAAAAATATAATACTAACTCCTATATAAATACTACAGTTCTACAAAGGCAATAGCTGCATATTGTGTGTTTGGGGGGTGCATTGACATGACCCTCTACAGTAAGAACTGTCCGCGATCTAATTTGTTGCAGCACAGACATTCCTCTTCTGTCGGCATGGCTGGACAGCACACTCAGAAACTGACCGTGGCTCCGCATTGCTGCTTGCTGTCTTTCAATTGTTTTTCTCGCTCAACTCCTCTTCAGTGTATTCCGGCTCAAATTAACAGGGCTGTATGTCCCTATGTAAAATAACATAAAAAACGGTTTGGTCGTCCAGCTCTTCTTGGAAAGAGGAATCATCAGAAGCCGCCATTGTAATTATTTAGCAATCTCGGATTGACATTGCACGGTAACATAGTTCCCGTTAAAACTGTAGATAACCCCATTTTGAAAAACCTGCCTTCGAAGGTGGGAACACAGTTGGGAAAGGAAGTAGGTCTCCTGGGAAAATGAGTCAACCTAGATATCCTGCAATGTCGTGGCAGGTAGGAACATCATTGAGACAAGTCCAATGGCTTTATTGAACAAGGACAACCATATCTACTCGCTGCCGGCGGGATCGTGTAATCGGCAAAACACAAAGGCCACAATAATTGCTACAATAAATGACTCCATTCGCTCTAAAATCAGACAGCAGGCTCGTCATTGGTTGAACTCTCCTGGCGTGACAATTTAAAAAAATAATACTATGGTGCATAATTATGTATGAAACACCTCATCACTCAGAATTGCATAGAGAGAATGGAAAAGCATCCCAAATAGTGTCTAGCAGTGAAGTTTCCCTTTCATGCCAGGAAAACGTAACTAGTTCATGTATTTCCCACTATAGTCTCTTATCTAAAGGCTCCCAGTCCAGACACTCCCTGTAAGCCTCTCCCTGGTTACCTGGTGTTCCAGGGAAACAAACTGGCATCTGACTGGCTAAAAGTGCCTGGTTTTGGGGGGACAGATGGCCCTGGCAGTACCACACAGAGATCGATGGACAGAGGGAGCATGGAGATGAGATGGAACATGGGGCGAGGGAGCTAGCGTAGCAGGCTAATATTCTATTAGCTCTCACAACTATCAGACTGTGTGGCCCTGGGCCAGGGGCCTGACTTACCCAGCAGGCTACCAGACACACAGTAAAGAGAGGACCCAGCATACACATAAAACGGTGAGAAGATGGGGGTTTCCTGAATATGACTAAACCATTTCATGGATGGATGGAAACAGAATGTGAAGAATATAATACAACAATTGTTTATGTGAGAAATAGTAAATAACAGAGAAGTAGAGAGGGGGGAATTTATGGAGAGAGAGAGGCAAAAAGTGAAATAGCTGAGAAGGACAGAGAGACAAAGACAGAGAGACAATGTCATGTAATGTCAGTCAGAAATACAGCTCTGGGGACGTAGAGCAGAGGGATTCATAATTAGAGTCCATTTACTTGAACACATTAACATCTCACTGATGGCTAACTCTGACAGTAACCCTGACTGACTTTACCATGGTAACTCTGACGGTAACCCTGACTGACTTTACCATGGTAACTCTGACAGTAACCCTGACTGACTTTACCATGGTAACTCTGACAGTAACCCTGACTGACTCTACCATGGTAACTCTGACAGTAACCCTGACTGACTTTACCATGGTAACTCTGACAGTAACCCTGACTGACTTTACCATGGTAACTAACCCTGACTTACTTTACCATGGTAACTCTGACAGTAACCCTGACTGACTCTACCATGGTAACTGGTAACCCTCTGACAGTAACCCTAACCCTGACTGACTCTACCATGGTAACTCTGACAGTAACCCTGACTGACTCTACCATGGTAACTCTGACAGTAACCCTGACTGACTCTACCATGGTAACTCTGACAGTAACCCTGACTGACTTTACCATGGTAACTCTGACAGTAACCCTGACTGACTTTACCATGGTACCATGGTAACTCTGACAGTAACCCTGACTGACTTTACCATGGTAACTCTGACAGTAACCCTGACTGACTTTACCATGGTAACTCTGACAGTAACCCTGACTGACTTTACCATGGTAACCCTGACTGACTCTACCATGGTAACCTGACTGTAACCTACCATGGTAACTCTGACAGTAACCCTGACTGACTGGTAACTGACAGTAACCCTGATGACATTACCATGGTAACTCTGACAGTAACCCTGACTGACTTTACCATGGTAACTCTGACAGTAACCCTGACTGACTTTACCATGGTAACTCTGACAGTAACCCTGACTGACTTTACCATGGTAACTCTGACAGTAACCCTGACTGACTTTACCATGGTAACTCTGACAGTAACCCTGACTGACTTTACCATGGTAACTCTGACAGTAACCCTGACTGACTTTACCATGGTAACTCTGACAGTAACCCTGACTGACTCTACCATGGTAACTCTGACAGTAACCCTGACTGACTTTACCATGGTAACCCTGACTGACTTTACCATGGTAACCCTGACTGACTTTACCATGGTAACCCTGACTGACTGACGAGGTTGATTGTTGTATAACATTGTACGATGTAAGATTTGGAGGTTATAAGTGAATGTGGATATTTTTTTCCCTAAATAACCCTCTTAATGTAAGATGGTGCCGGAGAAGATAGCAGACGTTTTACGTGCCCTCAGCCGATTGTGTTTTTATTATTATTATTTTTTTAAATATATATATATTTTGTACATAATGTTGCCGGTACCGTCTCTTTTTTACTGCTGCTCTTTAATTTCTTGTTACTTTTATCTCTTATTCTTATCCTTTTTTTAACTGCATTGTTGGTTAGGGGCTTGTATGTAACTATTTCACTGTAAGGTCTACACTTGTTGTATTCGGTGCATGTGAATAATAACGTTTGATTTTGATTTGATTTAATTTAATATTCTCCCGTCATGGTGCATGAAGCAGCCTTGTCCACCGATGCGTATGCAACGCTAGCCGTGGGCACATTACACACACACACACACACACACACACACACACACACCACTGTTGGATTGTACTTCCATGTGAAGGACTATGTGCTGACTAGTATTTTGCCATACAGTACCCTTAGAGTGGCTGTACTGTTCTGTCCTGTACTGTCCTGCCCTGTACTGTAATATTGTACTGTACTGTGAGGGGGTTGAGAGGAGCTGTGCAGATGGAACGTGTCTGGAGGAGTTATGTCTCCTAATGGAGCAGCTAATGGAGTACTGTTGGGTTATTGATGAGAGAGAACAGAGAGAGAACAGAGGAGAGGACCAAAGAGAGGAGGAGAGGACAGAGAGAGAACAGTGGAGGGAGAGAGAGGAACATGAGCAGGACAAGATGATGAGGGAAGGAGAGAATAAGGAGAAGAGGAGAGGATGGATTGTTTTTTGGGGAGAGTCCCAGGTTCCAATTTTAAGAACTTTCTGACAAACATGTATTTATTTAAGTGTTACTCAGACAATTTGATTGATTGATTCCAAAACACTAATCAGATTGGTCACAACGCAAACTCCCACAGAAGCATCATGGAAGAAATAAGAGCAGGACTCAAATTCATCTTGAAAAGAGAGGGAATAGAAAACCAGGGAGGATAGGAGGAGGGAGGGCAGGAGGAGAGATAGAGGGATGAAGGGCAGGAGGAGGACAGAGACAAAAATACCTGGAGAGAGTGATATCTGAGATGGGAGGAGGATGGTGGAGGCAGGTAACTCTCTCAGGCAGTAGAATATAGCAAGACATAGAAGCCTAATTACAGTGACTCCATTGTGGGTTGTGGACCCACTGAGGCAATATTTCATAGGAAATCCTATTAGGTTGTACATTGGGTTTGGTAACTTGGTGGGTCACAAGGAAAACTGGTAACACTTAATAATAGCTTTCATTAATGAGCCATTAACTATTAACAAGTAGTAGGAGAAGATTAAAAGTTAAAATATGTTTATTGTCACGTTACCAAACACCCCTAAGATGCAATTGGAACACAGTCTGCACATGGCAGCTACATTTACATATTAGTCATTTAGCAGACGCTCTTATCTAAAGTAACTTACAGTAGTGAGTGTCTTCATTTTCATACACTTTCTCCTACTGTTCCCCCGTGGGAATCGAACTCACAACCCTGCTCTATCAACCGGGCCACATGGGACGTATATGTTTTGACATCCCAGTGAGTACACCTCACCTCAGCCAGTGTAGAGGCATGAGGCGCCAGTAGGACTGTTGCGGTGACCGTATTTACCACCACACCGGCAGTCAGCAGTCATCAAATTCCATGTGACCATTTAGTCACTGTAATTAGGCTTCTCCAAGCTCTGCTGCTGCTGCTGGTCATTAGTAGCCTACCAAACGTGCTAACTGCCTGGTACTCAGCACTCTATTGTCCCTCTAATCACTCTGACATCAATGCAAATGTATCGAAAATCTAATCAAACACTTCATGAGAACACATGAGCTCATGTTGCGCAACATTTCGATAGGCAATGCAATTGCATGAGAAAACAGAGTGATGGCCTCTACTAAAAAGAGGAGGATCCCATCAGCTTTCTATAGGCTAGGCCTACTATATTTATTTCCTAATATTAAGCACATTGCTTATATTTACAACAGGAGTATAGCCTACCTGGCCGGCATGAAAATGAACCACGGAAATAGTGTCCTCCATTCGCTATTTAAGTGCATCGATTACGTGTCCCCCCCTGTTTTAAGACAGGTGCATGATAATGTCAAAAAAATCAAAACAAATTTCAAAAATCAAAACAAATTTCACACATTATTTAGTATATGCAACGACAAGATTCAATCAAGAATAGTCTGATGGGTGACAATATTAGCCTATCACTTGTGAATGATATATTATCACCTGTGAATAAGAAACAATGCCTTTTTTTGCGACTTTTTCTAATCATAGTCGCACACCTCATGTAGCCTATCCCATAAGCCTGTATGTTTTGATAAGGTTTGTATTACAACTAAAGTGGCCAAATAACTTCTTAGAATTAAGCACATTCTGCTTTACAAGGGGTGTAGAGCCTAACTGGCATACATAAGCAGCCTGTGAGTTACAAGTTTGGGAAAGATCATTTTCACCATAAAAATGCACCTTTATAATAAAAACATTACATGCATAATTGCTGTTGTTCTCACTTTTGATAATGGTGTTTTTCCACTAATGGAACATACTGCCATGTGTGCATTGCTGTGCGTATAATGTGAAGAAATAGCCTAATAGTTTATCAACATTTTAAGCTAAAACTTCTGAACTGTTGTGTCAGCCTCATTTGGTAAAAATAGTTTTTTTGATGCTACTGGTTGCATTAATTTGGGATCTATCACATCCCACAACTGTCCCAGACTATATTTGTAATATTTATTTCTCACACAGAATAGGTCGACTTTTGTACTATGGGGGATAGTAGATTGACATATGCTAGTGCTTTTGCTGGACGTTAGGCCTACTCATCTTGTTGGCTGACGAAAAGTAAATGTGGACACTTCCATTATCTTCAATATGCACCTCGGAATTGGATAAGAACGCGCGCGGTTACATCCCCGATGTGTCTGTCTTCACTTGTAGCCTGTGAGAAGACCTGATCACGTGACGGAGAGCCATGTGAGTGAGAAGTGCTTCGGAGCGCACAGTACTCAGGGAGAAGGGCACTTGCCACAAAAAGCATGGCTTTTTACCACACACAAAGGGGATGCCGCTGTGAAATTTGGGCCATTATCAAGTGCTTGTCAAATTGTGAATGAGTGACTGATGAAGTGTGTGCAGCCTGCGCAAAAAACTAAGCAGAGCTCATGCCTTTCAAGCGACTGTTTTCAAATCATCATTAGAGTAGCATCATACGTATTAAAAACGTATTAAAAATCTAAACATATAGCCCAACGTTTGTAAAACAACTAAAGTTACATTAGTAACTCTAAATGAAGCATATGGGAATATCTATTTCTTTAACCGCTCAACACAGAATAGCCACGTGAGCACACCCACAAATAGTTTGGAGAAAATATACTTTCTATTTTGTACAGCTTTGTTCAATTGTATTCTTCATACTATAAAATAATGCCACAGAATTCTAAGCAAATCTTGTCTGCTAAATGAACTAGTGTAGCCCACAGCCAATTGACACAGCCAGACCAGGGCCTAACGTAAGGACAACTCAGGATATGCTATTCTGTTCTTCTGAAATAGACTACATTTTCTTCATATCCTGCTTCCTCGATCGGTGTTGTTTGATACCCCTGTTTCCTTCCTGCAATCTGAGAGGTGCTGTGGCTACTGACTTTCACCCCTCCTTTCTCTACCTCTTTCTCTCTCTTTCAAGTTTCAATGTCAAGTTCACAAATACAGTCAGATGCCTTTCTCGATAGCTCTAAACCCAACAATGCAGTAATCAATGTCGTGTAGTAATACAAATACCATAAGGTAGAACAAAGAAAATAAAAATGAGAAATAACAAGAACATGAGAAGTAAGTAAGCTATTTACAGGATCAGTTCCAAAACCATATTTACGTGCAGGGATACTGGAGTGATAGATGTAGATATCTATAGGGGAAAGGTGACTAGGTATCAGAATATGATAGAGAAACAGCAGCGTATATGATAATTGTATGTGAGTGTGTATGCGTGTGTTTTAAATGTGTCAGTTATGTGTGTGTGAGCAAATTAAGTGACTGTGTGTGTGTGTGTGAGTGTAAGTTGGAATGTCAGTGTGCGTGAGTGTGTAGAGTCCTGTCAGTGTGCACAGAGACAGCGCAACATTTTTAATAAAATACAAGGGTCAACTCAGATAGTCCGTGTAGCCATTTTGTTAACTATTTAGCAGTCTTATGGCTTGGGGATAGAAGTTGTTCAAAAGCATGTTGGTGTCGGACTTGATACACCTGTACCGCTTGCCATGTGGAAGCAGAGAGAACAGTTTATGGCTTGGGTGTCTGGAGTCTTTAATGATTTTCCAGGCCTTCCTTTCACACCGCCTTATATAGAGGTCCTGGATTGCAGGGAGCCCAGCCCGAGTGATTTACTGGGCTGTCAATCGCATTGACCTACAGAGGGTGGTGCTGTTGCCATATCAAGCATTGATGCAGCCAGTCAAGATGCTCTCAATGGTGCAGATGTAGAACTTTATCAGGATTTGATGGCCCATGCCAAACATTTACAACCTGAGGGGGAAGAGGCGCTGTAGCACCTTCTTCACTCCTGGTTTTGTGTGTGTGGAACATTTGAAGTCTTTAGTGATTTGGACACAGAGGAAATTGAAGCTCTAGACCCGCTCCACTGCAGCCCGGCGATGTGGATGGGGGCGTGCTCGTTTTCCTAGTCTCCACGATCAGCTCCTTGGTTTTACTGAAGTTGAGGGAGAAGTTGTTCGTCCCGGCACCATACTGCCAGGTCACTGACCTCCTCCCTGTAGGCTGCCTCATCGTCGCCGGTGATCAGTCCTACCACTGTTGTGTTGGAGTCATGGGTAGCCACACAGTTGTGGGTGAACAGGGAGTACAGGAGGGGACTCAGCACACACCCCTGTGGGGCCCCCGTATTGAGGGTCAGCGTGGCGGAGGTGATGTTTCCTACCCTCACCACCTGGGGTTGGCCTGTGAGGAAGTCCAGGATCCCATTACAGAGAGAGGTGTTCAGTCCCAGGATCCTAAGCTTGGTGACGAGCTTGGAGGGGACAATGGTGTTGAACGAGCTGTAGTCAATTAACAGCATTCTCACATAGGTATTCCTCTTGTCTATGTGGGTGAGGGCTGTGTGGAGAGCAATTCAGATTACATCGTCTATGGATATGTTGGGGCAGTATGCAAATTGGAGTGGGTCTAGGGTGTCTGGGATGATGGAGTTGATGTGTGCCATAACCAGCTTTTCAAAGCATTTCATGATTACTGATGTGAGTGCTTCAGGGCGGTAGACATTGTGGTATAAAGCCTTAAAGGCGCTGCATGGTCATTCCGACATCTGCATTGGCCGTGCATCATTTATGGTGATATAGCCTCTGTAGAAGTTAGGGCATTCATACTTCTTGTGCTTCACGGAGCAGAGCTGTTGTGAAGGAAGTTGTCAAGGAAATGAGTTTGTGTTTATACAAGACCTCCCACCCCCACCTACTGTCAATCAATCATGTCAATGTGGATCTATACAGAGCCCGTGCGGTACCGAGCTCAACTTGGCTTCTGCATGCATTCAGAGGCTCCGCAATTGCGTCACACCATCCGTACAGCGCCTCCGAGCACATTTTCAAATCAAGCATAAATAGTCTCTTAGAGTTCTTGGGAACAGGAATGATGGTGGTCTGCTTGAGACGTGGGGATTACAGACTGGGACAAGGAGAGGTTGAAAATGACTGTGAATATGCCTGCCAGCTGTTCTGCGCATGCTCTGAGAATGCACCCTGGAATATTGTCTGGCTACGTGGCCTTGCGAGTGTTGATCTGATTAAAAACCTTACTCAACACGGCCTCAAAGAGAGTCAGATCACCAATTCCTCTGGGTTGGTGGGGGCCCTCACGCACGGCACGGTGTTGTTATTGTCGAAGCATGAATAAAATGCATTGAGTTGGTCTGGTAGAGAGGCATCGTTGGGCAGGTCACGGCTGGGTTTTCCGTTGTAATCCGTAATGGACTGTAGCCCCTGCCACATACGGTGGGCGTCGGAGCCTGTGTAATAAGATTCCACCTTGTCCCTATATTATACTTTTGCTCCTTAGGATCTGTGCTGACACAATATTGGGGAGGTGCACAAGCCTGTGTGTGTGTTCAGACTAAAGAGACAGCTGCTTTCAACCCCTATCACATCATTTAGGATACACGGGCCAGATACAGGGCCCACTGAGTCCGACCTGAACTTCTCTCTCTCACACACACACACACACACACACACACACACACACACACACACACACACACACACACACACACACACACACACACACACACACACACACACACACACACACACACACACACACACACACACACAGTGTCTGTCTGGGCCTTCATACAGAGACGCACACATCTCCTGTGACAGTGTCAGAACAACTCTGCTTAAACAGTAACATACAATAGAGAAGAAAGCAGAGGGAGATGTGTGTGTAAGGTAGGGGAGAGAGAGAATTTTGATTTAAAAGCTCATTTGTCTGGGGGAGAGCCCACCCCAGAGGGCTGCATTATAAACCGTAATAGCTTTACATGTTAATCTGCGACTCTTTTCTTTGAGCTTAATGAACACATTCATCCTCGGGTGTGTGTGTACTTGGTGTGGGTGTGTGTGTGTCATTAGAGTCAAGTTATTCTGAGATATATGCATACATGAACGCACATTAAACACAGATTACACATAAGCTACCGGTCAAAAGTTTTAGAACACCTACTCATTCAAGGGTTTTCTTTATTTTACTATTTTTTACATTGTAGAATAATAGTGAAGACATCAGCACTATGAAATAACACTCATGGAATCATGTAGTTACCAAAATATATTTTATAGTTAAGATTCTTCAAATAGCCACCCTTTGCCTTGATGACTGGGTGTCAGGATGGGGTAAGACAGGGTGTCAGGGTGGGGTAAGACAGTGTGTCAGGATGGGGTAAGACAGGGTGTCAGGGTGGGGTAAGACAGGGTGTCAGGGTGGGGTAAGACAGGGTGTCAGGGTGGGGTAAGACAGGGTGTCAGGGGGGTAAGACAGGGTGTCAGGGTGGGGTAAGACAGGGTGTCAGGGTGGGGTAAGACAGGGTGTCAGGGTGGAGTAAGACAGTGTCAGGGTAGGGTAAAAAAGGGTGTCAGGGTGGGGTAAGACAGGGTGTCTGGGTAGAGTAAGACAGGGTGTCAGGGTGGAGTAAGACAGGGTGTCAGGGTGGAGTAAGACGGTGTCAGGGTATGGTAAAAAGGGTTTCAGGGGGTAAGACAGGGTGTCAGGGTGGAGTAAGACAGGGTGTCAGGGTGGGGTAAGACAGGGTGTCAGGGTGGAGTAAGACAGTGTCAGGGTAGGGTAAAAAAGGGTGTCAGGGTGGGGTAAGACAGGGTGTCTGGGTAGAGTAAGACAGGGTGTCAGGGTAGGGTAAGACAGGGTGTCAACGTGGGGTAAGACAGGGTGTCAGGATAGGGTAAGACAGGGATCTAATGATGCCATGACTGATAAATCAGCACAATCAGAGCACAGGGGATGGGTATTATTCCCAACCAAAAACACACATCAACATACACACAACATTTACAGACTACAGTATGTGTGTGTGTGTGGTCTCTCCCATCCGCTCTTTCAGTGAGGAGTTAACTGTCTGCTTTAGTGAGCTTGAGCCTCAGCCATAATGCCTCTCTCTGCCCCAGGCTTCTGACTGGATAACTAATATGTCTGTTATAATTGAAATAAAACATTAAGCTGAACCTACCAGGATTTGACAACAGTTCGACAGTGCGTTCACACACACACACAAACTGAAGCAGGCAGCCACAGGCCATGTACACTAGCAGGCAGCCATGTTCAGTGGTGTAAAGCACTAAGTAAAAATACTTTAAAGTACTACTTAAGTAGTTTTTGGGGGTATCTATACTTTACTTTATTTATTTATCTATATTATTTTTTTACCCCAATTTCGTGGTATCCAATTATTAGTAGTTACTGTCTTGTCTCATCGCTACAACTCCCGTACGGGCTCGGGAGAGACGAAGGTCGAGAGCCATGCATCCTCCGAAACACAACCCAAACAAGCCGCACTGCTTCTTAACACAGTGCGCATCCAACCCGGAAGCCAGCCGCACCAATGTGTCGGAGGAAACACTGTACACCTAGCGACCTGTTCAGTGTGCACTGCGCCCGGCCCGCCACAGGAGTTGCTAGTGCGCGATGAGACAAGGATATCCCTACCGGCCAAACCCTCCCTAACCCGGACGACACTAGGCCAATTGTGCGTCGCCCCATGGACCTCCCGGTCGCGGCCGGCTGCGACAGAGCCTGAGCTTGAATCCAGAGACTGTGATGCAGTGCCTGAGACCACTACGATGCAGTGCCTGAGACCACTACGATGCAGTGCCTGAGACCACTACGATGCAGTGCCTGAGACCACTACGATGCAGTGCCTGAGACCACTACGATGCAGTGCCTGAGACCACTGTGCCACCCGAGAGGCTTACTATTTATATTTTTGACAACTTTTACTCTTCTCTACGGTCCTAAAGAAAATAAATGTACTTTTTACTCCATATATTTTCCCTGACAAACAAAAGTACTTGTTACATTTTAAAAGCTTAGCAGTACAGGAAAATGGTCCAATTCACACATGTATCAAGAGAACATCCAAATCAAATCAAATTTTATTGGTCTCATACACGTGTTTAGCAGATGTTATTGAAGGTGTAGTGAAATGTTTGTGTTTCTAGCTCCAACAGTGCAGTAATATCTAAAAGTAATATTTAACAATTTCACAACAATACACACAAATCTAAAGTAAAGGAATGGAATTAAAAATATTAATAATATTTAACAATTTCACAACAATACACACAAATCTAAAGTAAAGGAATGGAATTAAAAATATATAAATATTTGGGCGAGCAATGTTGGAGCGGCCTAGACCAAGACACATTAGAATAGAATACACTATATACACATGAGACGAGTAATGCAAAATATGTAAACATTATTAAAGTGACTAGTGTTCCATTATTAAAGTGGCCAGTCTATATTTCAACTGGCTCACCCGTCTCAATGTCTCCTGAATGCCCATCTGTTAGCCTGCTAGCCGCGGCCTGCTAGCTGTCTAGAGCACACCGGACTGTTAGCTGAAGAAGTCCATCAGCACATTTTTTAGGGCTACTATACCTATTTTGCCAATTGGCCTGGACCCTTCTACGACACGGAGCCCTGCTGATCCATCACGACTGATCTGCCGACATAACCACATGAACGGGCTACACACATCCTACCATACCTTTGTCTGTACATTATGACTTGAATCTATTCTACCGTGCCCAGAAACCTGCTCCTATTACTCTCTGTTTCGTACTAGACGACCAGTTCTTGTAGCCTTTAGCCATACCTTTATCCTGCTCCTCCTCTGTTCATCTGGTGATGTAGAGGTTAACCCAGGCCCTACAGTGCCTTCCTAACCATCTTAAATAAGCATGCCCCATTCAAAAAAATGTAAAACCAGGAACAGATATAGCCCTTGGTTCACTCCAGACCTGACTGCCCTTGACCAGCACAAAAACATCCTATGGCGTACTGCATTAGCATCGAATAGCCTCTGCGATATGCAACGTTTCAGTTAGGAAGTTAAGAACCAATATACGCAGGCAATTAGGAAAGCAAAGGCTAGCTTTTTCAAACAGAAATTTGCATCCTGTAGCACAAACTCCAAAAAGTTCTCCTGCTCACTGCACTGAGGCTAGGAAACACTGTCACCACCGATAAATCCATGACAATTGAGAATTTCAATAAGCATTCTACTACGGCTGGCCTTGCTTTTCACCTGGCTACACTACCCCGGTCAACAGCCCTGCACCCACCACAGAAACTCGCCCAAGCCTTCCCCATTTCTCTTTCACTCAAATCCAGATAGCTGATGTTATGAAAGAGCAGCAAAATCTGGACCCCTACAAATCAACCGGGCTAGACAATCTGGACCCTCTCTTTCTAAAATTATCCACCGAAATTGTTGCAACCCCTATTACTAGCCTGTTCAACCTCTCTTTCGTGTCGTCTGAGATCCCCAAAGATTGGAAAGCTGCCACAGTCATCCCCCTCTACAAAGGGGTAGACACTCTAGACCCAAACTGCTACAGACCTATATCTATCCTACCCTGTATTTCTAAGGTCTTCGAAAGCCAAGTCAACAAACAGATCACCAACCATTTAGAATCCCACTCTACCTTCTCCTCCATGCAATCTGGTTTCAGAGCTGGTCATGGGTGCACCTCAGCCACGCTCAAGGTCCTAAACGATATCATAACCACCATCGATAAGAGACAATACTGTACAACTGTATTCATCGACCTGGCCAAGGCTTTCGACTCTGTCAATCACCACATTCTTATCGGCAGACTTGACAGCCTTGGTTTCTCAAATGATTGCCTCGCCTGGTTCACCAACTACTTCTCAGACAGAGTTCAGTGTGTCAAATCGGAGGGCCTGTTGTCCGGACTTCTGGCAGTCTCTATGGGGGTGCCACAGGGTTCAATTCTCGGGCCGACTCTCTTCTCTGTATACATCAATGATGTCGCTCTTGCTGCTGGTGATTCTCTGATCCACCTCTACGAAGACGACACCATTCTGTATACTTCTGGCCCTTCGTTGGACACTTTGTTAACTCTTGCGACGAGCAATCCCGTATCCGGGATCGTAATTATAGCCTCAAGCTCATTACCATAACGCAACGTTAACTATTCATGAAAATCGCAAATGAAATGAAATAAATATATTGGCTCTCAAGCTTAGCCCTTTGTTAACAACACTGTCATCTCAGATTTTCAAAATATGCTTTTCAACCATAGCTACACAAGCATTTGTGTAAGAGTATTGATAGCTAGCATAGCATTAAGCCTAGCATTCAGCAGGCAACATTTTCACAAAAACAAGAAAAGCATTCAAATAAAATCATTTACCTTTGAAGAACTTCAGATGTTTTCAATGAGGAGACTCTCAGTTAGATAGCAAATGTTCAGTTTTTCCAAAAATATTATTTGTGTAGGAGAAATCGCTCCGTTTTGTTCATCACGTTTGGCTAAGAAAAAACCCTGAAAATTCAGTCATTACAACGCCAAACTTTTTTCCAAATTAACTCCATAATATCGACAGAAACATGGCAAACGTTGTTTAGAATCAGTCCTCAAGGTGTTTTTCACATATCTATTCGATGATATATCATTCGTGGAAGTTTGGTTTCTCCTCTGAACCACATGGAAAAATGCATGCAGCTGGAGATTACGCACCAATTTCGACGGAGGACACCAAGCGGACACCTGGTAAATGTAGTCTCTTATGGTCAATCTTCCAATGATATGCCTACAAATACGTCACAATGCTGCAGACACCTTGGGGAAACGACAGAAAGTGTAGGCTCATTCTTTGCGCATTCACAGCCATATAAGGAGACATTGGAACACAGCGCCTCCAAAATCTGGGGCATTTCCTGTTTGAAATTTCATCTTGGTTTCGCCTGTAGCATCAGTTCTGTGGCACTCACAGATAATATCTTTGCAGTTTTGGAAACGTCAGAGTGTTTTCTTTCCAAAGCTGTCAATTATATGCATAGTCGAGCATCTTTTCGTGACAAAATATCTTGTTTAAAACGGGACCGTTTTTCATCCAAAAATGAAATACTGCCCCCAGAGTTTCAAGAGGTTATTAACTAACCTCCAGACGAGCTTCAATGCCACACACCATTCCTTCAGTGGCCTCCAACTGCTCTTAAACGCAAGTAAAACTAAATGCATGCTCTTCAATCGATCACTGCCCACACCTGCCCACCCGTCCAGCATCACTACTCTGGACGGTTCTGACTTAGAATATGTGGACAACTACAAATACCTAGTTGTCTGGTTAGACTGTAAACTCTCCTTCCAGACTCACATTAAGCATCTCCAATCCAAAATTAAATCTAGAATTGGTTTCCTATTTCGCAACAAAGCATCCTTCACTCATGCTGCCAAACTCCGTAAAACTGACTATCCTACCGATCCTTGACTTCGGCGATGTAATTTACAAAATAGCCTCCAACACTCTACTCAGCAAATTGGATGCAGTCTTTCACAGTGCCAGCCGTTTTGTCACCAAAGCCCCATATACTACCCACCACTGCGACCTGTATTATCTCATTGGCTGGCCCTCGCTTCATACTCGTCGCCAAACCCACTGGCTCCAGGTCATCTATAAGTCTTTGCTAGGTAAAGCCCCACCTTATCTCAGCTCACTGGTCACCATAGCAGCACCCACCCGTAGTCCGCGCTCCAGCAGGTATATCTTAGTGGTCACCACCTAAGCCAATTCCCCCTTTGGCTACCTTTCCTTCCAGTTCTCTGCTGCCAATGACTGGAACGACCTGAAAAAAAAAATCACTGAAGCTGGAGACTCATATCTCCCTCACTAACTTTAAGCACCAGCTGTCAGAGCAGCTCACAGATCACTGTACCTGTATATAGCCCTTCTGTAAATAGCCCATCCAACTACCTCACCCCCCATACTATTATTTATTTGATTTATTTTGCTCCTTTTCACCCCAGTATCTCGACTTGCACACTCATCTTCTGCACATCTATCACTCCAGTATTTAATTGCTATAATGTAATTATCTCGCCACTATGGCCTATTTATTGCCTTATCTCCCTTATCCTACCTCATTTTCACACACTGTCTGTAGACCTTTAATTTGTATTATTGACTGCATGTTCGTTTATTCCATGTGTAACCCTGTGTTGTTTGTGTCGCACTGCTTTGCTTTATCTTGGCCAGGTCGCAGTTGTAAATGAGAACCTGGTTAAATAATGGTGAAAACAAATGTATATAGGACAGGTAGTTTGTCCCCGGTGATGCACAGACCGCACCACCCCTTGGAGAGCCCTGCGGTTGTGGGCGGTGCAGTTGCCGTACCAGGCGGTGATATAGTCTGACAGGATGCTCTCAATTGTGCATCTGTAAAAGTTTGTGAGGGTTTTAGGTGCCAAGCCAAATTTCCTCAGCCTCCTGAGGTTGAAGAGGCGCTGTTGCGCCTTCTTCACCACACTGCCTGTGTGGGTGGACCATTTCAGTTTGTCAGTGATGTGTATGCCGAGGAACTTGAAGCTTTCCACCTTATCCACTGCGGTCCCATCGATGTGGATAGGTGGGTGCTCCCTCTGCTGTTTCCTGAAGTCCACGATCAGCTCCTTTGTGTTAGATACTTTGAGTGAGAGGTTATTTTCCTGGCACCATAATCCCAGGGCCCTAACCTCCTCCCTGTAGGCTGTCTCGTCATTGCTGGTCATCCCTACTGCCTCTGATCTGGCGGACTCCATAACACAAATGCTTAATTTATAAATTATGGAGTGTGCCCATGGCTATCCATTTCCTGGTTGCTAAAATTCTAATAATTCATCTAATTTCAGTTTATGCGGCAAAACAAGCAAGTAGAAAATCATTTTACCATTTAAACTGTTGTGAAATATATTTTCTATAACCAAAAATATTGTATTTTCAGCTGTTTGAAGCTGGTGTAGAAAACCGAAAGTAAAAGATGCAAAAACAATTCTTAAAAGTGGGAAGCATTGAAATAGCGCACATAGAACAGATCTACCGGTTCTTAGACTTGTTTTCAATGAGAATGACAGATCTTTAACTCACATTTCTATGTGAGTTTTGTCAGGTTGCCCAAAAAGGTATATATTGCAGCTTTAATATAAGGAATTTGATATGATTTATACTTTTACGTTCGATACTTAACCCTTGCGTAGTCTTAACATTCTGTATACTCTCCTTGTCCTCATGGTCAAAAATGACCCGCCTTCACTAAACCCCTAACATAAAGCAGCTTAATTGAATTTTAAACCCCAAATCTATTTTGCATGAAGAAACAACCTGTCATTCATCACAAACTTTGTGAATATCTGGGATTTCCCTCTTCGCAATGCAGAAAGACTGCATTTAATCAGTGGACACCATTCGTCATAATTGTTTTCTTTACTAAAGTAGAGGTTTATTATTATTATTATTGAGAAAGGTCCTGCATAGGTGTAAACATACAGTAGTTATACTGACCCAAGAAAATTGTCCGATAGATCAATTCAGATAGCAGCCGATAAGACAGCTAACGATTAGCGGGCCGCAGATGGGCGTTCAGGTAACGTTGCGACAGAGGGGCCAGTTGCATATCTCCCTCGGGCAGATAACGTCTGTAGTCCAGTCGTGAAGGCCCGGTGGGGCTCCGCATCGGCAGTAAAACGGGTCCGGATAGGTGATTGTAGCCCAGGAGTGGCTGATGGAACTCGTCAGCTGGCTAGCTCTGGAATAATTTATGTTTGCTCCGGGACAAACGTAAGCCAATAGTCACTCGGATAGCAGCTAGCTGGCTGTCAGATCCAAGTGTAAATATCCAGAGCTTGTGGTAGAAATCCGGGGATATGGAGAGAAAATAGGTCCAGTATGCTCTGGTCTGAGTCGCGTTGTACAAAACTGGAGATAGCTTTTCGAGCTAAAGGATAGCTGATGACCACCAACCGTGGTTAGCTGAATACTAACGTTAGCCAGTAAACTGTAAACTGGCTAACTTCTGGCTATCTTCCATTGTGGATTTCAGATTTGAGGTGAATAATACTTTTTTTTATATTGGTGAGGCAGGTTGCAGGAGAGTGTTTTGAAGTTGAGACTTAAAAAAAATATATATATACATATAAAAAGATGCGAAGAAAAGATGTAAATATATATACAGTGGGGCAAAAAAGTATTTAGTCAGCCACCAATTGTGTAAGTTCTCCCACTTAAAAAGATGAGAGGTCTGTAATTGTCATCATAGGTACACTTCAACTATGACAGACAAAACGAGAAAAAAAAATCCAGAAAATCACATTGTAGGATTTTTCATGAATTTATTTGCAAATTATGGTGGATAAGTATTTGGTCACCTACAAACAAGCAAGATTTCTGGCTCTCACAGACCTGTAACTTCTTCTTTACGAGGCTCCTCTGTCCTCCACTCGTTACCTGTATTAATGGCACCTGTTTGAACTTGTTATCAGTATAAAAGACACCTGTCCACAACCTCAAACAGTCACACTCCACCCCAATCTCAATACCTTGTTATATACCCTTTGTTGGCAATGACAGAGGTCAAACGTTTTCTGTAAGTCTTCACAAGGTTTTCACACACTGTTGCTGGTATTTTGGCCCATTCCTCCATGCAGATCTCCTCTAGAGCAGTGATGTTTCGGGGCTGTTGCTGGGCAACACGGACTTTCAACTCCCTCCAAAGATTTTCTATGGGGTTGAGATCTGGAGACTGGCTAGGCCACTCCAGGACCTTGAAATGCTTCTTACGAAGCCACTCCTTCGTTGCCCGGGCGGTGTGCTTGGGATCATTGTCATGCTGAAAGACCCAGCCACGTTTCATCTTCAATGCCCTTGCTGATGGAAGGAGGTTTTCACTCAAAATCTCACGATACATGGCCCCATTCATTCTTTCCTTTACACGGATCAGTCGTCCTGGTCCCTTTGCAGAAAAACAGCCCCAAAGCATGATGTTTCCACCCCCATGCTTCACAGTAGGTATGGTGTTTTTTGGATGCAACTCAGCATTCTTTGTCCACCAAACACGACGAGTTGAGTTTTTACCAAAAAGTTATATTTTGGTTTCATCTGACCATATGACATTCTCCCAATCTTCTTCTGGACCATCCTAATGCTCTCTAGCAAACTTCAGACGGGCCTGCTTAAGCAGGGGGACACATCTGGCACTGCAGGATTTGAGTCCCTGGCGGTAGTGTATTACTGATGGTAGGCTTTGTTACTTTGGTCCCAGCTCTCTGCAGGTCATTCACTAGGTCCCCCACGTGTGGTTCTGGGATTTTTGCTCACCGTTCTTGTGATCATTTTGACCCCACGGGGTGAGATCTTGCGTGGATCCCCAGATCGAGGGAGATTATCAGTGGTCTTGTATGGCTTCCATTTCCTAATAATTGCTCCCACAGGTTTTCTTCAAACCAAGCTGCTTACCTATTGCAGATTCAGTCTTCCCAGCCTGGTGCAGGTCTACAATTCTGATTCTGGGGGCCTTTGACAGCTCTTTAGTCTTGGCCATAGTGGAGTTTGGAGTGTTACTGTTGAGGTTGTGGACAGGTGTCTTTTATACTGATAACAAGTTCAAACAGGTGCCATTAATACAGGTAACGAGTGGAGGACAGAGGAGCCTCTTAAAGAAGAAGTTACAGGTCTGTGAGAGCCAGAAATCTTGCTTGTTTGTAGGTGACCAAATACTTATTTTCCACCATAATTTGCAAATAAATTCATTAAAAATCCTACAATGTGATTTTCTGGATTTTTTTTCTCATTTTGTCTGTCATAGTTGAAGTGTACCTATGATGAAAATTACAGGCCTCTCTCATCTTTTTAAGTGGGAGAACTTGCACAATTGGTGGCTGACTAAATACTTTTTTGCCCCACTGTATACACGGAATACGACAAGACGAGGACAAAGGACGTCTGACTGCTATGTCATCTTGATTGTACATGAATAATGAATCATAACCAGTAGTATACACCAGGAATAATGAATCATAACCAGTAGTATCTACCAGGAATAATGAATCATAACCCATAGTATCTACCAGGAATAATGAATCATAACCAGTAGTATCTACCAGGAATAATGAATCATAACCAGTAGTATATACCAGGAATAGTGAATCAAATAATAATGAAAGATGTTTGGTGAATCTATGAATTATGTATGACCACTGGAGTTTTTGCCACTCAAAATATATATTTTTTATAGAATATTTTGAAATGCATTTCATCACTCAAAATCTTGCCAAAGCATATTCTGTAAGAGTGGTTAACATGAACTTAAAATAATTTCACATTATTTATATGAATCGGGTCATGAAAAAGGGAGAGGTTAAACGTAGGGTACTGTAAGTCTGACAAGCTTATTCCCACACTTTACGATAACTCTGTTGCAGTGGTCTTAGGTAGTCTCCATACAGGCTATTCCCTCCATCGCGACACTGCTGCTCAGTTGAAGAGCGTGTGCAGCACCACAGCACCATGCGCCATTGGAAGAGCACCCCTCAGCCTCAGAAGATGCTCTTCTGGAGGCAGGTGGTCATAGAGTCATTATACCCTAATGTAGGACTATATGCCTACTAGCCAAATAAAGTACAGAGCATGCATGATGCTTGCAACTCATCCTTCATTCAGTTCAGTCAGTCAGTATGTCATCCATTCAGTCATTTGCCTGAGTTGCAATAGGAACTAAATCATAGAATAGAACAGTCTTATCCATTTCTTTATTGAAATCCATGTGTGTATTCAAATTTGTCAAAATTCTCCAAAGTTCTTTAGCCTATCACTTTAATAATTCAATAATTAATGTTGGCCTATACAAATTAAAAAGGCCTTCAACTTGTATGTATTACAATTTAAGATATAATTTTGGGTACGAGTGTCTTTTAATTGTAGAACTTTATTTGTGTTTTCTAACTGTTTTTATTATAGGGCTCACCTATAGAGACCCTAGCTCACAGTCCTCTAAATATAGCCTCTAAATATTTTTTGCACCAAAATAGTTGAAGCACGTGCAGTGGCTGATAGGGAAAACAGATCTGGCAATAAGAATAGGCTATAGATAGTCTTGATCATTTGGGACCCCTTGGCTATTTCGCTCAGGAGAGGTTATAGCCAAGACTTTTTTTGTCTCATTTATTAATATGGATATACCCTCTGTGTGATGACGTTGTATAACACAAATGGCTATAACAAGCCTACATACAGAGTGGAATTCACTAATAAAACAGTCAAAATGCCTAATATAAGGTCTACAGTCCGCGTTCCCAACTACTTATGCTTCTTTATCATTCTCACACAAGTCATTTGCTGAAGGCCCAAGCCTATACTACATCATTTACTGGTATAACATTGTTATTGAATGCAGTTCTAAAACAAGCTCTAGACTTTTATTTTGGAAATTAAACCAGAAGCTGCAAAGCAACTCTAATGTGTGGTCTGAAGTTGCTTGATTGACTATCTAACTTCAAATAGCTACGTTCGGTTCATGTCCTTTGCAGATGCCACATTACTGACAAAAGTTTGTACGCATAAAAAAGATGTTTAACCGAGTGAAGGGAGACATAAAGTAAGAATTGAAAGAATAAGTGTTAATTCATAGTCGTAACGTAGGGTTTGTACGTTTACAGATCGATTCATGTTTGACGCATGGATTTTCTTACGACGCTAACAATTTACGTATGGATTTTCTTATAGTCCTAACGATACGTTTGTTCAACCTTTTGGCAGGTATCTGGCTACCTAGTCTAGTTTGTGGTGCGGGAATAATTACAAGCAGAGAATGCCAAAGCTGTCATCAAGGTGAAGGGTGGCTACTTTGAAGAATCTCTTTGTTTAACACTTTTTTGGTTGCTACATGATTCCATGTGCTATTTCATAGTTTTGATGTCTTCACTATTATTCTACAATGCAGAAAATAGTAAAAATAAAGAAAAACCCTTGAATGAGTAGGTGTTTCTAAACTTTTCACTGGTACTGTACATATTCAACTTTTTTTTAAAGTGGTCATTTAGCAGACACTCTTATCGAGAGCAACTTACAGGAGCAATTAGGGTTAAATGCCTTACTCAAGGACAGACAGATTTTTTACCTAGTCTGCTCGGGAATTCGAAACAGCGACCTTTCAATTACTGGACCAATACTCTTAACCCTTAGGCTACCTGCTGCCTGTTCCAGGATTTATCCGATGGCATTGAGGAGTTTATCACATCAGTCACCAGGCTTCATTAATAAGGGCATCGATGATGTCGTCCCCAGAAACTTGGATTACAGGCAACAGGCCAGAGCTTCCGCTTTCAAGGAGTGGGACACTAATCTGGACGCTTATAAAAAAAAATCCCACCACACGCTCCGACAAACCATCAAAAAGGCAAAGTGTCAATACAGGACCAAGATCGAATCCTACTACATGCTCGACAGATGTGGCAGGTTTTGCAAAATATCATGGAATACAAAGGGAAAACCAGCCGTGAACTGTCCAGTAACGCAAGCACATAGCTGAGAAAAGTACGGGTGCTGCAGCACCCCCTGAAAAATCTGAACATCAAAAGATATATAAATTCTCACAAAAGTAATGCACTGGGCCTTTACTATTCCTGTATTAGCGGACGAATGTAGCCGACTGTAGAGCGGGCATATCCACCCTCCCTTCTTCGCTGTGAAAGAAATCACACCACCTCCAAACATCTTCCCGCGGCTATGCGCAAGCCTACCAGATGAGGTAAATACCTTCTATGCTCGCTTCGAGGCTAGCAACACTGAACCATGCATGAGAGAACCAGCTGTTCTGGATGATTGAGTGATTAACCTCTCCGTAGCCAATGTAAGTATGACCTTTAAACAGGTTAACATTCACAAAGCCACTGGGCCAGACGGATTACCTGGACACGTACTCAGAGCATGCACTGACCTGCTGCTTAGTTATTATTAAAAACTGCATTATTTCCGGCGCCGACAGAGATGGCCGCCTCGCTTCGCGTTCCTAGGAAACTATGCAGTTTTTTGTTTTTTTACGTGTTATTTCTTACACTAGTACCCCAGGTCATCTTAGGTTTCTTTACATACAGCCGACAAGAACTACTGAATATAAGATCAGCGTCAACTCACCATCAGTACGACCAAGAATATGTTTTTCGCGACGCGGATCCTGTGTTCTGCCTTACAACCAGTGTAACCGAGTGGATCACATGCAGCGACCAAAAAAAAAACGACTCAGAAAAAGAGGGAAACGAAGCGGTCTTCTGGTCAGACTCCGGAGACGGGCACATCGTGCACCACTCCCTAGCATTCTTCTTGCCAATGTCCAGTCTCTTGACAACAAGGTTGATGAAATCCGAGCAAGGGTAGCATTCCAGAGGGACATCAGAGACTGTAACGTTCTCTGCTTCACGGAAACATGGCTAACTGGAGAGACGCAATCCGAAGCGGTGCAGCCAGCGGGTTTCTCCACGCATCGCGCCGACAGAAACAAACATCTTTCTGGTAAGAAGAGGGGCGGGGGCGTATGTCTTATGGCCAACGTGACATGGTGTGATGAAAGAAACATACAGGAACTCAAATCCTTCTGTTCACCTGATTTAGAATTCCTCACAATCAAATGTAGACCGCATTATCTACCAAGAGAATTCTCTTCGATTATAATCACAGCCGTATATATCCCCCAAGCAGACACATCGATGGCTCTGAACGAACTTTATTTAACTCTCTGCAAACTGGAAACGTTTTATCCGGAGGCTGCATTCATTGTAGCTGGGGATTTTAACAAGGCTAATCTGAAAACAAGACTCCCTAAATTTTATCAGCATATCGATTGCGCAACCAGGGGTGGAAAGACCCTGGATCATTGTTACTCTAACTTCCGCGACGCATATAAGGCCCTGCCCCGCCCCCTTTCGGAAAAGCTGACCACGACTCCATTTTGTTGATCCCTGCCTACAGACAGAAACTAAAACAAGAAGCTCCCACGCTGAGGTCTGTCCAACGCTGGTCCGACCAAGCTGACTCCACACTCCAAGACTGCTTCCATCACGTGGACTGGGAGATGTTTCGTATTGCGTCAGACAACAACATTGACGAATACGCTGATACGGTGTGCGAGTTCATTAGAACGTGCGTTGAAGATGTCGTTCCCATAGCAACGATTAAAACATTCCCTAACCAGAAACCGTGGATTGATGGCAGCATTCGTGTGAAACTGAAGGCACGAACCACTGCTTTTAATCAGGGCAAGGTGTCTGGTAACATGGCTGAATACAAACAGTGCAGCTATTCCCTCCGCAAGGCTATCAAACAAGCTAAGCGCCAGTACAGAGACAAAGTAGAATCTCAATTCAACGGCTCAGACACAAGAGGTATGTGGCAGGGTCTACAGTCAATCACGGACTACAGGAAGAAACCCAGCCCAGTCACGGACCAGGATGTCTTGCTCCCAGGCAGACTAAATAACTTTTTGCCCGCTTTGAGGACAATACAGTGCCACTGACACGGCCTGCAACGGAAACATGCGGTCTCTCCTTCACTGCAGCCGAAGTGAGTAAGACATTAAAACGTGTTAACCCTCGCAAGGCTGCAGGCCCAGACGGCATCCCCAGCCGCGCCCTCAGAGCATGCGCAGACCAGCTGGCCGGTGTGTTTACGGACATATTCAATCAATCCCTATACCAGTCTGCTGTTCCCACATGCTTCAAGAGGGCCACCATTGTTCCTGTTCCCAAGAAAGCTAAGGTAACTGAGCTAAACGACTACCGCCCCGTAGCACTCACATCCGTCATCATGAAGTGCTTTGAGAGACTAGTCAAGGACCATATCACCTCCACCCTACCTGACACCCTTGACCCACTCCAATTTGCTTACCGCCCAAATAGGTCCACAGACGATGCAATCTCAACCACACTGCACACTGCCCTAACCCATCTGGACAAGAGGAATACCTATGTGAGAATGCTGTTCATCGACTACAGCTCGGCATTCAACACCATAGTACCCTCCAAGCTCGTCATCAAGCTCGAGACCCTGGGTCTCGACCCCGCCCTGTGCAACTGGGTACTGGACTTCCTGACGGGCCGCCCCCAGGTGGTGAGGGTAGGCAACAACATCTCCTCCCCGCTGATCCTCAACACTGGGGCCCCACAAGGGTGCGTTCTGAGCCCTCTCCTGTACTCCCTGTTCACCCACGACTGCGTGGCCATGCACGCCTCCAACTCAATCATCAAGTTTGCGGACGACACAACAGTGGTAGGCTTGATTACCAACAACGACGAGACGGCCTACAGGGAGGAGGTGAGGGCCCTCGGAGTGTGGTGTCAGGAAAATAACCTCACACTCAATGTCAACAAAACTAAGGAGATGATTGTGGACTTCAGGAAACAGCAGAGGGAACACCCCCATCCACATCGATGGAACAGTAGTGGAGAGGGTAGCAAGTTTTAAGTTCCTCGGCATACACATCACAGACAAACTGAATTGGTCCACTCACACAGACAGCATCGTGAGGAAGGCGCAGCAGCGCCTCTTCAACCTCAGGAGGCTGAAGAAATTCGGCTTGTCACCAAAAGCACTCACAAACTTCTACAGATGCACAATCGAGAGCATCCTGGCGGGCTGTATCACCGCCTGGTATGGCAACTGCACCGCCCTCAACCGTAAGGCTCTCCAGAGGGTAGTGAGGTCTGCACAACGCATCACCGGGGCAAACTACCTGCCCTCCAGGACACCTACACCACCCGATGCTACAGGAAGGCCATAAAGATCATCAAGGACATCAACCACCCGAGCCACTGCCTGTTCACCCCGCTGCCATCCAGAAGGCGAGGTCAGTACAGGTGCATCAAAGCTGGGACCGAGAGACTGAAAAACAGCTTCTATCTCAAGGCCATCAGACTGTTAAACAGCCACCACTAACATTGAGTGGCTACTGCCAACACACTGTCAATGACACTGACTCTACTCCAGCCACTTTAATCATGGGAATTGATGGGAAATGATGTAAATATATCACTAGCCACTTTAAACAATGCTACCTTATATAATGTTACTTACCCTACATTGTTCATCTCATATGCATACGTTGATACTGTACTCTATATCATCGACTGCATCCTTATGTAATACATGTATCACTAGCCACTTTAACTATGCCACTTGGTTTACATACTTATCTCATATGTATATACTGTACTCGATATCATCTACTGTATCTTGCCTATGCTGCTCTGTACCATCACTCATTCATATATCCTTATGTACATATTCTTTATCCCCTTACACTGTGTATGACAGTAGTTTTTTTTGGAATTGTTAGTTAGATTACTTGCTCGTTATTACTGCATTGTCGGAACTAGAAGCACAAGCATTTCGCTACACTCGCATTAACATCTGCTAACCATGTGTATGTGACAAATAAAATTTGATTTGATTTGATTTGATTTAGTGTCTTCACTGACATTTTCAACCTCTCGCTGACCCAGTCTGTAATACATACATGATTAAAGCAGACCTCCATAGTCCCTGTGCCCAAGAAAGCCAAGGTAGCCTGTCTAAATTACTATTGTACCATAGCACTCACATCTGTAGTCATGAAATGCTTTGAAAGGCTGGTCATGGCTCTCATCAACACCATCATCCCAGACACCCTGGACCCACTCCAATTTGTTTACCGCCTCAACAGATTTACAGATGATGCAATCTCTATTGCACTCCACACTGCCCTTTCCCACTTGGACAAAAGGAATACCTATGTAAGAATACTGTTCATTGACTACAGCTCCGCGTTAAACACCATAGTGCCCTCCATACTCATCACTAAGCTAAGGACCTTTGGATTAAAAATCTCCCTCTGCAAATAGATCCTGGACTTCCTGATGGGCCACCCCAGGTGTTGAGGGTAGGCAACAACACATCCGCCACACTGACCGTCAACACGGGGGCCACTCAGGGGTGCGTGCTTAGTCCGCTCCTGTACTCCCTGTTCACCCACATCTGCGTGGCCACGTATAACTCAAACACCAGCATTAAGTTTGCTGACAACACAACAGGGTAGGCCTGATCACTGACGACGATGAGACAGATTATAGAGAGAAGGTCAGAGACCTGGCAATGTGTTTCCAGGACCACTGCCTCTCCCCAATGTCTGCAAGACAAAGAAGCTGATCGTGGACTACAGGAAACAGAGGGCCGAGCACGCCCCCATCCACATCGATGAGGCTGTAGTGGAGCAGGTTGAGAGGTTAAAGTTCATCAGTGTCCACATCACTAAGGAATTATCATGGTCCACACACACCATCACAGTCTTCCCCCTCAGGAGTCTGAAAAGATTTGGCATGGCCCCACAGATCCTCAAAAAGTTAGAAAGCTGCACCATTGAGAGCCTCTTGACTGGTTGCATCACATCAGCAGTGTGGTTCTCCAATAAACTCAAAAACACACAATCACACATTCCAAATTGAAACACATTTTTTGGTAGGATTTTTTTTTTTTTACAATAACAACCTTACATAAACAAAATACAATAAACAGACACAGACCAATTTCAACAAACATGATTGACATCACACCTGCTCAGACGCACATGTTCCCACCTCAACCATGCGTATGTCTCAACCACAGTCTCCCTCAACCTTCATCCCCTGGAACTTTCCAGTGCTTGTAGCACTCTATTCTAGATGGCTTCAAATTGCACTCTTCTATTTTTCTCTGTAGCCCACACCTTTTCAATATATAAAAAATAATACATTTGATTCATCAACTGTCGAAGAGACTGAGGATCATTTGATGTCCAGTTTATGAGTAGAAGTTTTTTCAAAATCATTAGTGAGAAAAGTATGGTCCACCCCATTGGGCATATGAGGGTTTGGGCTATGTCCCAATTCTACCGTTGTGCCATTACACACTACCCATCATAGATTTCATGCAGACTGACATTTGATGTCATGAATCTTGCCCTGGAGGCAGAACTGAGCGATTTCCACTCGATGGGCTAGCTGCAAGGTCAAAATTGGCTATATCCCAAAAATACATCAAAACAAAAATGTGCTTTTTGTTCTTAATTTGAGGTTAGGGTTAGGTATCAGGGTTAGCAGTGTGGTTAAGGTTAGGGTTAAGATCAAGGTGAGGTTTAAAATCTGATTTGAATTATTTTAATGATCCAGGCTGCATCACATCTGGCTGTGATTGGGAGTCCCATAGGATGCACAATTGGCCCAGCGTTGCCTGGGTTAGGCCGTCATTGTAAATAAGAATGATTTCTTAACTGACTTGCCTAGTTAAATAAATGTTAAACTTTAAAAAATATATATGGCTGTGCCAGCTAGTGACCACTGGAGCTGCCTCCAGAACAAGATTCATTACAATAAATACCAACCTGTGGACTCCATGGTGGAACTCCCTCCATCCAATGCTTCCTTACATCAATCCAATGCTTTCTTACACCAACCCAATGCTTTTAAACCAATGACAGGGAGTTGGCAAATGCACACTTTGGCAGAAGGGTGGAGAATCAGGATGCAGCCACAGTCTCCTTTCCTGGTCTCCTGTCCTTCATTGCCATTGATAGGTCATTATAGAGATTGAGGGGAAGAGCAAGGGGGCTTGAACCAGTGGCCCTGTGGTAAGAGAGGATTAACTATAGACCATGACCATCATCTCCTCTAGCACAACAGCAGTAGTCTGGGGAGGACACCCCTTAAGATCCACACCTCTTGGCAGAAGCTCTGCTGGGTTATGGAGGTAATTGGATACATGTATGTGTGTGTGGTGTTCTCTCTCACCTGAGGTAGAGCCGCGTAGATCTGACGCTGGAGCACATCCCTTTCATGCAGCGCACCCTGCAGCTTGGTCTGTGATTGGATGAGTGTCTCCTGGGTCTCGCGCAGGGACTCCAGCAGCTTGTCTCTCTCGTCCAGCATGTTGACCATCAGTTGTTCGAAGTTGGCTTCCGGGTCCGAGCCGTTCTGAGCCCCTCCACCCCGGGGAGGACCCCCCGAGTCCCCCTCGGTGATCGTTGGCATCACCTCGCACATCATATTCGCTGCTTGGTGCTTACAGTCCTATAGGCGTGTATCGCTGTAATGATATGGGCGATATCCTCTGCTCTCTGTAGGCTACTCGCTGCCGCTGGCTAATAAACACAATGATTGATTGATGTGAATAGACTATTTATCGTTGATGATCGCGAGTATTAGAAAATTGCATTAATCATCTTAATGAAAAACTTCCAGAATCATGAAATTTAAATCAGGCGATTGTTGACCTTTTTTCCATGTCTGCCGGCGATGGTTCATCTGGCACATCCGCCCAACCCCGCGCGCCACTCATGTAATTCCAGTGCGTGTGATTTGATTGACGGATCAGAGACACTGTGATGCCGCCGCTGACCCTGTCGATGACATGTTCCAATCAAATGATCTGGGTTCCGAGGTTTATTAGGCGCTCTTTCGCTTCAACAGACACCAGTTGCCGATAACCTTTCACAGAGAGACGGCGATAGCCAGCTAGGCATGTCTGCGGCATCTGCCTTCTCAACCCCCCGCTGCCATCTCCACACCGCCACCGAGCAGACACACACACCACTCCTCCCTCTCCCTCACACACGGACTCCCGCAGCTGTCACCACTACCGCTACGGAAACCGAGCAACTCGCCGCTTTCTACAAAACAATTTAAGCATAATTTACATCGATGTCACCGCATGTGACCACAGCTATCCACATGGTCGCACGTCGTTTATTTCCCCCCTTTTGACCAGCGGACAAATTCAGTATTGTGTATTTAGACAACGGAAAATCTTCGAACGCTCTCTCCATAAAAAAAATTAAACATTTGCTCTAGCGGCAGAAGAACCCCTCACATCAGCACCACCTTGCGCGTCGACGCGCAATTATGCCACGCCGTGCATGCGCGCTCTGGCGACTGAGACCAAAATTGTGTCATGCGCAGCGCAGCCTGATGGGACCCGTTATGAATTATGGAACTGGAATGAAATGGAAATTAAAATACCGCATTGGGATATAAACTGGATGTTATTCATAAACAAATGCATTAGGGTGCCTAGCCTATAGCCCATTGGACAATAGTCTACCCATAACCCTTCCAAACACTGGCTTCTGTTTGTCTTATTTTAGTGCGTTGTTCAGTAACACCACCACGCCTGGAGGCTTGTGTTATATCTATAAATGCTGCATTTACCATTCATGAATCTATTTCTCATCTGATGCATTTTCGCCGGTATGGCAGAGCTATGACACAAATCCGGGATATTCAAAGGTTCTAGTATGACTATGGTTGACTGCAATTTCCGATTCCTGTATTGGGCTAGGCTACTGCACTGTAAAGACTATAAATTCATGTTTTGACTCATGTTATGACCAAATCATAAAATGTAGGACGTCAGTAAGCTAAAATGGTTTCATAGTAGCCTGGCTGTCTCTCTTATGCTACTTCATAAGATTTAAGATAACAAAATATGTTGGGATTTTAACTCAACCTTCATCAGAGATACTATTGAGGAGATGGAAAATTCCATTGGAATCGTATTATCGCCCGTTGTGTACGTTGCCCACGCGCCGTGCGGTGCATTCTGGGAGATTATGGGACAAGGGACGCTAGCCCCAAAACACAATATAAACATACATTTCGTAAACAATAAGTACAACATGATCAAATCTTTTCCGAGATAGTTCACTTGTTATCTGTAATATAGTATAGCTTGAAATCGTGACATGACGTACTTTCGAGGAATTAGGCAGGGTTTTCAACATTTGATGCGTTCAAGACAACTGGGACCTACGTGGTCAAATCACAACGTTAGTAATCTTCAAGTCGGAAAGTCGGAGCTCTAGAAAGAGGCCCGAATTCCCGAGGCGGAATTGTTAGTTGGATGACCGTTTAAAACTATTTTCCCAGTCAGGGCTAGTTTTTTCCAAGTTAACAGTTGTTTGAACGCGGCATCATACCCTGATTTTGATAAGGGATTGCGTGACGATTACACAATTGTTCGACAGTCTGCTGGTGTGGCGTTATACGTTCCTCCATTCCTTTTTCAATGGGATTCCTATCTCCTCCTGTCCTTAATATATCTGTCCTCATTCTGGGTAACCGACTAATCTGATTGGCGAATGACCACTCTTGTCCAATCAAATTCGATAAGGATGAGCTCGTCGTTGACAACTGAAACGAAGGAAGTCTCGCGTTATTTAATGAACGTCAACTAATTTGCGGCAGTCCCATGATGGCTGAAGATCCTGGAGGAACATTTTTCGATTGCTGTCCCACCTTTTTCTCTTTCTCTTTACCTCTGCTTGTCATAGAGACATGGCAGGACAAACAGCCTCGATAAGTGGCCACAGACCCCTCTTACCGTCATGCCCAAGAAAGGGAACCGAAAACGGCTGAAATTTCGGTCCGGGGACATCTGCTCCGAGTCAGGTAGCTAGCTCGCTAAAGCGAAGTCTTTGACCCTGACGTCGGCTTTCAGTGGTGGACATATTGGGTTGATCCTCGAGGATAAAAATCAAACTACCCGATTCTATTACCATCATTGATTAAAAAAATAATAATTGTATGTGCATATTTATGAGGCTTGCAATGTCAGAAAGGTATGTAGGCCTATTTTTGGTCGACATACCCATCAGAGGCGCATCGTAATGTAGCTAACGTTAGTTAGTCAGTAGGGTTCGTGGGTGGAATCACTGGGGAAGCGGAGTCAATTTAAAAAAGGTCATATTACAACCTATGTTGGGATATTTGCGTTTGCTCTGTAACTTTTATAAATACAAATACAACGTTTTTAATCCCAAAACCAGAGAGCAGGTTAAGTCCACAAAGCAAAT